>NC_138554.1:30584252-31136752 GCF_964273705.1 Natrix helvetica
GCTGGCTGTGGCTGCAAGAGGCCGACTATGGTTGCGAGAGGAGAAGGAGGGGGAGGAGTAAAAGTAGGGTCCTCCTCCGGGTGGCAAATGTCCCCTGTGCATGTTTTAAAGACATGGCTGGGCACTGTGGGCCCATCCCCCTTTCCATCATCCCCTCCTGGATCATTTCCACCCTGCCAGCCCTCATATTAGCGAAGCTGGTGTCAGTCATGGCCAGCTTGGGCCAGTATCTCGGGGGGCATAGAGCAGGTTGCATGTCTCCCCAAGTGACAGAGGCACCCCCAGCACCAACAAGGGCCAGAAGAAACTAGAGCAAGAGTGAGGAGCCAGAGAACCAGCTCTGGCCATTTCTTCATCCCCTGTCATTGCCCTTACCTTCTCAAGCCAGGCAAGGAGTGACTGGGAGGGGGGAGAGAGGGGTGTGGCCAGCCAGTGGTAAGATCTAACAGGGAGCCACAGCAGAGGGCCCAAAGAGCCATATGTTGCTCCAGAACCATAGTTTGCAGACACCCAGTCTAGTGTAAGAGCGGCAGCTTGGACTTGGTTTAAATTAGGTAAATTTACAGGCTTGTATCCTAGGTAGAGTCAAAACTATCACTCTTTTCAGATTAATTAAAATAGAATATGTTTTTTTTCAAGTTTTTTTAAAAAAATTATCATCAGTATCTACATGAACAGTGTATTGTCTGGGTACAGTTCATTTAAAATAATAATAATAATAATAATAATAATAATAATAATAATAATAATAATAATAATAATAATATTCGTAGCATTGATGGTGATCACATAATAATAGCAGTATTTGCTTATCTATGTTAATAAGGCTTCTGTCCATTATCTCTTATTTTTTGCTTTTTAAAGATTATTATTATTATTATTATTATTAATAATAATAATAATAATAATAATAATAATAATAATAATAATAATAATAATAATAATAATAATAATAATAATAATAATAATATCTTATATTTTGAGAAGGTACTTGGTTGATACCTAGGACTCTGGCAGCAAACTGTATCAACCAACCAGCACCAGTCACTGGTATTTGTAATGCATTTTTGAATGTTCAGTTGGCTGAGTTTCATGTTTAATGAATAAAGTATATAATAATAATAATAATAATAATAATAATAATAATAATAATAATAATAATAATAATAATAATAATAATAATAATAATAATAATCATCTTAACTTTTAATATTTAACTGTACATAGTAACTATAATGAAAGGATGTGGTGGCTCAATGGCTAAGACACTGAGCTTGTTGATCAGAAAGGTCAGCAGTTTGGCGGCTCGAATCTCTAGTGCCGCGTAATGGAGTGAGCTCCCATTACTTGGCTCCCATTACTTGTTCTGCCAATCTAGCAGTTCAAAAGCACATAAAAATGCAAGCAGAACAATAAGGACCACTTTGGTGGGAATAAAACAGCGTTCCATGCACCTTCAGCTTTTAGCCATGCTGGCTACATGACCACAGAGATGTCTTTGGACAGTGCTGGCTCTTCAGTTTTGAAATGGAGATAAGCACCCTCCCTAGAGTTGGGAATGACAAGCACATATGTGCGAGGGAACCTTTACCTTTACCTTAGTAACTATAATGAGTTCTATCCTAAGACAATATATATAATAATCTTTTTTCAATTTTTATTTTCTAGCTCTATTTCCTGATCTTTAATAAAACAGATCCCATATAAAAAAAAATCTATATCTATTCATCATCTCTTGCCATTTTTAGTATTTCAATTCATTGACTTTTTGGTCAGTCTCCCTTGCCCCTCCCTTTAGCCAGCATGGCTAAAAGCTGAAGGTGCATGGAACGCTATTTTATCCCTCTATCTCACTTCTACTTACTCTAAATGTCTTATACATCTCTGCCTCTGCCTCCCATTGTCTGCTCTCCAAAGTACCCATTTGTATAGCTTTCATCTGTTGCTAGTGGATCTTTCTTTTTGCTCTCTTCTTCATTTTGTCTCTTAAAGGGTAATCTCCCTGGAATATTCTTACTACCTCTTATGTATTTTTATCTATTTGTATCATTAATTGGTCTCTCTCATCCCTTCCTTCTAAATTATCCTCTAATATCTGAATTTTTTGTTCATTTTCCATCATCTTTTGCTGGTAATTTCCTGGTTTCCAATTCCATATCATGCATCAATTCCATCATCTCCCTATGATTCCTTGTCACAGTTTCTTTAATATCTTGAAACATTAGTAGCATTTCCATTTGAAATTTATCTATCCTTCCTTGTTGCATCATTTTACTTTATTTTAGTATGCTGAAAATTATTCAGTAATTCATCCAAGTCCCAATGTCCCAAGTGTTCAAAAATGTCAAAAAGTCAATATTAAAGGAATTTGTTCAGTCTCTGAATTGTTCTCAGAGTCCATAATATTTATACTCTTCAAGGTCTGCTGTTTTGCTCCTTCTACGTTTTTCAAATCTGTAGGTTTTATTTAATTTCTTCTTTCACCTTGTAAAATATTCCATCAAATAATATTTGTAATCCAAAATGTCTCACCAAGTTTCCCCATGGCTCATTAAGTCAACAATCAGGTATTTAATTTCAAGAGCAATTTCTGTCATTTGTAATCCACATTGTTGTGGAGAGAATTTCAAAAGGCTCCCCAATTAATCCTAGGCTGCCAGATAAAGGCAAATAGAAAGAAAACAAGAAGACGGCCTTCCAGATGCTGTTTGCATTTAACTTTGTTTCTCTTCTTATCTCTTATAATTTTCAAGGTCTTTCAGCCCTGTAACAAGATAATATCTTCTTTGGCCAGGAGATGGCACCAACTCTAGTTTTCAGTACTAAAATGAGTCCAGCTGATTGTCAAAGTTTGATAATAAGAGCAAAATAACCCTTTTTCATTTTACGGTTTCTTCCAACAGTCAGACAGTATTTCCAGCAGATTAGGGTTACTTATTATAACACCACATGTTCCAGTTCAGACTTTTAATATTCCAAAACTTCAAATTATTCTGTTAATGTTTCATTTCTCTTTGGGGCAGATACTTTTTCTCCATGTGTTAATTCACTGCTATCTCAACACTATGGAGTCTTTCAAAAGTTCTTTTATTTAAAGTGGGTCTCTAGTAATAAAATTAAAAAAGCATTTCACCCAGTCCCAATCCATTGTTCTCAAACCACTCCAATTCATTTCTTTCTTTGTTGCCCCAGCTTTGGTCAGCCATAATGCCCATCACTCTTCTTTGTTAATCAGGAGGGCACCTTGGATCAAATGGAAGAGCTGCTGCCATCCCATGATCAGCAAGGGACCCCTCCTTTCTTCATCACCCCTCCAGGGTGACTTTAGCCTCTTAGGGCCTCCAAAGATGATTGGCCAGAATTCGCAGAGCTCTACTATCCATCGACTGTACCACCACGGCGCCAAACCAGAAGCCCCTTTAAAATAGAAAATGTTAAATTGATGAAAGCTTTTGTCATCTTCAGTTTGAGTTCATTATATTCTCTGAGCTGATTCACTTCAAAGACATTTGTTTTGGTGATTCCACATTTCAAACTAACTGACAATCTCTTATAAAGATGTATTTAGATTTTCAATCAATCAATCATCAATCAATTAATTAATTACACACCACATCATTTTCCAGAAACAAATAAGCTTTTATTATAGCATTAGCACTAAGACTTATATATCATTTCATAGTGCTTGTACAGCCTTCTCTGAGTGGTTTACAGAGTCAGCATATTGCCCCCAACAATCTGGGTCCTCATTTTTCCCACCTTGAAAGGATGGAAGTCTGAGTTAGCCTTGAGCCTGGTGAGATTTGAACTGCTGAACTGCAGCCAGCAGTCCGCTGAAGTAGCCTGCAGTACTGCACTCTAATCACTGTGCCACCTTGGGTCATATTCTCAGAGAATATATCATGAACTTTAATAATTATTTTAAAAAAATCAGGTTTTTGTTTGAAAACAATTTGCTAATAAATTCACAAATATAAGATAGAAATTCATTCAGAAAAATATTCTGAAAAAAGTAGGAGATTTATAATTACATCCAGTTACATTTTTAGTTAAAAACTAAGTTTCTAAGACAGGATACAGTTTTACGAACAATGAATGCAATCCAAACAAGAAATGGAAATCCTCCAGAAGGATTATGCTTTTCTTGAGGTAATTATTTTGATTTGGTTTATTCATATGAAAAGTGAAGGTAACTCTTTTTGTTTTCAGATCAGTTAAGGGGAGAAATTGGTAAGTCCCATAAAAATTATTCATTTTGGGTTCACTACAAATTCTTTGGAGAAGGCTCTCATGTTGGGAAAGGTGGAGACAATTCAGATATGTGTTTGCAAATGTCTACAATGCTACATATTAAGTAACTCACTTGATCCATAACATAATTCAGGGATGGCGAACTTATTTTGGCTCACATGCCAAAAGCGGGGGGAGCGCAGGGGGTTTGTGTGTGGGCGTGCCACACCCATAATGTTATGCACAAAACCCCAGCACACATACATGCACGACCAGTGATCTCCCCATTTTTGGCGTGCTTTTTTCACCCTCCCCAGGCTCCAGAGGCTTTATAGGAGCCTGGGAACGGTGAAAACAGCCTCTCCTGCCCCCCCCCCCTGAGGGCCCTCCGGAGGTTTCAGGAGCTTCCCTGAAGCCTCCGGAGCAACATAAACCAACCCTACGGGCTAAACGGAAGTTCAGGAACAGACTTCCGGTTTGCTTGTAGGGCTGGTTTTAGCCCTCTGGAGACTTCAGGGAAGCCTCCTGAAAGCTCCAGAGGGATAAAACCGGCCCTACGAGCAAACCAGAAGTCACGCCCATGCACAACCGGAAGGCCTCTGAAGGCTCTTTAGAGCTAAAACCGGCTCTATGAGCAAACTGGAAGTCCATTCCCAGGGTTGGTTTTTCATGCTCCGGAGGCTAGGAAGCCTTCAGAGGGCAAAAAATGGCCTCAAAAGAAGGCTGAAATCAGCTGGCCGCATGTGCGCTGGCCAGCTGGCAGGGCAACGACTCACGTGCCCTGACAAATGGCTCCGTGTGCCACCTGTGGCACGGGTGCCATAAGTTCACCATCATGGACATAACCTAGGATTTAATTAAGCTTTATTAGTTTAGTACATACATTCTTACTAAAACCTTTTGTAAGAATAAATCATAGAAACCAATTGTGTACATTGACCAATTAATCTAACAAAAAGTGAAGGGAACTCTTAAAGCTACATGTAGTTTATGGGATAAGAAGACCTCACCTCCATGCAGTCTATCTCATGGTCCAATTTTTGTTGCTTTAAAATTTTCATTTGTATAATTTAAATATTTTAATTGCTTTTCTATTTCTCTTTTTATAATTTGTAAGAGACATGGATGGTATGTAAATTTAATTAATAATACATTAACATTAATCTCAAAAAGTGTATACTTTTATTTTTAAATTTACAAGTAAGGGAAATAAATAATTAATCTTACACAACAACTTTAAAAAGTAGAATGCAATACAATAGCTTTAGTGATTCCCTATATTAGGGGAATATATAATAGGAAGTGTTATATTAATATATAAGCTTTTTTATTATTTTCCTTCTTTTGCCACAGATCAATTAAAGAAAGACAAGAGTAAGTATCTTTAAACTAATATTTAAATAGCTTATTTGGTTTGGTCTTGCAAAGTTTTTGTTTTGAAATGTACAAAAATGTTTCCTTTGCAGATCAATTACAGGTAGAAAATGGTGAGTATTCTAAAGATTCTTAGAATTTGAATGACTGATTAATATAAAGAATACAGTACATTGTAACATAGGTTATTTAACTAAAGTTAAAAAGTTGAAAAGTATTTAAAAAATAAAATATCCTTTTGCAATATTAAGCATCCCACACTGTTGAAATAGGATTGTCATCTGGATCTGTAGCTAGTCCTGGAGTTTTCTTACTTCCAGATATACAAGTGAAACTCGAAAAATTAGAATATCATGTAAAAGTTCATTTATTTCAGTAATGCAACTTAAAAGGTGAAACTAATATTTGAGATAGACTCATTACATGCAAAGCAAGATAGTTCAAGCCGCTATTTGTCATAATTGGGATGATTATGTCTTACAGCTCATGAAAACCCATAATCTCAGAAAATTAGAATATTGTGAAAAGGTGCAATATTCAAGGCTCAAAGTGTCCCACTCTAATCAGCTAATTAAGCCATAACACCTGCAAAGGCTTCCTGAGCCTTTAAAAGGTCTCTCAGTCTGGTTCAGTAGGAATCACAATCATGGGAAAGACTGCTGACCTGACAGTTTGCAGAAAACCATCATTGATACCCTCCACAAGGAGGGAAAGCCTCAAAAGGTAATGGCAAAAGAAGTTGGATGTTCCCAAAGTGCTGTATTAAAGCACATCAATAGAAAGTTATATGGAAGGGAAAAGTGTGGAAGATAAAGGTGCACAAGCAGCAGGGATGACCGCAGCCTGGAGAGGATTGTCAGGAAAAGACCATTCAAAAGTGTTGGGGACTTTCACAAGGAGTGGACTGAGGCTGGAGTCAGTGCATCAAGAGCCACCACACAAAGATAGATCCTGACATGGGCTTCAAATGTCCTATTCCTCTTGTCAAGCCACTCCAACAACATACAACATCAGAAGCATCTTACCTGGGCTAAAGAAAAACAGACCTGGTCTATTGCTCAGTGGTCCAAAGTCCTCTTTTCTGATGAAAGCAACTTTTGCATCTCATTTGGAAACCAAGGACCCAGAGTATGGAGGAAGAATGGAGAGGCACACCCTGCAAGATGCTTGAAGTCCAGTGTGAAGTTTCCACAGTCTGTGTTGATTTGGGGAGCCAGGTCATCTGCTGGTGTTGGTCCACTGTGCTTTATTAAGTCTAGAGTCAACACAGCCATCTACCAGGAGATTTTGGAGCACTTCATGCTTCCTTCCGCAGAACTAGGCACCTGCCCACACTGGCAAAACCTGGTTCAATGACCATGAAGTAAATGAACTTTTGCACAATATTCAAATTTTTCAAGTTTCACCTGTATGTTCGTGGCGCTGAAGTGGGTCGAGCTAAGATAATGAAAGAACAATGAATCTTCTGACAGGAGAATTCTGGGAAAATGTTGTCCATGCCTCTTAAAGTTAACAAGGCTGAGAAACAGTAGTTTAGATTAATCATTTAGCTACCCATTGTATTTTTATTCTACTTTGTTTAACAAATACCTTTTGTTGTCCCCTAGGACATATTACCTTATTTATTTATTTATTTATTTATTTATTTATTTATTTATCTCTTCTTTTTCATGTTAAACATTATGTAAAACACCAAAAAAGACTAAGAAAAAACAGATAAAGGCTTAAAATTAGACAAGCAAAGGAAAGTGCCAAGGAAAAATATGAAACATGCATTCAAGGGATGGGGACAGATTATTTTACTCTAGAGAATTTTAGAGCAGTTTCTTTTGTGTTAATATTCTTAAAGTAGTATGAGTCCAAATGTAATTTATTACATTTATTGGAGAGTTAGTTATAACTATCTGTGGAATAACAGTGACATGGCCCTGGCTCCGCTGGCCAGCATCCCCCACGGGGCCCTGCTGGGCTTGGGCTGCATGAACAAGCTGGCCATCTGCTTCAGCCGGCCGGAAGCCCTGGAAGAGGGGCTCTTCGATGGCACCCCGGCGCTCCAGGTGCTGCAGTTGCAGGGCAACTGGCTGGCAGCGCTGCCCGCTGGGCTCTTCCAGCCGTTGCCCGGCCTGCAGTTGCTCTCGCTGGCCCAGAACCGGCTGGCCAAGCTACCCACCGAGACTTTCCAGCCGCTGCTGCGCCTGCGCGAGCTCCACCTGAGTGACAACTGTTAGATATTAACATATATCGGGATAAGTCTTCCCTCTGGTCCGCTCCTACAGCGGGAAACAGGTATTCCTCTGATTGGTCAAGGGGCGTGCCCACTCCCTATAAAAGGGGAACCCTCCGACCTCAGAGGAAGCTGGATCACTATTACTACTAATAAAGAGCTGTTAAGTCACTTCGTGTCCGCAGTCTGTCTCTCGTTGCCCAGATCTAACATTGGCGACGAAGGTGGGATTGAGAGACAGATAGGACGAAGAGCGCTACCTCCAGAATCTCCGGATTTGATCCAGCCCAGGAATTCGGCAGAAATTCCGACAGCCATCTCAGATCACCGCAGCGCGGCAAATTCAAACAGAGAAGATGGCGATGCATGCTCCCCCCACTCCTTTCGACCCAGAAAACGACGAATGGGAAGCCTTCATGATTCGTTTCGAGTGTTTCCTCGAAGCGAACGAATACACGGGGATCACCGATGCGAGGAAGAAAAACATCTTCCTCGGCTACTGCGGAAAAGAAGTCTTCAATACGGCCAGAGACCTCACCGCGCCTACTCCAATACAAGCAGTATCGTGGACAACGTTGCAACAGACTCTGCAAACCCATTACGCGCCAAAACCTTCCCGCCATGTCTGCCGCAAGGAATTCAACATGAGGACTCAGAAGGCGGGAGAATCCGTTAATCAATATGTTGCAGCCCTACGAAAAGCAGCAGCTCACTGCGAATACAGGGATCTGGAAGAACACATCTTAGAGCGGCTCATCTGTGGGATAAGAGACATTTCGTTGCAAAAGAAGCTGTTGGCCAACCCGAGTTTAACCCTACAGACAGCGTTAAACGAAGCAAGAGCGTCAGAATCAGCGGAGAAATCATCGGTGACCATACAACGAGGGGCCAGCGTAAACCAGCCAGCACCGAGGCAAACCAGAGTTCACTACGAGGACACAAGCCCCGACTACGAGAATCCCGAGTTCGAGGACAGTCACCTAATGCAGAGCAGTCACGTGAGGCCTGGGGGGAGACCCGGATCCCGTTTGCCGCCCTGCGCAAGCTGCGGAGGGAATCACCCCAGGTCTACTTGCAGGTTCAGGAACGTTGTTTGTTCGCATTGCAACAAACTTGGGCACATCGCACGAGTGTGCCGGAGCGGAGTCCCTGCCTCACGGCAGCCACCCATGTACCGCCAACAGAAGCCCAACCCAGGGGCTTGGCGAAATCAAAAAGGGCGCCCAGAGAGAAATCCACAAGTGTTTACCCAGAGAGAAAATTTCCAAAGAGCTGAACGAGCGTATTCCCAGAGAGACTACTCACAAGGAAGTGAGCGAGCGTATCCCCAGAGAGAATACACACAGAGAGCTGAAAGAGCGTTCTATCAAGACGCTCAACAAGAGTATTTTCAGGATGTTGACGATGAGATAGAGTTGACCCAGAGAGAGGAGTTGCGAACGTATCTCACCACGATACATCAGGTCCGCCCTAAGCGGCCCAAAAGGCTGAAAGTCACAGTCCTCTTGGAGGGCTCACCCTGCGAGCTAGAAGTTGACACAGGATCAACCCTGACGATCATTTCATGGGCATCCATGAAACAGGCTATCCCTAGCCTCAGAAAGAGCCAACTGCGTGCTCCAGACGTCCTGCTACGAGACTACCAGGGGAACCAAGTCCCCATCGTGGGCCAAGGCACATTCCGCATCCGTTTCAAGGACATCGAAGCCCAGCTGCCCGTGACCATCGCCAGCGCGCCATTGCAGAACCTTCTGGGGCTTGATTGGTTTGAAGCCCTGGGATTAGAAGTCACCGGAATCAACGCCGTGAGAAACAGCAGCGCTGAAAAGATTTTTAAGGAGTTCGAGGATGTGTTCAGCCCCGGTCTTGGTAAGTATGTGGGCAAACCAATATCATTTAATTTAGACCCAAATGTGGCGCCAATCCGACTTAAACCGAGACAAGTGCCTTTTGCACTCCGCCCAAAAATAGATAAGGAGATAGATAAGTTAGTGGAACAAGGGATCCTTGAGCCGGTAGATCACGCGCGCTGGGAAACACCTATCGTGACCCCAGTCAAACCAGACGGATCAGTCCGCGTCTGCGCGGACTATAAGTGCACAATTAATGTCGCGCTACAACAGAGCGCATATCCTGTGCCTGTAGTACAGCACTTATTGCACTCGTTGGGGCCAGGAAAGATATTTGCAAAGTTAGACATGGCACAAGCTTACCAGCAACTGCCAGTGGATAGCGCCACAGCGGAGGCCCAAACTATAGTGACGCATAGAGGAGCATTCAAATGCAACCGGCTACAATTTGGCGTAAGCATTGCCCCAGGATTGTTCCAGAGCGTCATGGAACGGCTTTTGCAGGGGATACCAGGAGTCGTCCCCTATTTTGACGACATCTTGGTGTCCGCTGCAAATGAGGAGCAATTAAACAAAAGAGTCAGATCTGTTTTGGCCAGAATCAGAGAAAAGGGTCTCCGCCTTAAAAAAGAAAAATGCCAAATTAACGTGCCTAGTGTAGAATTCCTGGGTTATAGAATCGATGGTCAGGGAATACACCCCACTTCAAAGAAAATTAAGGCGGTCCAGGACGCCCCCACACCACAAAATCAGACCGAGTTGCAGGCCTTCCTCGGATTACTTAACTTCTACAGCGTTTTTCTGAGACAGAAGGCGACCGTTGCTGAGCCTCTACACCGTCTACTCCAGAGGAACGCACCATGGAAATGGGGACGAGCCGAAGCTGCAGCTTTCGCCGGGGTAAAGCGCCTGCTCACCGCTGACTCACTACTTGTTCAATACAGTCAGACTCTACCGCTAGTATTGACCTGCGACGCATCGCCTTTTGGAGTTGGAGCAGTCCTCAGCCACAGGATGCCCGACGGAAAAGAAGCACCCATTGCTTTCTACTCCAGAACTCTTTCATCGGCCGAAAGGAACTACAGCCAAATGGACAGAGAAGCGCTGGCTGCCGTAGCGGGTGTAAAACGTTTCCATGAATACCTCTACGGCCGCGATTTTGAACTGATCACAGATCACAAACCGCTGTTGGGACTTTTGGCGGGAAACCGCCCCACTCCGGTCTCCCTTTCTCCACGCATGACCAGGTGGACTGTTTTCCTGGCTGCGTACTCCTACAAGTTAATTCATCGACCGGGCTCCACTCTAGGACACGCAGACGCGCTCAGCCGTTGCCCATTACCAGACATTTTGCCAGACCCCACTCCAGAAGTACCGGTATTGCTCATTGACTGTTTGGACTCTGGACCGGTTTCTTCATACGACGTTGCAAGGTTCTCATCTAAAGACAATGTAATCAAGCAAGTTCAAACTTGGGTTTGGAGGGGGTGGCCGAAGAGAGAATGGTGCGATTCGCGAAAGAGGCCCTCGCTAGGATGGGTCCAGGTGATTGGCAAACACGCATTGACCATTACCTCCTCATTCAACACATTACCCCGAGCGCAACGATGGGTAGGAGCCCCGCTGAACTACTCATGGGTCGCCGCCTACGGTCTCACCTGGACCGGCTCCACCCGAATTACTCTGCCACGGCTCCCCCAGACTCTACAAGTAAGGTCCGGTCTTTCAGAGTAGGGGACTCAGTATATGCTCACAACTACACAGGGGGGACATTGTGGATGCCAGCAAGGGTCATTGGCATCACGGGCCCTCGATCGTATTTGCTGGAGCTAGAAGATGGGCGAAATTGGAAAAGGCACATCGATCAACTTCGAGGTCGCCTTACACACTCCAACATCAGGGATGAAGGCGAAAGTTTCCTGTCTACAGAGAGCCAACCGCAGGAAAACTCCATCGCAGGGAACAACGACACCGGCGAGCTAAGCGTAGAACAGGACAACACGCACGCAGCTGAAGAACCCCCAGTCAACGCAGCCGAACTAGCTCCTGAATGCCCAAGCAACGAAAGCGAAAGACCTCCAGAACGGAAAAAAGGAAATGCACCCGATCCTGCAACTACTTCGAACCAACATGCACCCGATCCTGCAAACACTTCAACCCAACCTGAACTACGACGTTCCGCCCGAGCAAGACAAACACCCACCTACCTAAAGGACTATGTCACCTACCGTAACATCCCATCTAGGAGGGGAGGGGTGTTAGATATTAACATATATCGGGATAAGTCTTCCCTCTGGTCCGCTCCTACAGCGGGAAACAGGTATTCCTCTGATTGGTCGAGGGGCGTGCCCACTCCCTATAAAAGGGGAACCCTCCGACCTCAGAGGAAGCTGGATCACTATTACTACTAATAAAGAGCTGTTAAGTCACTTCGTGTCCGCAGTCTGTCTCTCGTTGCCCAGATCTAACAACAACTGCCTGACGCGTCTCCCGCTGCGGCTTTTCGGGCTCTGGCGGTGCTGCAGGAGCTCTTCCTGGATGGGAACCGGCTGGCCGAGTTGCCCCAGGAGCTCTTTGTGGGGCTGGGCCAGCTGCGGCGGCTGCATCTGCAGCACAACGCCCTGGGCCACCTGGAGCCCCCCGGCCTCTTGGCGAGGCTGCCCAGCCTGGCTTTTCTGCAGCTGCAGGGCAAAAATCGGGACTTTTTAAAAACGCTGCGGGACGCAGGACAAATTGTTAAAAATCGGGACTGTCCCGCCAAAAGCAGGACGTTTGGTCACCTTAATCAAAATGGATATACATATTTATAAAGCTTAAATTATCAAATAAAGACATATTGCAGAAATGACAACCAACCTTAAAATTAAAAGTGTTATTGTTGTCCTGTTATTTGCTAACTTCTAGATTCCCTTTTAATGGTAATGCTGAAATTGTGTAGTGGCTATGCTTCTTGTCCAGCATGTACAGTATTGCTGTTTTGAAATATAGTAGGTTGACAAGCCTTTAATTATATCATTTCCTAAAAATCGAAAGAAACAAAGCAGCAGGCCAGCCACACAGTTGTATTGCTGCATTTTAAAATCATTTTACCTAAAGTGCCTGGAACAGTGATGAAACAGTGCACATCTGGAATTATCAAGAAAAAAAAGAGAAAATGAGTGGATCGTAAAATGAAAAAAATATAATAAATTAATAATAATCATCCTGGTTGTATGCTCTTTTAGTTAACCTTTTTATTTAAAACAAAGGTGCATAAAAGATATTATCTATGAATAGACAGATCATTACTGAAATTATACAATTAATGCTTAATATGATTTAATAGGACACCTAGCAGAATATAACATACATAGGATTGTTTTCAGAATATAAAAAAGAAGTATAAATGTCTGTGTTTGATGTCAAAATCTTTACTTTATAATTAATTATAGTAGACATTTTCTTTTCCTGACAATTCATCAGTTAAAGAATTGAAAGCTGCTTCCTAGATCCGTCCTTGTTTACATCTTCCTATACTAAAATTCTATGTTGGAGAAAAAAGGGATTTCATTTTTCTCTTTGAGGATGGATATGGAAATAGTCTTATCAGAGATGGCAGAATTAGGGGTCACATCTATTTAATTTGCATACTTTAGAGCTAGAACAAATAAATATAATTAAAACTTCCAGGAGACAAAAGACATATTTTATTTTTATTTTACTGTTTGTTTAAAAGAAGAAGAGAATAAGAAGTTGCCTAATTTTTTTCGGTTGAAAATCTCTGGAAAGTGTTGTATAGATAAATAAATGTAAGCTAAAGTATTCAGGGAGAATTAGGGCAAAAATAAATATATCTATGATGATATTACCTCCCAAGAGTTAAATAATTTATCCTGGAAGCCCAAAGAAATACTACAACTTCTAGGATTTATACTATGCACAACATAAAGGCTAAAAAAGAGGAGGGTTAGGAGTAGATAATTTCCATTGTTTTTAATTAGGAATGCTGGTATTCTTCCACATTCAGTTAAAAGAAAAAGAAAAAAAGACATGCCTTCTTAAAAGTCAGAGTGAGACATGGAAGTTATACCTGTGAACAAAACATATTTAATAGGCTAAAATATATTAAACACTTTAATAGAAATATCAGTGGAAGGCAATGTAAGGCTAATGCATACCTCAAAATAGATGTTATTTTTAATCAACTGTGTAGTGTTTATATTTGGTATAACCACTAACATAAGTTTCTATCTTCTGAGGTTTATATTAATACACATCGGGTTGTCCTTATTACTATGTCAGGTAAATATATTTCTCTCTCATGTCAATACCCTAAATCTAAAGGGTTTATCTAAACCCTAAATGAAAAAGTTAGTGGTTAAAACTAAGGTTTTAATGACAGTCCTTCCTGTCATTTTTGAAACATTGCAAAGCAGACACTGGAGATTAGCAGGGGAATATGTGCAAAATGTCTTTTACAAGAGGATGAAGTTCATACATTTGCTGATAATATAAAACTCATTTTATTTTCATCAGCCATTCATATAATAATATGGGTACAGTTAATATAATACAGTTTTGGAGCTATTTGAATTATACAGTGTATCAACAATTTTGACATAACTGGTTAGTAACTTCCTGACTCCTGATTTTATTAATTAAGATTTTAATCCTTATTTTTTTGTAATAGGAGGTCAAAGTAGCATAGATAGGACTATCTCTTCCTGTTTCTCCGCATAACAGTGCTGAGTGCTAAGGTTAGGGAAAAAGAGGGTGACTCATCCAAAGTTACCCAGCTTCGGTGGTTGAGTGTAGTTTAGACTAGGTTTCCTGTTCCAAATTCAACATCTTAGTCACTGCACCACAGTGGCTCTCACTTCTATCTTGGTTTGCATTTTTTTTTTTTAAAAAAAGAAGGCCTGAGAACGTCAGACAACAGGTCTGCCACTTTAATAGTTCCAAAGCCCCTGTTCATCGGTGTTGTTTTAATAGATAGAACTGAGTTCTAGATACCTTTCTACTTGTTTCTGTAATGCATCAAGACTGAAATTCAAAGAAGCTATTTAAGTCATTTCAGTCAGGTACTGAGTGGAGAAAATTTAAGTCCTGATCTTTAAAGTGATAATATATTTGACTCCTGGGAGACAAAAATGGCAGATAAAGGAACTGGTCATCAATATCAAAACATAAATGCATTTCTTGATTTTTTTTTCAAGTGCTAAGTGTAATAGTGAAGCCTGTTAATGGAAAGCAATGTTATATAGTATATATAGAAGTATATATAGAAAGAAATTAATGTATCAACATTCATTCTTCAAAAAAAATGTATATATCTTCAAGACTCATTTAAGTTTCTTCAGTCTCTGGTCCACTGTGAGAAAACCAACACAATCTATTAGATATGCTTAAGATTTCTGATGGAAATTTTGCTTTACACAAAAATATTATCTGCAGATAGAAAAACTAGGTGTTTGGAATTGAAAAATGTCCTAATCCTGAATACTATTTTCTAATAAGAAATAGTTGAAAGACAGCAAGCATTGCTTCTCTACAAATGCAAATCTAAAGATTTTATGGTGAAAGGCTTTTTGACATTGATCTGACCCTGAGGCACATTTAGATGCATTCTATATTGTAATAATTTTATCACTACAAAAAGATTTTTAAAAAAGAGAAGTCAACAATCTATCTTTTTCTGATATCTGGAAGTAATTAGATTGGTTCTAAATGGTCAAAGCTATTCCTTTCCAGGCTCCTGACGACAACTTTGGTAGATTTTGTTTTACGGTTTAACTTTTTTATTAGTTTATTGAAATAAAAAATACAAAGAAAAAAAACATGGAATAGTAAGAAGAGAGGAAGGGAACAAGTGGGGGTATAGGGTAACAGGAGAAAAAGAAAAAAGAAAAAGGGACCAATTTCCAACTCTCTTTGGCACAGTCGAAGGTAGCAACATTACAACCACAACTTTTCGCTATTACACAACAGTATGTACAACACTTATCTATAACTATAAGCCTACCTAGTTTACAAAAACAGAATCAAATTTCATTTTTTTTCTCATTGCAAACACAAAATCTAGAAGCAATTTTCAACTAGAGACAAAATTAAATATAATCTATTATTTGGATAAAAGAATCATTTTAATCCTCTCAGCTTCTCCTTGCTGTTGGGAATCATTCATTCTCATATTTTTAAATCTACTCCATAATATTTTCCTAACTTTAGAATATTATTTAGCATTACTTAAAGAACCGGCAGGCCTGCATATACATACATATTCATTTTATACAAACAAAACTAATTAAAACTTTCTATCAGTACATAAATAATTAAAAAAAAATCCATGCTGATTAATAAAATATATTTAAGTCACTCCCTCCAGCTTATCTTCATAGAATATTGTCTTTTTCTTCTCAGAAGAATCTATGAAGTCTCCTTTCCTGAAGAAGTTCTCAGCTTTATATCCATTAAAAAAGTCCCAAAGTTGTTCTGTCAGGCCTGGGGTCAGCAACCTCCGGCTCTGGATTCGCATGTGGCTCTTTCATCCCTCTCTGCAGTTCCCTGTCACTGGTTGGCATCACAATTGATAGGGCATTTAGTTAGCACAGGTAGATGAAAAAGGATGCTGTGCTAGAAGGGGACTCTATGGTGGGGAACTAGACTTCCAGTCAGCAGAGGAAAAAGGATGTCGTGCTAGGAGGAGACTCTATGATGGGGGACCTGGACTTCCAGTCGGCTCCAAAATTGAACGTGTGTGTGTGTTTCTGTTTAGGACCTATGTGACTCTTTTAGCATTTAAGGTTGCCAACCCCTGTGTTAGGCGTTGTAGATTGGTCTGAAGCAAATCTTCCCATTTAAATTTTCTCTCCCTGAAATAGCTGTCATATCTTTTTTTCTCAAAGAGAAAAAAAAGTGTTAGATTGGGTAATGGATAAGCACACACAGGCTTAACAATAACAACAGCTCTTTATTAAGTACAACAAGTGAGAACAATCCAACGAAGATTGAGTCTGACAGCAGCCCTTTTATAGGGAGCTGTCAGACCCTTCGACCAATAGGATTAAACCTCTGTTCCCCCAGGAACAGAGGACCTTGGTGGAAACCACTGTAGTTAGAACAAATATCTAACACCCCTCCCCTCTTGGATGGAACAATCCTACTTGTTACATAGTCATGCAGGTAGGCGGGCTTTGGGGTAGCTCTGCCTGACCTGCGCAGTTCAGTAGGAGGGGTTTCCTTGGACAGGTCGGACAGACATGCTTGCTCCGATATTATTATTATTATTCCATGACAGCCTTGGACCTGACCCAAATAATTCAGGGCCCCACACACGAGGGAGGACACATGCTGGACCTTGTTTTTATCTCTGGTTGATGGAAGAGTGATCTGGGAATAGGGGATCAGGTGATCACTCCCCTGTCATGGTCAGATCACTCGCTTCTCCGGCTGGACTTCCCTGACGCCACCCCCCATCGCGGGGAGGCGGAACCAGAGGATCTTAGATGGTTCTGCCCCAGGCGACTGATGGAACCAGATAGGTTCCAGACGGAGCCACCTCCTGTTGCCCTGACCCGCTACCGGACGGAGGACCTGGTGGCTGCATGGAACAGTGCGGCAACCGGGGCCTTGGACCGGGTAGCGCCCTTGCGGCCTCTCCGGTGGCAGCGAACCACCCTGGCCCCTTGGTTTTCCGAGGAGCTGAGGGTGATAAAGTGCCACAAGAGACGCCTAGAGAGCAGATGGAGATCCTCTCGTGCCGAATCTGACCGAACACAGGTAAGAGCCCATTTACGGACCTATAATACGGACCTACCTTGTGGCACTAAGGTTGGCTAAACGTCGATATTATGCCACCCTTATTGCGTCTGCAGAAAACCGCCCTGCCGCCCTTTTCCGGGTGACCCGCTCCCTCCTTTCACAGAGGTCGCGGGAAGCCCCTTTACCGGGGAGGGCAGAGGAATTTGGGGAATATCTGCAGGACAAAATCGCTCAGATCCGGAGCGAATGGGTCCCCTTCAGTGATCGTGAGGAGACACCAGAGGCGAGTCTTGAGGTACCTATCTGGGAGGAGTTTGACTCTGTTGCCGCTGAGGATATGGACAGGCTACGCGGGCGACTGCGGGCCACCACATGTTTATTGGACCCGTGCCCCTCCTGGCTTGTACTGGCAACCTGGGAGGTTACACGTGACTGGATCCTGGGTCTGGTGAACGCCTCACTGGAGGAGGGGTTCCTGCCAACCGCCTTGAAAGAGGCAGTGGTGAGGCCCCTACTTAAGAGGCCTTCCCTAGACCCAGTTGAGTTAGCCAATTATCGTCCTGTCTCCAACCTTCCCTTCTTAGCGAAGGTTGTTGAGAGTGTGGTGGCGCAGCAGTTCCCTTGACACCTGGAGGAAATTACTTATCTAGACCTGCGCCAGTCCGGTTTCCGACCAGGCCACAGCACAGAGACGGCTTTGGTCGCGTTGGTGGATGATCTCTGGAGGGCGAAAGATGGGGGCTGTTCCTCCATCTTAGTCCTGTTAGACCTCTCAGCGGCTTTCGATACCATCGACCATGGTATCCTATTGCGTTGTCTGGAGGGGATGGGGGTGAGGGGTACCGTTTTGCAGTGGTTCTCCTCCTTCCTCTCCGGTCGGACGCAATGTGTGTTGGCGGGAGAGCAGAGATCGACCCTGAGGCCGCTCACGTGTGGAGTGCCACAGGAGTCGGTCCTCTCCCCTCTCCTGTTCAACACATACATGAAACCGCTGGGTGAGATCATTCGAGGATTCGGGGTTGAGTGCCATCTGTATGCAGATGACACTCAGTTGTACATTTCTACCCCGAACCACCCCAACGAAGCCGTCGAGGTGATGTCCCGGTGTCTGGAAGCCGTGCGGGTCTGGATGGACGACAACAGACTCAAACTCAACCCTTCCAAGACGGAGTGGCTGTGGCTACCGGCGGCCCGCTTTAGCCAATGTGTTCCATCTCTGGCCATTGGGGGGGGAACAACTGCCCCCAGTGGATAGGATATGCAATTTGGGCGTCCTCCTAGATTCCCGGCTGTCGCTAGATGATTATGTGACGGCCGTGGCTAGGGGGGCGTTCCACCAGGTTCGCCTGATGCGCCAATTGCGTCCCTTACTGGAGCGGGACGCCCTTTGCACAGTCACCCATGCCCTAGTGACTTCTCGCCTTGATTACTGTAACGCTCTCTACATGGGGCTCCCCTTGAGATGCACCCGAAGGCTCCAGCTGGTCCAGAATGCAGCCGCGCGGGTTATTATGGGGAGTACTAGGTACTCCCATGTAACACCTTTCCTGCGCGAGCTGCACTGGCTACCTGTGGCCTTTCGGGTGCGTTTCAAGGTGTTGATCGTCATCTTCAAAGCGCTCCATGGCTCGGGACCTAGTTATTTGCGGGATCGCATTCTACCCCATACATCCCTGCGACCAATCCGCTCTCACAGAGAGGGCCTCCTCCGGGCACCATCCGCTAAACAGTGCGGGCGGGCGGTGCCTAGGAGTAGGGCCTTCTCTGTGATGGGCCCAACCCTCTGGAACGACCTCCCCCCCGATATTAGAACCACCTCTGATCTCCGCTCCTTCCGCAAGAAACTCAAGACCCACCTGTTTCGAGTAGCTGGTCTGGCCTAATTATAATTATAATCGTAACTGTATTTAACATCCATTACAAACCTTCCTGGATGGCTTTTTATATTTTATATTGGGGTTTTAAACGGGTTTTAAAATTGTTTTTTAAGTATTTAAATTGGTTTTGGGATTTTATATACAGACAGTGTGTGTGTGTTGTTTCTGCTCTATGTCTTATGTTATTTTCTGTTGTTTTGATTATGAATGGTCTGTACACCGTCCCGAGTCCCTACGGGGAGAGGGGGCGGTCTATAAATTAAATAAACTAAACTAAACTAAACTAATTATTATTATTACCAGGTTCACCTGGTGCACCAATTGCGCCCCCTGCTAGAGCGGGACGCCCTTTGCACAGTCACTCAGGCCCTGGTGACTTCCCATCTTGATTACTGCAATGCTCTCTACATGGGGCTCCCCTTGAGATGCACCCGAAGGCTCCAGCTGGTCCAGAATGCAGCCGCGTGGGCTATTATGGGGAGTACTAGGTACTCCAATGTAACACCGTTCCTGCGCGAGCTGCACTGGCTGCCTGTGGCTTTTCAGGTGCATTTCAAGGTGCTGATTGTCATCTTTAAAGCGCTCCATGGCTTGGGACCTAGTTACCTGTGGGATCGCATTCTACCCCACACATCCCTGCGACCAATCCGCTCTCACAGAGAGAGACTCCTCCGGGTACCTTCCGCTAAGCAGTGCGGGCGGGCGGTGCCTAGGAGTAGGGCCTTCTCTGTGATGGGCCCAACCCTCTGGAATGACCTCCCCCCCGATATTAGAACTACCTTGGACCTCCGCTCCTTCCGTAAGAAACTCAAGACCCACCTGTTTCGACTAGCCAGCCTGGCCTAATTGTAATTACAAGTAACACTCACTACTGACCTTCCTGGATGGCTTTTTAAATTTTAAATTTTGGGGTTTTAAATTGGTTTTAGAATTGTTTTAATTATTTAATTAGTTTGGGTTATATATATAGACTGTATGTTTGCGTTGTTCTGTCTGGTGTTTTATGTCATGTTTTGTTGTTTTTATATATGAACGGTCTGTACACCGCCCCGAGTCCCTGCGGGGAGAGGGGGCGGTCTATAAATTTAATAAACCAAACCAAACCAAACCAAACCATTATTATTATTATTATTATTATTATTATTATTATTATTATTATTATTATTATTATTATTATTATTATTATTATTATTATTGCATCAACAGAATTGTATCACAGCGGCCAGTTGTTTTGCCGGATTTGGCATTAATTACTAGTCGGGCCCCACCCAGGGGCCTAGGACGTCGTAACGTATTTTCGTAATATGTGTGCGGATCTAAGCAGTGCGGCCTTTTGCATTTGACTGATGGTGATTTTGTCAATTTTTAACTGTTTTAAATGTAATTCCAGTGCTTTTGGAATAGCACCCAGTGTGCTATTACCACTGGAATTACCACTGCTGGTTTGTGCCATAATCATTGAATTTCGATTTTTAAGTCCTGGTATTTCGCGATTTTTTCATATTCCTTCTCGGCGACCCTGCTATCACCTGGTATTGCGATGTCTATGATTGTAACCTTATTTTTCTCAACCAGTGTGATGTCTGGTGTATTATGCGCCAGTATTTTATCCGTTTGTATGCGAAAATCCCACAAGATCTTGACCATCTGACCCTCGACGACTTTTTCAGGCTTATGTTCCCACCAGTTTGTTGCTGTTTTAATATTATAATTTTTGCACAAATTCCAGTGGATCATTTGTGCCACTGAATTGTGCTGCATTTTATAGTCAGTCTGCGCGATTTTTTTACAGCAGGTGAGTATGTGGTCAACAGTTTCATCAGCCTCTTTGCAAAGTCTACATTTGGCATCATCAGAGGATTTTTCGATTTTGGCCTTAACGGCATTTCAATTTAATTTCAATTTAATTTAATTTCTAGACCGCCCCCTCTCCCCGAAGGGACTCGGGGCGGTGTACAGGCACCACATTAAAAAAACATATACATAGAATAAATACCCTTAAAATCAAATTAAACCATTAAACCCTGTACAAATTGATAAAAATTAAAACTCGGTCTAAAACCAACCCGCAAATTTAAAAATGCAGACTTGAGGTGGGTAAGCTGGGATTAGGCCAGGCCTGCCAAATTGAACAGGTAGGTTTTAAGCTTCTTACAGAAGGAGCGGAGATCTGTAGTTGTTCTGATATCGGGGGGAAGGTCATTCCAGAGGGTCGGGCCCACCACAGAGAAGGCCCTTCCCCTGGGCGTCGCCCGCTGGCACAACCTCGTGGACGGCACCCGGAGAAGTCCCTCTCTGTGTGAGCGGATCGGCCGCAGGGATGTATGGGGCAGGATACGATCCCACAAATACCTAGGTCCTGTGCCATGGAGCGCTTTACAGATGATAATCAACACCTTGAAACGCACCCGAAAAGCCACAGGTAGCCAGTGCAGCCCGCGCAGGAGAGGTGTCACGTGGGAGTACCTAGCGACTCCCAAAACTGCCCGCGCAGCCGCATTCTGGACCAACTGCAGCCTTCGGGTGCATCTCAAGGGGAGCCCCATGTAGAGAGCGTTACAGTAGTCCAGCCTGGACGTCACAAGCACATGGGTGACTGTGCGGAGGACATTCCGGTCCAAAAGGGGATGCAACTGGCGCACCAGGTGAACCTGGTGAAACGCCCCCCTTGCCACGGCTGTCACATGGTCATCCATTGACAGCATCTAGGAGGACGCCTAGATTGCGTACCCGATCCACGGGGGCCAGATGTTCGCCCCCAATGGCTAGTGATGGAGTCAACTGGTTGAACCGGGGTGCCGGTAGCCACAGCCACTCCGTCTTGGACGGGTTGAGCTTGAGTCTGTTACTTCCCATCCAGATCCGTACGGCTTCCAGACACCGGGACATCACTTCGACGGCATCGTTGGGGTGGTTCAGGGTAGAGATGTACAGCTGGGTGTCATCCGCATACAGATGGCAATCTACCCCAAACCCATGAATGATCTCGCCCAGCGGCTTCATGTATGTGTTAAACAGGAGAGGCTAGAGGACCGACCCCTGCGGCACCCCACAAGTGAGCGGCCTCAGGGTCGACCTCTGCCCCCCTGCCAACACAATAGGAGGAGAACCACCACAGAACGGTGCCCCTCACCCCCAGCCCCTCCAGTCGATGCAATAGGATACCATCGTCGATGGTATCAAAAGCCGCCGAGAGGTCTAATAGGACCAAGATGGAGGAGCAACCCCCATCTCTGGCCCTCCAGAGATCATCTACCAACGTGACCAAGGCCGTCTCCATGCTATGGCCGAGCCGGAAACCGGACTGGCACGGGTCCAGATAATCAATTTCCTCCAAGTGGCATGGGAACTGTTGTGCCACCACACTATCTACAACCTTCGCCAAGAAGCAAAGGTTGGAGACAGGACAGTAGTTGGCTAACATAGCTGGGTCCAGGGAAGGCTTCTTGAGTAGGGGCCTCACCACCACCTCTTTCAGGAAGGCCGGCAAGAACCCCTCTCTCAAAGAAGCGTTGACTAACTCCTGGAGCCAGCCTCGTGTGACCTGCCAGTACAAGCCAGGAGGGACACGGGTCCAATAAACATGTGGTGGCTCGTAGTCGCCCACTCAACCTGTCCATATCGTCGGAAGTAACAGAGTCAAACTCCTCCCAGAATGGAGCCTCAAGACCCACCTCCGACGTCCCCTCTGGACCGCTAGAGGGGACCCACTCGCTGTGAATCTGAGCGATTTTTTCCTGCAGATACTCCCCAAATTCCTCTGCTCTACCCTGCAAAGGGGCTGCCCGGGGCCTCTGTTGAAGGAGGGAGTGGGTCACCCTAAATAGGGCAGCAGGGCGGTTATCTGCGGACGCAATCAGAGTGGCACAATACTCATGCTTGGCCACTCTTAATGCCCCAAGGTAAGTCCGCAAATAGGCTCTCACCTGTGATCGGTCAGATTCAGAGTGTGACTATCTCCATCTGCTCTCTAGGCGTCTCTTGCGGCGCTTCATCACCCTTAGCTCCTCAGTGAACCAAGGGGCCTGGGTGGATCGCTGCCGCAAGAGAGGCCGCAAGGGCGCAACCTGGTCCAAGGCCCTGGCGGCCGCACTATTCCATGCAGCCACTAGGTCCTCCATCCGGGTGCGGGTCAGGGCTACAGGAAATGGCCCAAGCTCCGTCTGGAACCTATCAGGTTCCATCAGGCGTCTGGGGCGGAACCATCTTGGATATTCCGGTTCCGCCTTCCTGCGATGGGGAGTAGTGGCTGGGAAGTCGAGCCGGAGAAGTGAGTGATCTGACTATGACAGGGGTGTAATAACTAAATCCCCTACTCCCAGATCACTCCTCCACTGGCCAGAGACAAAGATAAGATCCAGTATGTGACCTCCCTCGTGTGTGGGGCCCTGAATTACATGGCTGTCATGGAGGCCATGAACTCCCGAGCTACCTCAGATGTTTCCCCTACCGATGGCAAGTTAAAGTCCCCCATGACCAGCAGCCTGGGGGTCTCAACTGCCATCTCGGCGATCACCGCGAGGAGCTCGGGCAGGGCTGCTGATGCATAGTGAGGAGCCAAGTATACAATCAGCAAGTCCAACTGTCTCCCTGGGCCCCATTTCACGCACAGGGACTCACAACTGGTTATCTGTGGCACAGTGGACTCTCTCGGCTCCAGGCCTTCCCTTACAATGACCGCTACCCCACCACCCCTGCCAAGGGCCTGTGGCTGATGAAATGCACGGTAACCTGGCGGGCACATTTCCACGAGGGGGAGACCTCCCTCATGGCCCAGCCAGGTCTCTGTTATCCCTGCCAGGTCCGGCTCCCCCTCCGAGACCAGGTCGTTAATGAGGGGGGCTTTATTGGCAGCGGACCTGCCGTTGCATAGCATCAGTCTCAGGCCCCGGCTCTGTAAGTCCTGACCACCTAGATTTTGGGGGGTTGGGACATATGACCGGCCGTAACCAACGACCACGGTCTCCCAACCGGTTATAGGATCTCTGTCTACCCTCGCACCTACCCCTCCCTGCGACCATTGGGATAGAAAGACCCTCTTCTGGAGTGTCACTACTTGTGCGGATAGCTTGTTCTTGAGCAGATGATGATGATGATGATGATGATTTGGTTAATCTTTTGTGAGATTCACAGCCTTTGGGGCTAGTTGGTAGCCTAACAGCCGAGTCCTAACCAAGGACCTAGGAACTGTTAAGGTAACATCGGAGGATATAAATTGTTCCAAGTAGGGTGGTTTTTTGTAGAGTCAGAATGTTCAAGTCAGGTAAATTTAGAATTTTCAAATAGCGAGGTAGCCCTTTAGGTATTGCTCCAAGGGCTCCAATTACAATTGAGACAACACATGGTTTCTTTTTTCACAGTCGCTCAACCTCAATTTGCAAGTCCCAGTATTTTATGATTTTTTTTCTTGCTGTTTATCTTCAATTTGTGCATCACCAGGTATTGCAATGTCAATGAACCATACTTTTTTCTTTTCAATTATTGTAATGTCAGGTGTGTTGTAGGCCAAGTGCCTGTCAGTCTGGATTCTGAAGTCCCACAAGATCTTGCCTTTCTTATTCTCTAAAATCTTCTCAATCTGATGGTCCCAGTGGTTTTTGCTGTACTCAAATCCAAACTTTTGGCACAATTTCCAGTGAATAATCTTAGCAATGCGGTCATGGCATTGTGGGTAGTCAGTTTGTGAAATTTTGCTGCACCCTCTGATCAAGTGGTTGACTGTCTCATCTTTCTCATTACAGAGGCGACATTTGCTGTTGGTGGTAACATGTTGAATTTTTGCCTTCATGCAGTTTGTGGCTAAGGCTTGTCCTTGAGCTGCCAAAATAAAGCCTTCTGTTTCTTTTTTCACTACTCCTGATCTTAACCGGTTCCAAGTTACTTTTTGGTCAGCTTTGCCTTCAATACTTTTCAAATATTGGCCATGCATAGCTTTGCTTTTCCAATTTTCAGCTCGCTTCTCAATTACTTCTTTCTTATATTCAGCTTTTAACTTAGTTGCCTTCAAAAGGCCTCCTTTATTTACTTCCTTAATCATTGGTTCTTCACTTTTCTGGATGTAATCATTCAAGCTGTGTCTTTCTTCTTCCACAGTCTGCTTTACTTGTAGGAGTCCTCGACCACCCTCTGCTCTTGGTAGATACAATCGGTCAACATCATTTTTAGGGTGCAAAGCATGATTCATTGTCATAAGCTTCCCTATTTTTCTGTCCAAATTGTCCAACTCCATCTGGGTCCAGTCAATTATTCCTGCAGAGTATTGAATTACAGGTATATCCCAGGTATTTATGGCTTTTATGATGTTTCCTCCACTCAGTTTGGACTTTAATATCTTGCGAATTCGTCGAATGTACTTGGCTGAGGTTAATTCCTTGACTTTATTATGCATTAAGTCAGAGGCCTCTAAAATCCCCAAGTACTTGTAGCATTCTTTTGGTTTTTCTGCCTTTATCATTTCTTCATTCTCAAGTTGTATTCCATCATCTTCTAGGACCTTGCCTGCCTTGGTTGCCATTGTTGCACATTTGTCAATTCCAAACTGCATACCAATGTCTTGGCTAAATTCTTTTGTGCTTTCAATTAATAAATTCAATTCAGCTTTTGTTTTACCAAACAGCTTCAAATCATCCATGTACTCCAAGTGTGAAATTTTCAGTCCTTTCTTTGCAAGTTCGTATCCACAGTTCACCTTCTTCAAAATGGTTGTCAGTGGTAGCATTGAGAGTATAAAAAGTAGGGGTGAAAGGGAATCACCCTGGAAAATGCCTCGTTTAATTTCAACTTCACCCATTTCTTCTCTATTAATCATAAGCTTCGTTTTCCAGAGGTTCATTGAAGTTTCCATGAATTTTTGTGTGTTGCTGCTGATGCCAAAGATTTTCAGGCATTTCTTGATCCCGCTGTGGGGAACTGAATCAAATGCTTTCTTATAGTCTATCCAAGCCATGAATTGCTAGGTTCGTCTTTTCTTTGAATTCTTTAGGATTAGCTTGTCAATCAGCAGTTGGTCCTTTGTTCCTCTTGAATTTTTTTATTATTAATATTTTTATTTTTATTATTATTATTATTATTATTGTTGTTGTTGTTGTTGTTGTTGTTGCTGTTGCTGTTGTTGTTTCCTTTTCCACAAAAGGATTCTGTCTGTATTATTGCTGACTCAATGCATTTTATTTTCTTGGCTGAGGTATTGCAGTCAAATTCTAAAAGAATCAGGCTAAAAGTTTAGGCTGAATTCTAAAAAAATGGGAAACAGAGAAAAGAGGAACTGATTATTAAGGCAGCAGGAAATGCCCATTATTTCTGATCGCTAAAAGTATTATTCAAGGGTAGTGTGTGTTTGACATATGTAAATTTAGAAGTTTCATTGTAGGAAGCCATGGATTGTACCATTTGTTGTTAGAAACCAGAGTTTTTCAAACTTGACAAATTAAGATGTGTAAATTTCATGTTGGCTAGAGAATTCATTTAATTAACAGAAGTCTATTTTTCATACACACACACACGCACACGCACATATTGTTCCACATGGTATTTTTATTGCTAGAAATTGGCGGTTTGATTCTTCTTTTCTAGCCAGATTGAATAGCACTTCTTGCAATTGCATTTTTGCCTTTTGTAAAACAGAAAATGTCTTTTTTTTGCATATACATGTACAAATAACCTTTATAAAAATTATTTAGGACTGTGGCCATTTGATTTAGATAAATCAGGGGGACACAAGAAAATCCATGATCGCTCACATGTTGTCTGCAAAATATTAGCCACTAGATGGTGATGTGTCCAATATTTTTAGATGTTCAAAAGTAGAAGGATTATAATTTGGGAGAGAGAGTGGGGGGGGGGGGAGCCTTTCTCTTTTCTTGGTACAGGGTGCTTGATCAGGGGGATGGATTAGAAGACCTCCAAGGTTGCTTTTAACTCTAGTATTTTGTATCTGTATTCTGTATAAGACAGACACATATTTCATAACTGGCAAGGGATGTTATATATAATAAATATTTGTAAGTAGTTATGCAATTTTAGATTTAAAAATTTAAGGATTTTCTTGTGTTTGTGTGTGTATGTGGTTATTAACAGGAGGTTCTGAATTATGTAAATCATATTCGAAAATGGAATTAAAGCTAACAGGAATGACAGAAGTTTTATTATCAGTAACTTTTTAATAGTTTTAATGAAAAAGTTGAAGCTAGACGATTAAAACCAAACAAAGTAATCGAAAGTAAGGAAGAAAAAGGTAAAAGAAATAAATCAAAATTAGAGATACATTGGGGTATGTAGACGTAGGCTATTCTACTCAAAGTGGAAATACATTGCAGAGTTCATTGTGAATATAAAATGATTTACGTTATTGTTAAATATGAAGAAAAAATGACTATCATGCTTAGTGAATTCACCAGTGATCCCAAAATAGGTAAAATGGTAGATTTGTTTTCCTTTTGCTGAAAACTATGCTGGAGAAGTAAAGAAATTAATCCTAGGGATCATCAAAATGTAAATTTAGACAAATCATGGACAATATCTCTTTTTTCTAGATGAAATATTTTCTATGGAAGTTGGATCTGATAGAATACCTTCTACCTATAGACATACAGACCATTATTGTATTTTGATCAGCACTTACTGAGAAAGTATCTTAGAAAATAAACTTGCTAAGAAAATATACATAGAACATTCTTGAAAGAAGAAGGATGGGGTAATGAAAAAACACTGATGAATTGGCAGAAATAAAAATTAGACTTGATGTAGAAACTTGGGAAGAGAAGATGACTAGTAGTGGCTTTGGTATCTTTGAAAATTAACTATTTCTCTGTTCCAGAACAAGATGTAGAAATCTCCCAGAATTCATCACAAGAGAAATGTATTGAATAATGTGCAAAATGGTCTGAGGAAGGACTATTTATTTATTTATTTATTTAT
Source organism: Natrix helvetica (assembly GCF_964273705.1). Taxonomy (NCBI): domain Eukaryota; kingdom Metazoa; phylum Chordata; class Lepidosauria; order Squamata; family Natricidae; genus Natrix; species Natrix helvetica. The sequence goes on from NC_138554.1 coordinate 30,612,464, forward strand.
TTATTTATTTATTTATTTATTTATTTATTTATTTATTTTCTATCTATCATCTATCATCTATCATCTATCATCTATCATCTATCATCTATCATCTATCATCTATCATCTATCATCTATCAATCTATCATCCATCATCTATCAAACGTTCTTTCTATCACTTCATTTCTTAATGCCCATCTTCCTCAAAGAGATGTTTAATACATTAAAAAAGCAAGGAGACCTTACATATTCTCATCTAACTTCTTGCTCAGTGTTGACCATTTGCTTTTAGTGTCATCCCTTCAAGTTGATGATTAGGAAATCAAAGGTACCAAATCAATACTATTTATATTATAAAGTTATAGTAACAGAATCTTGCAAGCCTTAATGCAACTCCCCTCTTCTTTTATCTTTATTTGAAGTAGAGAGGGATTTGTCTGAGATATTTCTGTATGTTACAGTTCTATTCCAGCCTCAAGATATCTTGATTTGACTGTTGCCTTGGCAGCAGCTCTCCTCCACTCCCTCAAGGCCATTCCTTTTCCTTCTAAATGAGTCATTTATTCTCATGAATGCTTTTCTCTCAGCATAAATTCATTTTTCCTTCTAAATGAGTCCTTTATTCTCATGAATGCTTTACCTCAGCATACACTGCTTTTATGAGGTTCAGCATAGAATTTTCAAGTACAGTACATATCCATCAATCAATCATATCTGTAAGTTAAGGCTATTTATTTTATTATATGCTTCCTCTAAATCAACATACATACAATACTGTGCTACAGTATTTCTTTCTCACATTCATACATTTCTCCATGAGAATGAGATGCCTTTTATAATTTTGCTCAAAACAAATAACCATACCTCTACCAAGGCATAGAGAACCAGTTTGATATAGTGATTAAAGACACTGAACTAGGAAGGTAGTTTTTGTTTTGCTTTAGACATGAAGCCAACCCAGGTGATATTCTGATGAAATTCTTTCTCATTCTAGAAAACAATAGCAAATCATTTTTGAAAAAGTTGCCAAGCAAACTGCATGGACTTATGCATTAAGACACCAGGAGTCAATATTCAAAGGCAAGCAGATGTGGGTATGTGGCTATATATACCCCAAAACAAGATATGGCAATAAAATACAAACATTTTATCCTGAATAACCAGAAAGATCCTCTTCCTGTTTTTTACATTATGTTGATTTACAATTCTGCAGGAGTTGTCTACACAGCAGCATTATCCATTTAAATTTACACAATGTTCATAGCTGATTTCCTGTTTCTTTTTAAAAAATGCTGAATGCTGCAGAGATCCTAGTTTTGCCCAACATTTGTCAGTAACAAGAACATGAAAAGCACATCAGAATTGCTGATTCAAAATAATTTACTGTTAAAGGAAATATTATTGCATGAATGGGCATGGTCAGCAAATTAAAGAGCACGGGAAAAAGGTCAGCTCTAGATCAGTTGGTACATCTCTAGATGATTTGAAATCAAATGAAGTGAACTAAGGAATTTCAGTTGACAAGTATTTAATCCATGCAATAATAAAATCATTCCCTCCTATCTAAAATAGTATAGAAATAAAGAAAAAGGTATAGGCATGCAACAAAAAACAGTAGCCTGGTGCTTTGGTTCAAGCCTTTCTCAATTATTTACTTTCTCTGCAAAGCAAGGCTTTTTCTAAAGCTAGAAGGCCAATACTCATGAGTTTAAAAACCTTTCTGTTTGTTAGAATTAAGATAATAATTATGCATGGCTGGTGGACTCTTGGGGTGGCAGGATGTAGACTTCTTCAGTTATTCAATTTATAAGCTGCCCAGAATTGCTTGGGATATTGAGAGGGCAGGCAGATAGACAGACAGACAATCCTTCCTTAGACCACCTTTGCACATCATTCAATACTTTTCTCTTTTGGTGAACTTTTACATCTTGTTCTGGAATAGAAAAATATTAAATATTCAAAGCTGCCAAAGCTACAACTAGTCATCTTCTTCTCTTCCCCAATTTTTTACATCAAGTCTATTTTTTATTTCTGCCAATCCATCAGTGTTTTTTCATTACCCCACCCTTCTTCTTTCAAGCTAGTTTCCCCCCCCCCTCCCTAAGATATACTTTTCAGTAAGTGTTGATCAAAATACAAGAATGGTCTGTATGTCTATAGGTAGGAAGGTATTCTATCAGATCCAACTTCCATAGAAAATATTTCGTCTAGAAAAAAGAGATATCATTCATGATTTGTCTAAATTTACCCTTTGATTCTCTCTAGGATTAATTTCTTTACTTCTCCAGCATAGTCCATCTCTAGTTTTGAGCAAAATGGAAATTTTTAAAATATATTTTGGGATCACTGGTGAATTCATTAAGCATGATAGTCATTTTTTCTTCATATTTAACATTAACTTAAATCATTTTATATTCACAATGAACTCTTCAATGTATTTCCACTTTCAGTAGAATAGCCTAGGTCTACATACCCCAATGTATCTTTAATTTTGATTTATTTCTTTTACTTTTTTCTTTCAATTAATTTGTGAGGTTTTAATTGTCTAGCTTCATCTTTTTCGTTAAAACTATAAAAAAGTTACTGATAATAAAATTTCTGTCATTCCTGTTAGCTTTAATTCCATTTTCTGATATGATTTACATAATTCAGAACATCCTGTAAAGAACTACACACACACACACACACACACACACACACACACACACACACACGAAAATCCTTAAATGTTCTTGTTTTCTCCCATATATATGTTATTTGATGTAACATTAGATTGCCTTTCCTGAACCCAGCCTACTCATTTGTATTTTTTTCTCCATGTATAACTCTATTATTCTTCATAAGAATAGTTCAGCAGGTCTTTGCTTCTATAAGGAATTAATAAAATTAGTTGATATTTTTTTCATCTGTCTTCTTTGCCATGGATACACACACTAAAAATTTTCAGACTCAAAGCTAGACAGTTTTATTTCATACTAGTCAACGTAATTAGCATGCTATCAATCTCTTCTTGAATTTTAAGAAGTTCAATGGATGTTCTATCTGTGCCCATTACTTTTTTATGTCACAGCAACTCTATCATTTCCCATATCTGCACAATGGCGCAGCAGTTAGACACTGAGCTTTCAGTCTCAGCTGAGAGCCTGGGTTTGAGATTTGAGTTCCGCACAACAGGATAAGCTCCCATTACTTGCCCCAGCTTCTGCCCACCTAGCAGTTCAAAAGAATGCAAATGCAAATAGATTAATAGGTACCACTTTGGTGGGAAGATAAAGGTGCTCCATACACTTTGGGCATTTAGCCATGCAGGCCACATGACCATGGAAACTGTCTTCAGACAATGCTGGCTCCCTCAACCAAGAAACAAAGATAAGCACCAACTTCTAGAGTCAGAAAATGACTGAGGGAAAGTTTTAGTTTTCCCTTTCCTCTATATTGTCTCTCAAAATATTTTGTCATTTTATAATTCCATTTGAAAGGAATGTTTTCTTCATTTCATGTTTTTTTCTACTAAATTCCATCTATTATTATTTTTTAGTAATTCTATTAATCTTAAATACATTTCACATTTTCATGTCCTGTAAGTGTTGATATTTTCCCCTCTTGGTTACTTTTTAATTTACATTTCTTTCACTGCTTTGGTTTGCATGATTTTGAGAGTCTGTGTTCAGTCACTATACTTTCCTTTTGTGGCCCAATACCTTTATCCTCCATCTTTCCCTAAACATCAAGGTGGCATATTCTGAAATCCACTTATATCTTTCTGCTTCAGAATATTAACAGAATAAGACTTCTAGTCCAACTCCTTGCTCACGGACAAGACAAATAGTTGTCCAATCTCTTCTTAAAAATCTCTAGTGATGGAGCACCTACAACCTTGGAGGCAAACCATTCCATTGATTAATTGTTCTCACTGTCAAGAAATTTCTCCTTAGTTCTAGATTACATCTCTATTTAATAATTCTCCATCTTACTTTTTCTTGCCCTCAGGTACTTTGGAGAATAAATTGATTCCTTCTTCTCTATGACAGCCCCTCAAGTAGTGGAAGATTGCTAGCATGTCACCTCTAGTCCCCTTCATTAGACTAAACATTCCCAATTCCTGCAGTCATTTAACCTCCTGCCTCCTAAACATCCTGTACTTTTTCTCTACACCCTTTGTAAAATCCCAACATTTTTGGGGGCATCATGCTGACCAAAACTGAATGCAGTATTCCACTTCTAGTCTTACCAAGCAGAATAAATGTGTACTAATATTTCACATGATCTTGATGCTATCCTCTATTAATATAATCTAGGGGTGCATTGGGGTTTTTTTTTTGGCATCTTCATCACATTGCTGGCTCTTACTTAAATGATTACTCCTTGGGACTCCTAGATCCCTCTCATAGTTACTGCTGTTGAGCCACATACCATCTATCCCATAATTGTGTATCTGGGTTTTGTTTTGATTTTGCCTAAGTGTAAAGCTTTATTTTTCTCAATGAATTGCATTTTGTTGGTGAGGGCCCAGTGTTCAAATCTTCAAGATCTTTCTGGGTCTTGTCTTCTAAAGAATTGGTTATTTCCCTCTGAAAATTTGATGAGTTTCCCATTTATCCCCTCATCTAAATTGCTTAGGAAGATGCTGAAATATACTAAATCTAAGACAGAATCATGGGGTATGTAACTGCATCCTCTCTCCATGTAGATGAAATTCCACTGAAGACTACATGTTGATGGTGATTGGTCAGCTACTTATGAATCTATCTGATGCTGTCTATTCCATATTTTTCTATCTTACAAAGAAGTAGGTTGCAGTCTACTTTGTCAAATGTTTTACCAAAGTCCAAGTATACTACGTAAACAGCATTTTGCTGATTAATTTAGTTATTTTGTCAAATAATGTGATGAGATTTTTCTGGAATTATCTGTTTTTGACAACCCCATGTTGGCTTTGTTTGTAATAGCTTTATTTCTAAATGTTCATAGATCCATTTCTTGATTATATTTTCTAGGATCTTCCCCAGGTATTGAAGTCAGGCTGATTGTTCTGTAGTTTCCTGGATCGACTTTTCCTTCTTTTTTTAATATGGGAACCATATCAGCTTTTTTCAAGTCCTGTGTTATTTCCACTCTGCTTCAAGATCTTTGAAAGATATGGTTCAGTATTTGTAAGATCACATCTGTCAGCTCATTCAGAACTGAGATATTATCCATCTGGTCCTGGTGATTTGAACCGGTCCTTGTAATGTATTGTCTTACCATTTTCTTATTTATTTTGACTTGTATTCCTAATCTGTCTTTTACGGTACCACTTTTGATAGGTTGGAATATTTTTATTTTATTTTATGTATATTGTTTTGCTCTTCAGTTTATACAATATCTCTTGTTTCTTCCCTCAAGTACCTTAAGTTTCCTGTTATATAAATTTAATCTATTGGATCTGTTTCTTACACTGAACTTCTACTGTAATTATTTTCCAGGTCAAATTCTGTGACATATCTCCTCACTTAAATTACAAGTTTAACCTGTTTTCTCTGTTTCACAGTTTTATCTATTTCCTGTTTACTATACAGTTTGCATCCTTGTCAGGTGTAAACTTAACATTTGCTTTGCAGAAAGGTGAATTCTGCTTTGTAAAAAAAGTTTCTAAATCTAAAGCGAGTGTTGGCAACCCATGGCTCCAGAGTGGCATGCTGTTCTTTCATCCCCTGGCTGTGGCTCCCTGTTGGCTAAACCCACCACTGGCTGGCCTGGCACCTTGCCCTCCCCTCCCAATCACTCCTCGCTTGGCATGAAAAGGTAAGGGCATAGCAAGGGATGGAGACTTGCTTCATATTCCAGACTAGGAGTGAAGTGTCCCTGTATTTGCCTCATCTGATGGGCACTTCCTCCGCCCTTGTTGGTGTTGCATGCACCTTAGTCGCTCAACCTGGTCCGGCTGCGGCCGATGCTCTGTGTCATAATGGGTTCTAGGAGGAGGAGGGGAAGCCGTCTGCCCCATTGTGAAGTGCGTTAAATTTAACTGTGCTGCACAAGGCACTGTGAGAAGCACAGAAAACACCGGGAACCACAAAACCCGGGTAGGTGTGGTGGGGAGGGTCATATGACTGGATGGGAGTGATGTTGAGTTAGCCACGCCCATCCAGGTTTTGTGGCTCCCAGTGTTTTCTTTTCTTTGGAAAACAGGTCCAAATGGCTCTTTAAGTGTTTAAGGTTGCAGACCCCTGTCCTAAAGTAAATGTCTTGGTTCTAGATTTTGACAAAAAGCTAAATCCATGGATCTAGCAATCTGTCAAAAACACTCATCAGTTGCAACAATGTGATTGGAGGGTGGTTTCCTAACAGACTGTGATGTTGAGAAAGGGAGAGAGTTGTAAAGTCGGTGGGTTAAGACAGGGATGTTGATTTATATGTCTTGTCCTTCCTAAAATGGGATACTACTATTTGGTAGCTAAATAGAACAATGGCTATTGAGACAGGATAGAGATCAACAGTAGGGAAAGCAAATATTACACTAGTTCAATTTTTTGCTAGTTCAAGGACAGATGAAGAGCACTAACTGAATTACTGAGTAAAGCTCACAGATATGCCCTTTTAGAATATATTTGATTCCCCCCCCCATACTCTAAATAATATAGTCATGATTTCATGTGGCCCATTCTTGTCCGCCTAAGTTTGTTATTCTTATAGCATACAATTTTGCATGTTTTATTTCTACTCTAACTATTGCACATTCCTTGGTTCATCACCTCTTCTATATTCTTCCTTTCTAGACATGGATGAAAACTATTATGTTTTTCCTCAGACACTAATTTCCCTAGTTGTGAAAGCCCAGTTATTGGTATGCATTATAGAATTGGAATTATCAATAATATCTCTATATTACTCATAAAAGAGAATATTAGTGATCAAAGATTTTCCTTTTTTCTTTATATTATAGTATACATGCTACGTGCTAGAAACTATTTAAGCTTTAAATGGGAACAATGTGTTCTAAACAGATGACTAGGCATATATTATCTGCTCAGTCCATAGCTTATTAGCCAACATTAGCACATAACCAAACTTTCTGGAAATAGAACTAAAAAGATCACCTCTAATTGGTAAATCTCAGAATGGAGACCCTCTTGCATTAAAGTAGATGCACTGCAAAAATTTCATTGGAATAGAATCAGGTCTTATGTTGTAAATGCCAGGCACAATCATATTCCAACCAAATCTAGTAAATGTGTTACTGTTTATAGAAGGACTTTAATCCACAGTTAGATAAACATACCCAATTTATGAGCCTGATCCTTCAATAAGAATGCAGTCCCACCAAAATTCTAAATATATTTTCATCTACTCCTCCAGCAGTAGCACCTCTGTTGAATCTAAATTGTGATTCAATTCACATAGTGAACATATGGAGGGAAAGTTGTTAATGAAAACCAGGTTGTGCTCAAGCATTTGCACACATGCCTTTCATGTGATGACCTGGAGAACCAGATTTCTCATGTTGTGCAATTCTCTCTCTCATGTTTACAGTTGAAAGTTAGCTTTTGCAAACAGATACCTTTAGCCCAAGGGGAATTTCTGTTTGATCGTGCCGCTTCAAAATGTCAACACATCCAGGTCGAAGGCAATGTAGTTAGCAATGCATCTCTTCAATAAGTAATAGAGGCTGAATGAAATTTTGCTGCTAGATGGTGGGCATAGATGCTAGAAAGGGTAATCAGCAATTAAATGTATGTCTGGACAACTTCCCCCAAATGGAAGCAATAAATCTTTCTTTTATCTTCTTTTTTATTAAACCATCTCTTAATTTCCTATTTTTAATTACATGGTTAAGATATAAACATACACCATCATGAAGTCAATGTGTTGTTTTTTGCATCCCAATGGACACTTTTCATCATGCTTAAATTATCTTCCAACATTTCAATAGAGCTTAATATAGTAGACAAAAAAGAAGATATCCTTTATCAATAAATTATGGGTAGATGAGGAATGTACACATTAGGCATAAACTCTTAACATTTATAGAGGACTGAACCAGTTTTTATGTTGATAAGATGAACTCAGTGGAAACTGGCAGTATTGTCTGCTGATTTTAAAAAATAAGCATTGGAATTGGTTAATATTTGAATGGGAGACCAACAGGAAACCCGAAGGGCACATCGTAGTATGAGAAGTTTTAAAAAATGTGGAAAAAGGCAGTAGCAGATTATTTGTGTTTGCTGGCAAAAAAAATATCTATGAGTGTCTCCATGAAGACTAGGAATTGAGCTTGACTCTGAGAATTTACTTAGATCCAATAAAATCAATGAAACAAATTAATGAAAACAAAATTTAGATCCAACCCCATGTCAATGAACTGTTAGCACACATCTCATCTCTGAACAATCACATGAGGAGCAAACATAAAGACGGTCCTTAGATTCTAATTTATGAATTGCCACAGAAACAGAAAACAAATTACAAGAATATTCCACCAATATTTGAGAAATCCTTATTGAACCCTAGATAGAAAGATGATTTTTGTTAAGATCAGGAATCAAATCTGAAGAGTAAAGATGATATATTCAAAACATGAAAATGTGTATTGTGTTTATATGCATGTATATTCTTGAGTGATTATTAGAATAAAGACAAATCTAAATTAAAATCAGTGGCACAAAATAAACCTCATATTAAAAGTTTGATCTTTTTACAAAAATGTAAAAGTATGTATTTCATCAGTCTGTTTCTGAGTAACATTAAACAGCATTGGAAAACAGCAAAATCCATTTTATTCAAAGACTACTTGGTAGCACAAAACATAGGCATTTTTATTCAAATAATTAAAAAAAATATTTGTTTGGTAATGATGATTTTGGTGTCAGCACTTGTTGTGTCTTTTTGGGACAGTAATTAAAAATAAGAGACCATTAAACTGAGCAGAGCCAGTGTAAACCATCATCACAGAACACAAGGAGGAAATACTGTTAGCCCAGCCAATAGCAATACATATACTCCTCAATTTGCAACCATTTGTTTAGTAACTATTTGAAGTAACAGCAGCGCTGAAAAAAGTGACTTAGAGCCAGTCTTTGCACTTATGGCCAACACAGTGACCCCACAGTCATGTGATCAATATTTGGGCACTTGACAATTAGAATATATTTACAATAGTTGCAGCATCTTTGGTTTATGTGATCACCATTTGTGACCTTCCAACAAGCAGAGTCAATGAGAGTGTGGTTCACAACAGTGTGGTTCACTTAATGACTGATATGGATCACTTAACGACTGTGACAAAAAAGGCCATAAAATTGGGCATGACTTATTTAAAGATCAGCCCGCTTATCAACAGAAATCCTAGTCCCAATTGTGCATATAAATGGACTGCCTATACTTTGAATTGGATCTGTCAATGAATGTCACAAAAGAATGTCACAATGAATGTCACACATACAATTATTATGATCAGTGCCAGTCAGTAATCTACTTGCCATATTTTATATTAATAATCTGGAAAAACCTTACTCTTTACAGTGCTACCATTTGGTATTAATTCATTAATTTACTTGGAGAGAAGGATAGGAAGAGGGAAAGAGAAGCTGCTTCGAAAATAAACTCTACTTAGGAACTCAAACCTACATATATATTAGTTACTAATGAGGAAAAAGCAGAGTTCATATGCCCAGAAACACATTTGCCATTTTCTAGCATGTTCTAAAATTTATGTCTGACAGCAAAAACTAATCCTGGAATTGAGACACAACGCTCATTTACGCCTGTGATTCATCTCTTGGTATTTGTGGGGAACTGAAAGTTGTTTCTTAATGTCCGATACGCAGAAAATATCTGCAATACTGGCAAATAGTATATTTCACCAAGTGAAGGGATTAGACCCCTCCCTCCAGTTTCATCCAGCCCCCTCTAGGTATTTTGCTTCTCAACCTTTGCCTGTGGCATTGACCTATGAGAGTGTCCCATCAGGACAAGCTGCAGTTTAAGTCCACGCTTTCACTCATTACAACAAGTGAATAATCTGCTTCTACCTAATTGGGATCTATGGCTTCCTATTCTCTCCCCTTTGGGGAGAAATACCTAGGAGAGAGAATCAAAGAGGTTACTTTGACCCTTTTATTCTTTACCTGTTTCTGGGGTGAGTAATCCTTTTTTGTGTGTGTTTATTCTGCAACAAGCTAATATATGTCCCAAAGGTGCTTTTTTTTGTCAGGAGACAACTGGGATTTCTTGTTTTTTTCTTTTGAACATGTTTTGCTTCTCATCCAAAAAGCTTCTTCAGTTCTGACAGGATAGTGAGGAATGGGAGGATTTATACTCCTTGCAGACAGCTGGTAAATGGCATCTTTTTAGTGGGTCGTTGAAGATTACCAGCTGTCTACATAAAGGATGTAGATTCCTAATTGTCTGCAAGGAGTATAAATCCTTTCATTCCCCACTATCCTGTCAGAATTGAAAAAGCTTCTTGGATGAGAATCAAAATTCTTCAAAAGCAAAAACAAGAAAGCCCAGTTGTCTCCTGAAAAAAAAAGCACCTTTGGGACAACCATGATCTGGATGTCTGAGAATCTCTACATATTTTAAGCTAATAGATGGTTGATTCCTTTACCCCCAGCTCCTACCTCTGTTACAGGTGGTAACAGAGCAAATTCCTTCTCCATCTGCCAATATGCACCTATGTATATGTGTGTTTGCCTGTAAAGTACTTAATTACTAGAAATCAATCTAAGCCAGTTGTTAAAATAAACTAATTGTTGACTATTGATAACTTCCCGACTCTTTTCTGGTGGACCTCTTGATGCCAGCTAGTCAATGACTGTAACTTATGGTGACTTGCTGGTCTCACTAGCTAATTTCTATTGGATGGTTTGGTGCTTGCTAGCTTTTCTATTATGTTTTTAATCAAGGGAATTTACCAAAATATAAACTTTCAAGGTAAAACCAAAGTGGTTAGAAGGTGGATGAAGAGTTATTTGTGGCATATCTATTATCTGATGATTGCCAAAGCACTTACAAAGAAATGTTTACTAAATAAAGGCTAGTCTGATCCAATAGCTTCTCTCAATGTTCTTTTTAAAAAGTACATGCCTAGAAATGCTTTCCACTAGTTTCTTGTACCTTAACTGCCTGTAGTCCTCGACTTACAACAGTTCATTTAGTGACCATTCAAAGTTACAACAGCACTGAAAAAAGTGCCTTACAACCATTTTTCACAGTTACGACCTTTGAAGTATCCCCGTGATCATCTGATCAAACTTCAGATGCTTAGCAACTGGTTCATACTTATGACTGTTGCTGTGTCCCAAGGTCATGTGATCACCTTTTACAACTTTTGACAAGCAAAGTCAAGGGGGAAGCTACATTCACTTAACAACCAGGTTACTAACTTATCAACTGCAATTATTCACTTAACAACTGCTACAAGAAAGGTCGTAAAGTGGGGCAAAACTCATTTAACAAATGTCTCACTTGATAACAGAAATGTTGTGCCCAATTATGGTTGTAAACCGAGGACTACCTGTATGCCTTTCAATGATGATAATAATAAAGATGACAATGATGATGAAGATGATGACAATGATATTAATAGTGATATTACTCATACAATGCACTAAACAAACATTCTCAGATTAGATTATTAAATCTCAGCTCTGGAATAAATACATTCTAAAATGAAGATTGCTTTCAGCACTTATAAAGTTGTTTTAACCATTAGGTGATATATCTTTTTTTAGAAACCTGATAAAGTTTTTATTGAGCCTGGCCACTAAAAATTAGAATTACCGTCAAGAAGCACATGAAAAGGTCCTTGCAACTCTGGAGTGAATAAAACATGGATCAGATGGATCAGAAGTATTCCAATCATGGACTCTTTTGCTTTGCTTTTCTCATCCATTTTTTTGTAGAATAGCATTTTGTCCAAAATGTGAGAAGGTGTCTTAAGCTACCAGTTTTGGACTATATTCTCCATTTTGAACTATGTGGTTTCTAATGATCTGACAGACAACCATTCTGGTGTTTAGATGAGTCTTTGTTAGCTTAGGGAACATCACACTGACATGCAAATAATTCGCATATAGAATCCATATTCTCTTTATATTGTCTAAATTTCATACTGGGAAGATAGAAGGAGAAACAAAGGCATATGACCAACTTTTCAGCAGCCAGATAAATGACCAGCAAATAATTGGTGGCTTTGCCATGAGGAAGTTCTTCTGCACTTCAGCATGGAGAAACTGAAATTAGATTGAAAGGGATAATAAATATAGAAGAGAAAATAATTGAGGCTTCAAAAATCCAGATGAAATTTGATGATAAGAAAATGATATAGGGTTTGCTGCATAATAATGGTTGACTGGTCTTTTGGAACCTAGATCTCACAGTTCTTGTAATGGAGGCAATGAATGAAGTTTTCCCCCTTCCCTCAAGCTGATTTTAAGCTCTCCCTGTACATACAAACATACATACATGAATATACATACATACATACATACATACATACATACATACATACATACATACATATGTAAATAAACAAACAAATACATTGGATTCAGACCCCAGTCTGAGGCCAGTTTTTAGGAAATAGGACTTTCCAAATATTGTCATTTATTATTGGCCATGATGTCTAAAGTTCTAAGGGCTCTTCTTCATCTTAATATGTTTTCCTCTAATTTCTCAGACAATGGGAAGTATGTCAGTAGACTTTCTACTTTATCAGTTATTAATCTCATTGTGTCCCTGAAATGAGGACAGCAACTGATTTCATGCAGGAAATCTAAAGAAAGTGATTGGTAGATTCCCTTGTGTCATCTTCCAATTTGAAATAAACTACCATTCATTGTTCTCTCCAAAATTGGAGGCAGATTTTGGTACAGGGTTACACCTTCTTAATCTCCCTAACATCCTTAGTGCTAGAAGTGGGTGGTGATTCCTCTCTATTTGACCTGACTGATAGGGCAAGCCACTGTATGTAAAAAGAGAGCAAATCCTATACCCTTTTAGCACTGAAAAAGTTATCTAGTCGAGTAATGAAATGTCTGCAAAAAAACAACCAAGCTCAGCGCCAAGAACCCCATAGTATGTGTGTATTTTAATTTTCAATTTGTAGGTGCACATATAGCTGGCAATGCAAGTAACTGTAGGTTGTGAAGGCGGGGTTTAGGATTATTTCAGTACATGCTACTCTTTGAGAAGAGTGGTGATTATGATCCATACAAGGCTATACTCCTGCATAAGAGCTTGTGAAACTTCAACAGCTGGGGGGGGATTTCTTGGACCACCCAGATCCAGACATCAGATAAATATTGGCAAGCAACATTTCCTGTTGGATGAATAAATAAATAAATAAAAATAAAAATAGGAGATGAAGAAAACATAGACTTTGATCATTGACTACAAGGTTGCCAAATTAGAACAGGCTCACAAACAAAATATATCCAAGCCAAACTATCCAAAGGTTGGGCCTGTACGTTATTATTTTACTTTTTCCCCCAAATAATTTCTAAACAGTGGCTACCAGGAATGGAGCTAAAAGTGGGATCGTGACTCTAAATTAGCCATATAAAAATGCACTTCCCCAGGTCTGCTATGGGTATTAGTAACTTCCATTCCTAAGAATATGAAAAGAATTGAAAGTTTAAATGAAAAAAAAACTTGTTTGCCTTAATGCTCCTGTCTCTCTTTTCAGGCTGCCAAATAGAATATCTCTCTTTTTTGTTATTTCTCTTTCTCAGTCCATGTCTTTCTCTCTTTTTTATCCTTTATCAGTCTAAATCAATTCATTGTAAAATGGAATTCTTTTCATTGAAGACTATAATCTGCAATCTGCTATATTAGCCCAGGTTATTAGGAGTGCATAGAAGCAAAGAATTATACCTCCATCTTCTTTCATAGGTTTTAGAAAAGCTGGCCAATGAAGTTTCTTCTCATGTGCGCTTGTCAAAGATGTAAGATGTAAGACAACAGTTCTACTTGATATGAGATTACATTCCTCAAATCACTTTGTCAGTGGCTCTGGGTCTGCTCTTTGACTCTTTTACTGTATTGCACCTCTTAATGCTTATGTCTTCCAGTTTTTTCTTCACATAAATTTTCTTTTCTTTCTTCTTTTCTACAACAAATTTAGCATTTCAGCAAAAGGTATGCCATTTTTTTTCTAACCTGGAACTTTCTAGAGGGTCCTAGACACAAAAGCTTTCTACAAATATTTTTGAACATGAGCATGGGTATCCCAAATAAAACAAAATATATGAACAGGGACAATATTTCTCTCCTAAGGCACCTCCCTTTCTAAGTTCAATACATTGCTTCAATGATCACTCAATGGCTGCACTCAAAACAGGAAATCTTTGTGTGTGTGTTTGTGTGTGTGAGTGTGTGAGAGAGAGAGAACTGAAGATGTGTATCAACTGAAGACAATTGGCAACTGAAGATATCAACAAAACATTCTCAACTATGCAAATAAAACATCTTATTAGATTTTTTTCTTCTAGTACCATTGCTAAAATAGACCAAAAGAGGGAAACCCATTAACTCTTCTTGAATGACCCTAGTTCCTTGCCTCTTTGTTATTTCTCAATTAAGTATTTCTTATATTTATATCCTTCCTTTTATTCAGAAATCTAAGAGTGCATGAAGTACTATTCACTAACCTATATTATCATCACAACATAGCATTTTTTTTCATTCATTCGGTAATTTTGACAGCTTAAAGTGAATTGAACCTGGGACTTTCTACTCCTACCCCAAATTCTGACACATCCCTACACTACAGAGGCTTTCAAATCCACTAATGATTTTTTAGTTTTCATCGTTATTGTACTTGTTTTTGCTTTACATTAACATTTGTCTTTCCCACAATGTTGTCTTTGCCACCAGATTAGCTAGCTAAGTCAAATCAGGGATCCTTTATGTTTTTAACGATATTGTTACAAAAAAAGTATTAAATTATACCAATTGGTGCAAATGAGTTCTTTTTAATCACAGTTTTCCTAGACTAGTTCATACATCATTCTAAGCATAATAGTGTTGGCTTTACTTATTTTATCATCCATTTCATGAACCCAGCCACTCCTTGTAATCTATAAGCCATGAATTATGGTCTAATAGAAGGGGTAAAAAACTAGGGTGGTTCAAGAAGAGACCCTACCCTTTGTATAACAGAAAAGACTGGTCAATATAATACTCATGGCAGAAATTCTTCAAGCTTTCAATCAGGATATGAACTATCATCAAAGTGCAATCTCTTTATGAATATTTGAGGGAATTTAAAAATCAGACTGCATATAAGTAATATACAGAGTGATTTTCCTAGGCCCCTTTCAGTATTCCCTAAGAGCCTGGAAACATGGAGAGAACAAGACTTTCACTACAGATAGGTCACTAAAGACATGCATATATACTTTAAATATGCAATTCAACTAAAGAAGGTGTAGAAGAAATACATCCAAGATGTCTAGTTGCAAGCACCACTCTTGCCTGTAATTATAAGTAGCTGTTGCTTGAAAAAAGGGGAGATGAAGATTTGAAATCAACAGGAAAAAGAGCAAATGTTTACCAATCTTGCATGGAAATTTTCTGACTCTGCACCAAGCAATATTAGTACTTGTAGCTGATCTTTGAAGCAACTTCTCTCTCCTAGAGCAAACCAGTTAGGATTGTTGAGCAATATTCTCCATTTTCTATTTCATGATTAAATTTTCCAAGAAACAAGCCCTTTCTTAGAAATTCAGTGAGATTATGAAAATTTGCCTTGCAAAACCAACTTTTAAGACTATAGAGTCATGCTAAACCTGAAGATCATCACCCTTGTGAGTCTTTTTAATCCCAACTATTAAAAGAAAGACATGGGAGAAAGAAAAAAAACCATCTAGTCTCTTTGACCAAGGTCGATGGGAATTTTCAAATAGTAGAGGCAGGTAATTTTTATCTGGATTGTGATTAAAACAGTAGAACCTCTATGATGCTAATTAGTTATTTTCAATAAACGCACAAAGAGAGCTAGAGAAGAACTAATTTTGGATTACCAGTAAAACTGATTTGGGCTGTCACTGAGTTCTGTTTGCTTTGTTGCTCTATTGCGATAGATATTGCAGTTCAAACTTAACATATTGAATCATTCTTCCAAAGTTCAATAACTGCCATTTAACTCATCACTGTGTACTATTTTGGTTTTCCCAGAAAGGCCATTATCTTCATAAGGTTGCTTCAAAGGGAATATTCTTGAGCTAAGACTAATGGCAAATTTCTCTAATGCTAGTTTCTCTCAAACTGTCCTCTATGACACCTCTTAGTTCTTACAGAGCATTTCAGAGTTTTTGGCCAACTGTGCACTCAAGTTTTGAGGGGGGGGGGGGCACCCAGAAGTTAACTTTTCTAAATATGTCTATTATCCGTCTTTTGCACAGCAGTCCTATCTAGAGTTTTAATGTCAAATCTTTTAACAAATCTACAGCTATTATCAGACTCTCTGTAGAATGGAAAAGGAGGCAGAATGTTATTTGTCCATCTCACTGACCATTTAAACATATAGACTTTGTTACACACACACATATTTCTACTGAAATTATCAGGGTATTATGAAACTTGTGGATACAAACCCATGGTTAACCCCAGTACAAACAATGATCCTTATGAAATCAATCCCTTTGTTGTATTTCTTAAAATTAGAATGGCAATAACCTGTAGGGGGCTTGAAGGGGAGGTGGAAATCCAAGGTCACATTACAACTACATTTATCTACATCTGCTCACATTGAGTCATGCCAGGATCTACAAAGTAGTAAAAGCCACATTTTGCTATAACTAACATCTCTAGAAACAAGAGACCTGTGTAGGCAATCGTGATTGTGCTATTGGGTGATTCTGCCAGTATAATTTAGCAAAACATGTACATTCTTTCAACCTGAAGAGAGTTGCAGATTGAAATAATTCTGAAAGATTACTTTCAAATGAAAGCATACTACAGAATATTTTTAGATAACTGAATTATCTCATCACTCCCCAGAATTTAATGATCATTTTTTCTTTCTTTTCCCAGTCTTCAAGGAGTGAATTGTTGGAGGAAAGGGGGAAGAGGCAGGTTAAGTGGCAAGCAGACTGGTTCAATTCATTGGAGGACATGGGACTTGGTATAATAGTGCAGAGAATAAAAAGTATGACCTGGATGGAGAGAGGGAAGATCCATTACCAAAGCAGCAAAAAGGGAAACAGTGCTTAAAACCAAATAATGAGGGAGGATTATAATAAAAAAAATCTCAGACAGGCATCTCCCTAATTCACATGTACATAAAAGAAGATTATGTTACTGTAGCCAATCTAAATGGAAGTAGTTTATTAGACGTTTTGTTGTTGTTAGTTGTGAAGTCGTGTCTGACCCATCGCAACCCCATGGACAACATTCCTCCAGGCTTCCGGTCCTTTACCATAGCCAGAGTCCATTTAAGCTCACACTGACTGCTTCAGTGACTCCATCCAGCCACCTCATTCTCTGTTGTCCCTTTCTTCTTTTGTCCTCAATCATTCCCAGCATCAGGCTCTTCTATGAAGTTTATTTCTTAGTCTAGTCTGTCACATAGGGCTGACAAGAAATCTGCCTGGTGGCAATATATTATCTGCATTCATTTCAGCAATGTCCTGTTTATGGTTTCAATTATACATTGACATATTAGCAAGATCAGGAAATAACAGCAGAAAGAAGCTTACTGAGTGGTTTTGCTTTTAACGAGAATATATAGAGCAACAAAACCTAGTCCAGAGTTCCAAGAGCCATGTCAAGGTTATCAATCAGTCCAGAGGTGGGCCAAATGCAAACAAATCTCACACAAGAACTGGAGACTACACCTGTTGATTCCAACAAGGGATCATGGGTCAGGGCTACCTCTTAAATCAGGCTGCAGCCAGCTGCCTTTATTCAAGAGATGTATGCCTTTACTTTGCAAGGAGCCTCACAGAATGTCTTTTCTATGCTCCTCACTCCAGTCATCAGGTGCAGGGACTGAGAGGCCATATGTCATCATTATCTGTACTCCGGCTCTTTAGGTGGTACCTGTGTTTGATCAGCCTCAGATGATTATTAACTGTGTATCTCCTGAGACTGTTCACAGGTTCTGCTGGAGCCTTTTCTTGAACTTCAGAACCATCATTTGAATTCTTACTGAATGCAGCCCGTTTGTAGTAGACACATTTAGAGGATTATATTCAAGGGAAGGGAGGGAAAGAGATGTAGCTCAAATTTTGTGCTGAGAACAATTGTATTATTATTATTATTATCCCTTTTCAATTACTTGTTATATTCTTAAAGTTAGTAAGAGTCCCTCATTCAGGTGGTGAGAGACAGCATTGCCTCTCAAACTAGAATTCATTAATTATATTATTAGTAGGTATTAAGAAGTCTCCAATTCAAATTAGTATAAAATAAAGTGGGGGGAGGACTCATGATGGCATTCCAGATCCCATTAAACAAGTTGTGTTTTTTTATCTATGACACTATCAATATCATGTGAAGCCAGATTTTTCTGAGACTGGAAAAGTTTGACTTTGGAAATCATCAAATTTTCGGGCCAAGAGTTTGTCTGGGAATAAACAAGAGGGAATAAGAAAGATTCAGGTTGTCTTGACTTCTAAGCTACACCTGTACTTTGCATAGTTTTGACATGGGAGAAGGAAATTAGATCCCCATTTTGCTGCCTATATTTTTCTGTTGAGTGTCATGGAAGACTATTTCAAAAATACTGTATATGAAAAAAAAAAAAAAAAACCAAAGGAAGGGACTGGAAAGATGCAAGCAGGATGAAGAGCTGAGCCAATCAGGCATTTATATTTTGGAATATTCTGATGTTAGAATACATAAACCTATTGTGTAAAAAGTGTAGTAAGCAGGATGGGTTTCTGAAAAAGGAAAATGTATTATTGGCTAGAGTGGCTCAGCTTATTTTAATGAAAAATTAAAATAGGAAAATAGTGTATTAGAAATGCATAGTTCTCAAAACTACCATTGAACAAAACAAAATGTTTACATACAAAGGCTGAGATTTGTCATATTCCAATAGAACTCAGGGATGCAAACTAGATTTGTAGAATTTTCATGGTATGACAATGAGTTAGGAATGGAATGGGTTGTTCTACTAAAACACTTATTTCTAAAATGATATGTAGAAAATATGTATTTTGCAGTGCAATGTTCAGCAATGGACTTTTGAGAAGTTGCATTTTATTTTTGTAATTGTTCATGTTATACGGACTAAGTAGTTCCAACAATGGATTCACATGTAAGATTAAACATGATATTATTTTTATGAAAGAGTTCATGCCCTCTAGTACATTTAGTTCACCCCTATACTTTATAATTATTTAAGATATTTATACTCCAAGCATTATTTAACAGACCCAAACTAGCCAAAAGAATATTCTGTAAAACATTTATTTCAAGTTTTTGGACCAGGCAGTTAGGTAAGCACCATTAATGGTGTAGTTTAGTTTTGGTAATTACTGTTTAATCAGAGAAGAATGATTTTGTATTTATTATAATGGATTTAGTATACTGTCAAGAACCTGTTGTGAGATGGAAGGCTCCATAAAAGATTAAAATAAAATTAATAATTTTATTTATTTTGTTTAAGTAAAAAAATAATAATGATTTTTTCAAAACAGTTTGGCAACAACAGAAATACATTTGAATGACCAAAAATACACTAAAAGAGAATAAATTTGGTTTAGTGGTTAAGGCACCAGGTTAGAAAATAGGGGACTGTGAGTTGAAGTCCTGCCTTAGCCATGAAAATCAGCTAAGTGATCTTGGGCCAGTCACTCTTTCTCAGTCCAAACCGCTTTACAGGTTTGTTGTGATGGTAAAAA
This sequence comes from Natrix helvetica, assembly GCF_964273705.1. Lineage (NCBI taxonomy): Eukaryota > Metazoa > Chordata > Lepidosauria > Squamata > Natricidae > Natrix > Natrix helvetica. The sequence goes on from NC_138554.1 coordinate 30,632,278, forward strand.
TAAAGAGTAAGAAAGGCTCTGGGGTGGGCTGATAGTGGTTCGCAGGGGTTTGGGAGAACCTCTAGCTAAGATTCTGTGCAGTTCAGAGAACACCCAAATCCTATTCCTGGCTGCCCACCCTCACAGGCATCTCCGCCTGCCCATTTTGCAGGTAAGTGTAGGCTATGCATGGAGGCTCGGGGAGGGCAAAAAATGGCCCTACCATAAGTTTGGGAAAGCCAGAAACAAGGTCATTTCCAGCCTCCAGAGGGCCTCCAGAGCCTGGGGCGGCTGTTTCCACCCCCCCCGGAGGCTTCAGGAAAGCCTCCAAAGCCCCAGGAAGGGCAACCCCCCTACCATGGTGCAGGAGGCCGACTAGGTGGGCACACCTACCCAGCAACTGGGCAGATAACCCATTCCTAAAAGGATTCACATGTAAGACCCCACCCCTGAAGAAAGTATGTTGGATATGTTCACATCCTTGCTATTTGTAAAAATAATAAAAGTGGGATATAGTGACATAAATAAATATCAGAACTCCAATAGTCATAAAAATATTTAACAATTACATTACTTCTCTCCAGAAAGTGAAAAAGAAATATTTTAAATCCAAATCTTATCAAAAAGGAAGATTTGAGGACTTCAGCGGGAGAGTTGGAGAATGTAAAATGGTTCTGTAAAAGCAAAGCTTTGAAATAAGATTGAGAGCATAAGTAGTAAGATTTGCATTCAACCAAAGGTGGTGGAAGAAGTATTGGTCTCACCTAGTCAGCTGGATAACCCTGGGCCAGTCACTTTCTCTTGCCTTTATGGAGAAGACAATGGCAAACCACTTGTGAAAAAACCCTGCCCAGAGAGCTGCAGAGGGTTGTCCTGGTAGTCTTTGAGAATTGGACAATTGAAGGAAGAAAAAAGAATATTATTCTTCTGATTCAGTAAATGCTTCTCAAATCTTTGTCCATATGTTCTTTCTTCTCTCCTGTTTCTATGTTCTCAAAGCACTTTTCTTTTAACTATCCTGTCCTGTCCTTATTAATCCACTCTGTGAACTTGGCTTTTATAGGCTTAGCTGTGACTATTCAACCAACTGTTACACAACCAATAGACATTCGCCTGGTGAATGGTTCAAGTCGCTGTGTAGGGCGAGTGGAAGTATTCCACAGTGGTCTGTGGGGTACTGTTTGTGATGATAATTGGGGCATAGAAGATGCCCGTGTTGTCTGCCGGCAGCTGGGCTGTGCAACTGCAATATCAGCACCAAGGGAATCCAATTTTGGGCGAGGAACTGGTCGCATCTGGATGGATGAAGTTCGATGCATAGGGACAGAAAGCTCCCTCAATCAATGCCCATCAAGACCTTTGGGAGACAATGATTGCCATCATGGAGAAGATGCTGGTGTTGTGTGTTCGGGTGAGTTCATCAACTGAGAGTTGTGTTACATTTGGTATGACTGTTTGACATGAAAGTTTCAACAAGGGAAGCTTTTCACAGTATGGATGGAATTATTGTAACCCATTAATATTTAAGCACCAACCAACTGTTAAATTTCCACATGCATTACAGAATAGTAGATGGATAGCATCTTTGGAATGTTAACCTTGGAATGATAAACTTAGTGCATGTTATAATGTACTACAGAATATTAGTATTGTATATACTTGAGTGAAAACATTCTCTCATGTGATGATAAGTACTATTTACCATAACAAAGGAAAGGCATATACATAGAATAGCTGCAGGATATTACAAGAGGACAGTTTAACTATCCCTTGGAATTAAATTCATTAAACTCTTTCTATAACATCAAAAAAAAAAAACCTCATGAACCAATATGAGAGTTCGAAATTGTAAATATATCCTTAGTTAAGCTTGATTCCTGGTGTTTGTAGTTTGCCTGACATTATAGAGATGGTTGACTGTCTGGATTGACATATGGTCCCCTGCCCCAGTACCAACTGGGTCTAATTCTACTTAGCTTCTGAGACTGGCCAAACTTGAATACCATTATATTTAAGAAGGGGAGCATTGATGAAAGAAGAATATTATTACTTTCTGTGCAGTAGGAACTCCAAACTTCTTTGCCAGATCCCTGTCAGAAACTACAAACAGTAAAACTATCTTCAAAAAGAATATTTTATTTTATTTTATTTAGTTTGTCAAACATGTAAAAGATAACAGGTGTAAGTATGAACATAAACATGAACTCAGTAAATGGGTAGGAATAAATGGAGACAATAGGACAGGAACGGTAGGCTCACAAAGGATATTATTCCACGAGGGAAAGGAAATGGAATGACATTCAGTAATGAAATCCAAAAGATCTAGCCTCAAATGGGATCAGGTTCTGGAAAGATAGCAGATAAAGGGTGGGAAAGGAGAAATTTCCGTAACTAACTTAAAATCTCCTTGTATCTGCTCAGAACAAAACAATTTCTCCACCATCAGCTTATTTATCATTTTGCTATGTAATGTGGTCCATATATATTTCTAAAAAAAAAAATCAGCGGATTCCCAGAAAGTAGGTCAATTTACAGCTTTTAAAAATAAAACAAATCTGGTAGATTTCTATCAGGTTAAAATAAATAATAATAATAATAATAAATTTGGATTTATTAGCCGCTCCCTTTCCAAGTAGGACTCGGGGCGGCGTACAATGGAGCATAAAACATAAAAAATATATAACAACACCAAACGTACCTACATACACAACACACATACATACACGGAGGAGGAAACAAATTACATCAATAGACAGTTAAAAATCAGCTTTAAAATACCCCAATTGTAAAACCCAAAAAATTAATATTTAAGGACAATTTAAAAAACAGTTTGGAGGAATGGGAAAATTACGATTGCGATTGAGCCAGGCCGGATAATTGAAAGAGGTGGGTCTTCAGCTGTACACGGAAGGAGCGGAGATCGGAAGTAATCCTGATGTCGCGGGGGAGGTCATTCCACAGGGCTGGGCCCATCACAGAGAAGGCTCTGCTCCTGGGTGTCGCCCCCCGACACTGTTTGGCGGACGGCACCCGGAGAAGTCCCTCTCTGTGTGCGCGAATTGGTCGTAGGGATGTGTGGGGCAGGATGCGATCCTGCATATAACTAGGCCCTGTGCCATGGAGCGCTTTAAAGATCATAATCAAAACCTTGAAACGCACTCGGTAGACCACAGGCAGCCAGTGCAGCTCGCGCAGGAGAGGTGTTACAGGGGAGTATCTAGTCCTCCCCATAATCACCCGCGCGGCCGCGTTCTGGACCAACTGTAGTCTCCGAGTGCATCTCAAGGGAAGCCCCATGTAGAGAGCATTGCAGTAATCCAGGCGAGACGTCACTAGCGCATGGGTGACTGTGCGTAGGGCATCCCGGTCCAATAAGGGGCGCAATTGGCGCATCAGGCGGACCTGATGGAACGCCCCCCTTGCCACGGCTGTTACATGGTTGTCCATGGACAGCCGGGCATCCAGGAGGACACCCAAATTGCGCACCTGTTCCATGGGGGCTAGTTGGACGCCCCCGATGGCCAGAGATGGAAGCACCTGGTTGAACTGGGAGGCCGGAAGCCACAGCCACTCCGTCTTGGAAGGGTTGAGTTTTAGTCGGTTGCCATCCATCCAGACCCGTACGGCCTCCAGACACCGGGACATCATTTCGACGGCCTCATTGGGGTGGTTCGGAGTGGAAATGTATAGCTGAGTGTCATCAGCATACAGATGATATCCCACTCCAAAACCACGGATGATCTCGCCCAGCGGTTTCATATATGTGTTGAACAGGAGAGGCGAGAGCACCGATCCCTGTGGCACTCCACATGTGAGTGGCCTCCGGGTCGAACTCTGCTCCCCTGTCAACACACGTTGCGTCCGACCAGAGAGGTAGGAGCCAAACCACCGTAAAACGGTGCCCCTGACTCCCAGCCCCTCTAGCCGGTGCAACAGGATACCATGGTCGATGGTATCGAACGCCGCCGAGAGATCTAATAGGACCAGGATAGAGGAACAACCCCTATCTCTGGCCCTCCAGAGATCATCAACCAATGCGACCAAGGCCGTCTCCGTGCTGTGCCCGGGTCGGAAGCCGGACTGGCGCGGGTCTAGATAATCATTTTCCTCCAGGTGACATGGGAACTGCTGTGCTACCACACTCTCTACAACCTTCGCTAAAAAAGGAAGGTTGGAGACTGGACGATAATTGACTAGGTCCGTTGGGTCCAGGGAAGGCTTCTTGAGCAGGGGCCTCACCACCGCCTCTTTCAAGGCGGCCGGTAGAGACCCCTCACCCAACGAGGCGTTCACCAGGCCCAGGAGCCAGTCGCGCGTAACCTCCCAGGATGCCAGTACAAGCCAGGAGGGACACGGGTCCAATAAACATGTGGTGGGTCGCAGACGTCCACGCAACCTGTCCAAATCCTCAATGGCAACCGAGTCAAACTCCTCCCAAAGCGGTCCCTCAAGACTCGCAACGGGCGTCTCTACTGAACCACTGAAAGGGGTCCATCCCATCCGGATTTGAGCGACTTTGTCCTGTAGATAATTCCCAAACTCCTCTGCTCTGCCCTGTAGTGGGGCTTCCCGTGATCTCTCAAACAAGAGGGAACGGGTCACCCGAAACAGGGCGGCAGGGCGGTTATCTGCAGACGCAATAAGAGCGGCGCAATGTTGACGTTTGGCCGCTCTTAATGCCACAAGGTACGTCTTCAAATAGGCTCGTGCCTGTGCTCGGTCAAATTCGGAGCGGGAGGATCTCCAACGACTCTCTAGGCGTCTCTTGTGGCGTTTCATCACCCTTAGCTCCTCGGTAAACCAAGGTGCCAGGGTGGTTCGTCGCCGCAGGAGAGGCCGCAAAGGCGCCACCCGGTCTAGGGCCCCGGTAGTCGCACTATTCCATGCGACCACCAGGTCCTCCACTCGGGGGCGGGTCAGGTCCACAGGAGGTGGCCCAAGTTCCGTCTGGAACCTATCCGGTTCCATCAGGCGCTTGGGGCGGAACCATCTAATACCTTCCAGTTCCGCCTCCTCGCGGCGGGGGGTAGCACCAGGGAAGTCCAGCTGGAGAAGTGAGTGATCCGACCATGACAGGGGAATAGTGTCTAGATCCCCTATTCCCAGATCACTCGTCCACTGGCCCGAGACAAAAACAAGGTCCAGGGTGTGGCCTCCCTCGTGAGTAGGGCCCTGAATTAACTGGGTCAGGTCCATGGCTGTCATGGAAGCCATGAACTCCCGAACCCCCTCAGACGCTTCTCCCATCGACGGCAGATTAAAATCCCCCATCACTAAAAGTTTGGGGGTCTCAACCGCCACCGATGAGATCAGCTCAAGGAGTTCGGGCAGGGCCGCTGAAGTATAGCGAGGAGCCAGGTATACTATCAGCAGGCCCAACTGCCTCCCTGGGCCCCATCTCACGACGAGGGACTCACACCCGGATGTCTGCGGCACAGTGAACTCTCTCGGCTCTAAGTCTTCCCGGATAATCACTGCTACCCCACCGCCCCTTCCCTGGGCCCGAGGCTGGTGAAATGCTCGATAACCTGGAGGGCACATTTCCACAAGGGGAAGACCTCCCTCGTGGCCCAACCAGGTCTCGGTTATTCCGGCGAGGTCCGGGTCCCCCTCCAAAATTAGATCGTGGATGAGGGGGGCCTTATTGACAACGGACCTCGCATTGCATAACAGCAGTCTCAGGCCTTGGGTCTGTCGATCCTGACCACCTAGTATGCAGGGGTTGGTACAAACGACCGGGAATGACCAAAAACCCCGGTCTCCCAACCGACTACGTGCTCTTAAACTGTCCTCGCACCTGCCCCTCCCCACGACCGTTGGTATTAAGGTGCCCTGTACAGGAATGCTTTCTTCCCTCTCCTCCCCCACTCCGCTCCCTCCTCTTTCGACCACACCTAGGTGCCTGGCTCTTCCATCCCTCCTAACCAGTTCCCCCCCCCCCATCCCTACAACCCCTCCCCCCCCATCCTTATAACCCCTTACAACTTTTAAAAAACATTTAATTAAAAAGCCCCTCAGCCTCCGTTTCTTCCACCTCTCGGGGTTCGCAAACCCGTCATCAAGGCAGGCCCTTGAGAGAGCCAAGGGCCATACCTGCGAGAGAGGGGCCTCCCGCAGGCGGAGCAGGTCCAACCTCGAATAAATAGTTCGTTAAAAGTCCAATGGAATCAGGATGCTAATAAAGGTTGATAGAAAGTTGATAAAAGTTAATAAAAGTTGATGGCTAATGAGTCGGGGTCTTAGAGGGAGGAAGGAGATGTTAAAAATATCTAGATAGAGAAGAAGGGGGTGGGAATGATCGAATACCCTTAATTTCATAAAATTGTATAAAACGACGAAAATGACCACAAGGTGAGAGAAAGGTGATGCATTTTGTTAGTGTATGTTAATGGTGATTCCTCACAAATACTTACAGTATATGGGCTCCTGCCAAAAGCAGAGAATGCTGGTGTTACTAAAGGTGTGGCTGCTTTTGTTTGAAGGTTATAAACATGTTCTTTGCTTGCTTTTTAATCCAGGAATGGCTGCTCTGGATGACTGCAACATTAGAATCCTCTACACTAAATTAGTTTTCCATTCTCTCTTTCTCTTTCTACACAGAGATGAGACTGGCAGGTGGTTCAAGCCTTTGCACTGGTAGGGTTGAGGTGTTGTTTAACCAAAGATGGGGAACAATATGTGACAATGGCTGGGATTTAGCTGATGCCACTGTGGTGTGCCGGGAAGTAGGCTGTGGAAGTGCTTTAGCAGCAGCAGGTGCAGCTAAATATGGACAAGGAACTGGTCCAATCTGGATGGATCAGGTAAACTGTACAGGGGAAGAAGACAGTCTAAGAAAATGTCCACCAAAAACCATGAAAGAACGCAGTTGTAGCCACAGTAAGGATGCTGGCGTGGAGTGTGCAGGTAATAATCATAAAATGTTGGAGGAAATATTGTATATTCTGTTCTTATTAGTGGACCATCCACGGGGTGGGGATGTTAATTCTGGATGTGAAATCAATTGCAGCACCAAACTGTATTAGTTTGGCATATTGATAATGAAAGTAATTCCTTGAAAAATATTCCCCATTCGTTTTTTTGTCTTTCAAATATGTAAGGCAGTTATAAAGTGAAAGGATCTTAGGCAAACAACAACAAAAAATCCAAAAAGAAAGAAATAGCAATTATTGCCATGGGGAAGGGAACTAATAGGAAATTTGTCCAAGTCTCCTTGAAAGGGATAAATGATCCACCAAATTTCTTTTTTTCTGAAAATGTCATCCACCAATCATAAGGATGGAATCAAAAATCTTTCATGGGGAGCTGCTGTCTTCTAGAAATTAAGATGGGGCAAATGTAATGTTTAACTGTTATCTCCTCATTTCTCTATTGTTTTCCTCAATGTTGCCTTGATAAAGATTCTCTAAATCTCCTTATGAAAATTCATTATTATTTCCTACTATACCTTTGAAAGCAAAGTTCTGTGATACTCTAAGACCCCATAAGAGGAAGAGAATATTTGATTTGCAAAGAAGGGGAAGTCTGAAGTTTTAATGAAAAATAAAAATTAATTTCCTTTTTCTGACACATAGCAACCGTTTTTTTTTTCAAAAATACCAGTCAGATATTCAGCCCTTTTACTTTTATACATATATCTCTGCATTCATATATCTCAACATTTGTACCTGGAAATAAAAAAGAAGAAACATTTGTACTTTATGGTCATAATAACTATAGAAATATGGAATTATAAGCAACTTGATGGGAGTGATATGCAAATGATCACTTGGAATGGCAAAGTAAAGCATGATGCATGCTGCATTTTGTCCAATATTCATTTTAAAATAACGTATTAGCTTCATTATGAAACTTTACAATGGTTGCAAAACTACTCAGAATAGTTGATGAGAGGGGCATCATGTCACTGGTTTAGATCATTAGTAGGAAAAGTTCCTCTTTTTGAATCAAACATCTTTTTCATAATCACAATGCATATTTTATTTATTTGTCAAATTTATATGGTTACTCATCTCACAAAAACGTATTCTGGAGAGTGTATAAGTAATAAATCAATAAAATAGAAACAATCATTAATAAAACTAGAAAATAGTTATTATTAAAATATTAAAAAGGCATGGCAAAGAGTGAATATTAACAATAAGAATGGAACCATCTTAGAATGCCACATTAAAATGCCATATTCATTTGCAGGTATAAACACAATGAGGGCTGCAGTGCTAAAAGAGATCTTAGTATATTGTAGAAAACCAATTGTGCAGTAAACTATCTCCAGAAATGTTCATTCCTTACCAACGTTTCTCTCTTCAGAACCACCTGAGATCAGATTATCAAATGGTCCCAATCATTGTTCAGGGAGAGTTGAGATCTTGCATGAAAAACTCTGGGGAACTATTTGTGATGACGACTGGGACATTGATGACGCCAAGGTTGTATGCCAGTACTTAGGCTGTGGGAGTGCACTGTCAGCCCCACGTGGTTCTCGCTATGGAGCTGGAGCTGGCCCCATATGGCTGGATGGTGTGAACTGCACAGGGTCAGAGACAGCCATCAGCAAATGTCCAGCAAAAGCATGGGGGGAACATGACTGCACTCATTCAGAAGACGCTGGTGTAGTATGTGCAGGTAAGAGGTACTTCTGAAAACTCAGGACTGAAGCTGAGTGTGTGTGTGGCAGAGGGGTTGGATCAATTTTTCGGAAAACATCTCATAAATTCATAGTTTGGTGGATAAATAGACTACTTAGTAGTTACACATTTATTTGTTTATCCTTTTTTGTTTCTATTTATGCATTTATTTGTTTTATATTTGCATCTATTTTAATAGTTTTCCTTTCAAAGGTAAGCCCAAAATGGTTTTAATGTAAGAAAAGAATACTAAAGAAATAAGTGAAAAAAATAATAGGAAATCAGAAGTGGCTAAAACTGGTGTGTAGTTTTGAGAGACCCTTCGTGTTGTTTCCTTATTAAGAGGAAAGAAAACCTGGAAGAATGTGTCAAAATAAATAATCAATATAATATTGAAAATAATTCCAGTGCAATAAAATACTCTTAGCTATCAGAGGCCTGTTGTGATATGCCAGGTGGAAACATTTCTGAAACATAACTTGCACATAAGCAAGTTGTCACCTCTTATCTCAGAGAACTTTCAGGAATGGTTGTGAGAAAAGGACATGGCTAATGAAATAAGGCAGTCGTTCCCCTCTCTTGATAAATATTTTTGTCAAGAGAATGGGAGGTGGAATCATGGCAAAATAGCACTTTTGTTTTCCTGTCAGGGTACAATGATAAAGAAGTATGAAATAAATCTTGATTCCAGTTGACTGTTTGTACGTATCATGTTGCTTTTTTGAAGCAATATAGAAGTTGCTAGCCATTGCTTTCTTCCAGGAGCGATTTTTCTTCTTCTGCATGTTATTTGTTTTGTTGACATACCAGTCCAACCTATTTCCCTTTCAAGCACTGTTGACTTTTTAAGATTAACCAAGGTCTTGCTACCCAGTGAGGCTCTTCTTAGACAGAAAAGAAAAACTTCAGATTAAGTGATGTAGCAAAAACTGGTCCAAAAGACTCTCATTTGAAGCTCTTCAGATGGTCACCTAGAATGCTGATATAGGCAATGACAAAAACCCTGGGGGACTTTGAATGGGCTGGCTTGGACGTATCAGAAACAATCAGATGTGATTTTGCTGATAGGGTCCTTTCTGCTATCCCAATATTATTATCTGACTTCTGATTATATTTTTAATATGTGTACATCGTATTTTTCTTTTCCTCTGGTAAATATGTTTCCCCTCAAAGTTGTGGAAATTGTATTTGGAGGATATACCATTTTGCTTACTTCTTTTGTCCCATCAGAACTTCGACTAGTAGATGGACCCACTCGTTGTGCAGGAAGGCTTGAGGTGTACCACAACAAGCAATGGGGGACTGTGTGTGATGCAGACTGGGATTTAAATGATGCCAATGTGGTGTGCAGAGAACTGGAGTGTGGAACTGCCCTAAAGGCCATTGGGGCAGCACGGTTTGGCCAAGGAACTGGAACCATTTGGCTAGACAGAGTGAACTGCACAGGGAAAGAAGCTTTTCTGAATGAATGCCCAAAAAGACCTTGGGGAGAGCATAGCTGTGAACACATCAATGATGCAAGTGTGGAATGCTCAGGTAATTTGGTCAGTTATGTTGGAATCTAGATCAAGAGCAGACTCCTGGTTTAGGAGAACCTAGATCAAGAGGTTTAGCAGAACCTAGATCAAGAGCAGACTCCTGGTTTAGTTCCAGTTCTTCTGCCATGGCAAGGTTTCTGGATAAAACTGACATGACTTAGCTCAGCTGAGAGTGAGGAATGATTTCTTGAAATAAATTAGAAATATTTGGCAGACATGCAGGCAGATTATAGCAGCATTTAAAGTTGGGTCAGTAGTCCTAAAAGTAGCTAAATGGTTTCTTGTCAGACTCCTCTGGAAAGGAAGGAAGGAAAGAAGGAAGGAGGGAGGGAGCCAGATTGGTATGTAAACAAGCAATTATCTAACAACCACCTTCCACTTAAAATCAGCAATGACTATGTATCACATAATCAATCAAAGATTGCTTGAGCTGTTTAGTCCTGGTGGAAAAAAAGTAAAATATCTTATAATCAGCTGCAATATGAGGGGAGAATGTAGAAGTTGTCACAACAACCAAAGTGGCAGTAGCAGCATTACTGTACAACCTTTGTCCTCTGTGCATGTCAACACACATACTATACCAAAGGAGCAGTCTTGGATTGGGATGCCATCTTCCCTCTCCTTTAACAATCTCCCCGCTCCACACCATGGATGCCACTAATTATGAGCTTGGAAATTGTTTAAAAACACCTGCTTTCAAGCATCCCTTTAAGCCATGGCTTGTTTCAAGACCACACCCAGACAAAAGAAAACAATCTTGCAGATCAAGAAGGTAATGTTTTACTTGGCCAGTTCCTCGTTCCTTCCATTTTAGCAGTTTTGTTGTCTTGTGTCCTTGTCCTTTAGGCTTCATTAAAATATTGAGTGGGGCATAAAACTGATCAGAAGTAAATCAGGAAATGATAAACAAACTGCATGTTTCTGATGACACAGCATGTTAAGCAACAGTTGAAGTCAATAATGTCAGATCATGAGTTGTTACTATGTTAGAATAAATGGTTTCATTCTCGACCATTCACAAATCATAATCAAACAAGGCATACTATGACTTAGTGTGACATATGAAGTCAGATATAGGTCCAAACTCCTGTTTTGACTCTATCTAGTTTTCATACAGGCTGTTGTGAGAGTAGGAAAATAACAGTGACTCTAACCATTTCAGACCCCAATGAAGTCAGATTGGTGAATGGTACAAGTCGTTGCTCTGGGAGAGTTGAAGTGCTGCACAACCAACAGTGGGGAACAGTCTGTGATGATGGCTGGGAGCTCACCAATGCGCAAGTTGTATGCAAGGAACTCGGCTGTGGAATAGCTTTATCGGCCCCACGAGGAGCAAAATTTGGAAAAGGAAATGATCCTATTTGGCTGGATGATGTCAAATGTAAAGGAACAGAAGCTGCTCTCCGTGACTGTCGTCTAAAATCTTGGGGAGACCACAATTGCAACCATGGAGAGGATGCTGGTGCTATATGTTCAGGTGTGCACTTAAGGAGGGGTAATATATAATGGGCTTGGAGATTGACCCTAATAATAAGCATTGTTTTTCTTTGCTCGGCATCTTCTTCTCATTTAGATTTTGACTGCCTACATACAATTGCCCTATATATGGTTCTTGGTATGTCAGCCAATGCTCAGGTGTAGCTGTTGAGTTAAAGAAGATGTAAATGCCTCTTCAATTAGTATTTGCTCCTTCTCATCTTCTGTTTCTTATATGTTGCTTCTATTTCTTATATATTGAGATTAAAAAGTTGTTTCCTCAGTAAGGGTGAATTTATTCAACTCAAGTAAATAATTTCCTTCTTAAAAATTGTTCTTCTGTAAATGTCAGGAACCAAGATTTCTGGAAGCAAAAAGGGTCAACAACTTATCCTTATGAAGAAAATTAGATATGATGATGGTTAAAACTATGTTTCTTAGCAAGAAGCTGTTATATATATATATATATATATATTCTTCCCCTTTGGGTGAAATGTTAGATATTCAAGAACCTTGCCAACAATTTATTTTATGATGTTGTGGTTTTTCAACCTTTTATTTCCCATCAGAACTCCGACTGATTAATGGCTCAAGCCGCTGTTCAGGAAGAGTGGAGATCTTCCATGACCAGCAGTGGGGAACTGTGTGTGATGACCGCTGGGACATCAAGCATGCTGAGGTGATCTGCAGGGAAATGGGCTGTGGTGTTGCTTTGAGAGCCCGAAGAAAGGCATTTTTTGGACAGGGAACAGGGCCAATTTGGCTAGATGATGTGAACTGCCAAGGAACAGAAACCTCCCTCAGTCAATGCACAGCAAGCACTTGGGGAAGAAATAACTGCCACCACGGAGAAGATGCTGGGGTGGAGTGTGCAGGTTAGTTTTAGCTAATTTGGGATTTTTATTTTATTTATTCCAATTGCTTTGGGGATATTTATTACGGCTGAATATTTGGATACAAATTCTAATTTCCATAAATCTATAATGAAAAGACATTTAATATGGAGGAAACATAAAATATAAATCTTTTGAAATAATATTTTTGCTAATCTACAGGATGTTCTTCTAACCTCCAAGAAGGTAGTTTCAAGATAGACGAACAATTCTCACACATTTTAAATGAACACATGGCTGGGCATCAACTCACATCAGAGAGGGTAGATACAGATAGATACAAATAAACAGAGTTGCAAGGGACCTTGCAGATCATCTAGTCAACCCCCCACCCAAGCAGACCTTACACAATTTCTGACAGATGGCAGGCCAGTCTCTTTGTGAAAGCTTCCAGTGATGAAGCTCCTACAACTTTTGAAGGCAAGCTGTTCCATTGGTTGATTACTTTCACTGTCTGAAAATTTCTCTTTATTTCCAGGTTGAATCTCTCTTTGTTCATTTTCTATCTATTATTCCTTGCCTAGCCTTCGGGTACTTTGGAAAATAGCTTGACCCCCTCCTTTCTGTGGCAATCCCTCAAATATTGGAACACTACTTCTTCTCTTCACTAGACTAGCCATGCCCAGTTCCTGCAACCATTTGTTGTATGTTTTAGCCGCCAGTCCCCTAATCATTTTGGTTGCTCTTCTCTGCACTCTTTCTAGAATCTTAACATCTTTTTTATAGTGTGGTGACCAAAACTGGATGCAGTGTTCTAGGTGTGGTCTTACTAAGGCTTTGTAAAGAGGTATTGGTATCTTACTTGATCTTGATAGTATCCCTCTGTTAATGCAACTTAATGCATTAGTTGCATTAACTTACTGAAGAGAGCTTCATTCTGATATTTATTAAATCAGACTGGAGTTTTTTAGTTACCAGGTTCTCACATCACACAAAGACAAGGTTGTTTTCTTTTTCTTTTTTCTTTTAAAAAGTAGTTTGTTAAATGACCCACAGTTCTTATAGTCCACATAATATATACATATCATTGATTTTTGTAAGACCCCAAAACAAGTATTGAATACTTGATGAAGAAACTAAATGACTTAAGAACACTAATGGACTTCAAAACAAATAAACAGAAAATAAAAATGCTTGTCTAGAATAAGGCTTTTCAGGATAATGAAATATTGACAAAAATGTCAGGTTTCAAGATGGAGAAAAAAGTGAAATATCTTAGGGTTACAGGGACAAATATAAATTTTAAATTGTTTCAAAACAACTTTGTAGTTGATATCAAAATTATATCTAAAAAGACCTTTCAAGATGGGATAATTTGCAATTACCCTTATTGGGTAGAATCTCTGTAATTAAGATGAATGTCTACCAAAGATATTATTTTTATTTCAGACTTTACTGATACTTATTACTGATACTCCATTTAAACAATGGCAAATGTACATTTCCAAGTTCATATGGCAAGAAAAAAACCCAAATATTAGTTATAAACTATTACAAGGTGAACTTATCCTCAAATTGAAAGAAATGATGAAATCAGAAGGACATGTCTTTTACTGGTTTACATATTTAACAACTAAAAGAAAGGCTTAAATCAGACTTCAAAAGTCATAGACTTGACCTTGTAAAAATGAATTAGAACTTGCATTGTGTGGTAATAATGAACGTATTATTGCCGTATTATTGGTGGGTATAAACTGTTATTGAAATTGAGTTTGGAGAATGAGCATGTGAAGCATTGTATGTTCCAATGACCAAAGAGCTTTGAATATAATATAATGCTTGAACAAAGGGAAAAACATGAGGTCAAAGTGTTTAAAATTTACACCAAATTGTAATTTAAAATACTTTTTATAAAATAATACTGGCATTTAACAACAGTAATTAGATTCATATTTAAATAGAGAAGATACCAGAAACTTTTCTTTTAGGCTTGATGGATAAAAAACCTGTCCCAAAGATGCTTTTTTCAAAAGGCAACTGAATTTTCTTTGCTTTTTCTTTGAAAATGTTTTGCTTCTTATCCAAGAAGCTTCTTCAGTTTTAACTCGTAGAACTTAAGATCTTCTTGAGAAGATGAGAAGTAAAACTATCTATTAATTCTTGTGTTGAACTAATTTTATCTTTAAGACAAAAGAGGAAATAATTTTACACCTTTAACTATTAAGATTTAATAAGAGGTATACCAACCTCTTATTCCAAAGTTCTTGCAATAAATAATATTTACCTGAGCATTTCTTTAATTGCTTATTTTTTTTAAAAAAAGAGGGGATTTCTCTCCATTATCTGTCAAATTTTCTGCAGATTTTCCTTCTACCAAGTTTAGAAATAATATCTATCTATCTATCTATCTATCTATCTATCTATCTATCTATCTATCTATCATCTATCTATCTATCATCTATCTATCACCTTACAAGTTCCCAACAAAGTAAAGAAAGGAGGAATGTGGATAATCTTCAGTGTCCAGCAACAGGAAAATAATATCATTGTTCATAATGGTTAATAATATCAAAGTCACATTTAATTTAATGATAGATAATAATAGCTAAATTTCAGAGAAAGAAATCACAAGCAATGAAAATCTGATGCCGAAAAACAGAATAACAGAATTGGAAGGGACTTTGGAGATTTTCTAGTCCAACTCCCTGCTTAGGCAGGAAAGCCTATACCATTTCAGACAAATGGTTGTCCAATCTCTTCTTAAAAACCTCCAGTGTTGGAGCATTCACAACTTTTGGAGGCACTGTCAGGAAATTTCTCCTTAGTTCTAGGTTGGTTTTCTCCTTGATTAGATTCCATCCACTGTTTCTTTTCTGGCTTTCAGGTGCTTTGGAGAATAGGTTGACCCTCTTCCTTGTGGCACCCCCTTAGATATTGGAACACTGCTATCATGCCATCCCTAGTCCTTCTTTTCATTAAAAATAACAAGAATTATGCCAAGCATATTTCATGATCCAGTATATTCTAAGGATGATTAGAAAATATAATTAATTATTTTAATCTAATTATAATTAGATTCAGGAAAATATAATCTAAAGCAATCCAGGATATATTTAGAGAGATAATTACCAAATTCAAAAAAGAATGAGCACTTCCAAACACACCTACTGATTTTTAACAATGAGAGTTTCTACCATGTGTGCTTGCAGGTAAGCAACAGTTGAAAAATGAAAGTTTGTCAGAATAAGTTGTTTTTATCTCAGTCTATAGAAGACTTCCTTGACATGTTCCCCCACCCCAAAAAAATATTAGTGAAGACAAAGGTTGTTAAGGGACGTGGCCAAAGGTTAAAAAATGTTCATATCAATTTTGTGGGGAATTTCCTCAAAGTCAATGGTCTTCTGATAATATCGTCTACCTTTTCAGATCCAGTGGAGCTCAAACTAGTCAATGGTTCTCACCGGTGTACCGGGAGGGTAGAAGTATTTCATCTCCAGCAGTATGGGACCGTTTGTGATGACAACTGGGACTTGAATGAAGCTGTTGTTGTGTGTCGGTATCTTGATTGTGGATCAGCCATTTCTGCCCCTCGTTCAGCTCGGTTTGGTCGAGGAAGTGATGCTATCTGGCTGGATGATGTTGAATGCACAGGAAGTGAAACTTCCCTCACTTCTTGCAAGGCGAAGCCTTGGGGAACTAATGACTGTAACCACGGGGAAGATGCTGGTGTCGTATGTTCAGGTAACTGGCTTTGAACATGTATTC
Source organism: Natrix helvetica (assembly GCF_964273705.1). Taxonomy (NCBI): domain Eukaryota; kingdom Metazoa; phylum Chordata; class Lepidosauria; order Squamata; family Natricidae; genus Natrix; species Natrix helvetica. The sequence goes on from NC_138554.1 coordinate 30,648,496, forward strand.
TATATTAGGAGAAAGCAACACAAGGACAGATAATCAGACTGATTTCCAATCTTCAACAATTCCTGATCTTTAGATAAGTTACTGGTTTGAACTATTATGTAAATTGTCTCATGTTCTTCACCAAAGTCTTCTGAATAAGGCCCAGTAGGATTAATATACTATTGCACTGATGTTGTTCTTGTGGATTTCATAAGGGCATCTGTTTCACTATTGTGTGAAATAGGATATTGATTAGATTGGTATTTGATCTTAGCCAGTCCTGTCTCTTCTTATATTTTGCCATTCAATTTTTCCTCAGGAAAAAGAGATTGTTTATTTATTTTGTTTATTTATTTATAAAATTTATTGGCCATCTACCTCAGGGTAACTCTAATTTTTAGAAAGAGTGGTATGTGGTCATGTGCTATAATCAATTCCAGCTAGAGAAGAAAACTAAAGAAGACTCAGGTACACACTGGAAACATATTGGTATAATCTGTCATATTTACAATCAGTCAAAGATAGAGAGAATTTAGTAAAAATAATACTGATGTATCTTCATAATCTGAAGCAAAGCATATGCTTACAAAGCAAATAATCTCTCTCAATTGTTCTGTTTTTGCTGATTTCTCTGAAGACCATTGTAGGTCTAGCTCAGTTTGAAAATGCTTCTTGTCTCTTGGGAAAATATTTATTCACATCCTGATCTTTCCAAACACATTCTCTAAGAGGCTAATCTGTTTATCCCTTTGACTGCTTTATTTTCAGAGAATCTCAGGCTAGTCAATGGCACAAATCGCTGCAGTGGAAGAGTAGAGATTCGAACACCCGGGAGTGATGAGTGGGGGACAGTCTGTGACCGGACATGGGACTTAAAAGAGGTAGACGTTGTGTGCAGGCAATTGGGCTGTGGAGGCGCTGGATCAGCTCCAAAAGGAGCTCATTTTGGACCTGGATTAGGCCGCATCTGGATGGATGATGTCAATTGTGAAGGCACAGAAAGTTCCCTTCAAGAATGCAGAGCAAATACCCAGGGGACAAACAATTGTGGTCATGGTCAGGATGCAAGTGTTATTTGTTCAGGTAATTCATGGTGGCAAAGTTGTGATTTGTGATGATTTTTGCATTAGTCTTCATAGCACATAGCTTTATTAAATGTATCAAAAGGGGGTACACTAGCAATGGAGATCTTGTGATATGACAAACAGAACCTTCAAGATATAAAATGACTACCGTATATATAAACATCAAAATTGCGACGTTGTTTTAGAAATATTTAGAAATATTATTTGGGGCATAATTCAGAAAAAAAAATCTTATTTTTTCAGCCATTCAGTCATGACTGACCCTTGGTTACTCTATGGATTAGCTCATCCTCACCACCGCTACCCCTTCACGCCTGGTACCAGGATGCCACTGAGGGTCTGGAAGAATATATCCCATCTGGAAGCAACAGCGCAATAGCCACCGCTACCGGGGGCGAAGGGGTGGCAATGGTGAGGATGTGCGGACCCGGGCTTCCCTTCCTCCCCACTCCCAAGTAGGCTTCTTGCACAGCTCCAGCCCACTGCTCTAATGAGGATCTGTGGTGTGGAGCTCTGCTGCTTCCAGCTGGGATATATTCTGCCAGGCCCTCAGTGGTGTCTTTATGCGGGTAGCTTACCTCCCTGCCAGCAGCTCCTCCGTCAGCATCACAGCTGGAAGCAGAAGCACAACAGCCGCTGTTGGAGAAGGGACGAAGGGGTGGTGGTCACCCATTCTCACCATTGCCACCCCTTCACCCCTGGTAACGGCGACTGTTGTGCTGCTGCTTTCAGCTGGGATGCTGGAGGAGCTGCTGGTGGGGAGGCAAGCTACCTGCATAAAGATGCCATTGAAGGCCTGGCTTGCTGACATGGGAGCAGCTGAGGTGGCTGCCTGGTCGCTCCTGCCCTACCCCCCGTGGCTGCAGATGCTGCTCTTCTGGGGTGCCCGAGCCAGCTAGGCACTCCAGACCATGGGCTGGAACCGTGCAATTGCCTGTTTGGGTTGGGAGGGAGGGAAGCCCTTGCCCATCCTTGCCACTGCTGCCCCCTTGCCCCTGGCAGCTGTCACAGTGCCACTTCTGGGTGGTGTGAGAGTGGCTGAAGGGGGCGGCCAGCTGCTCCTGCACTTCCCCTTGTGGCTGCCGCTGCTTTTCTGGGGTGCCTGAGCTGGCCAGGCACTTCGGGCTGCAGTTGAGCCATGGGTGGAGGCTGGGGCCACACAAGAAGCCCTCTCAGGTGGGGAGGGAAGGAAGCCCTGACCACAGCTTGCTAAGAAGCGATGGTCATTGCTCTTCCTGTTGTTGGTTTTTGCACATGCATGCATGACAGGAACCAGACCACCAAGTGGCTAATGCTCCCTGTGCACACTGGAAACAAAGAGCATTTTCCTGGCGTGTGCATGCTACTCTTCTGCTTTCTGGCACGCCAATGCATGTAAAGACCAGCTGGCTGCTGCGCCCGAACCCAGAAGAGCAACTGGTGATGGCTCCATGTGCCAGGAGAAATGGCTCTGTGTGCCATAGGTTTGCAATCACGGGTCTAGGACTTCTTAGTTTGACATTTTTGCAGCCCATTATCTATTTTTGCAGCCCATTGTCTATTGTGACAATAATATTCACATTTTGAAAGAGGGAGAAATTCTTTCCTCAATAGAAGTGGAAGCCTCAGATACAACCTATTCCCCTTTTCATGTTGCTGTTTCATCAGTTCCCAGGAGGATTAAAACCACTTTAAACATTCATCAGAGATGTTACATTTAAGGAATCACTTAGGGCACGGATGGCAAAACTTCTTTGGCAAACAGAATGCCCAGACAGAAATGTGCATGCATATGTGTGCATGTGCGTGTGCCAGAGGACTGGAAACCTGAAGACCAGCTAGCTGACTCGCATAGCCATTTTCAGCCCGTTTTTCAAGCCATTTTCCAGGCTGTTTCCAGGCCATTTTCCAGCACTCTGGTGCCTGTAAAGACCAGCTGGCTGGCATGCATGTGCACATGGGAAACCAGAGGAGCAGTTGGCATGCCCACAGAGAGGGCTCTGCATGCCACCTCTGGCATGTGTGCCATCACGGACCTAGGGTAAAGGATTTAGGAGCTGGAACACTTACACCGTAGTGACAATTTACCTACACATCTAATGAGTCTATCCAGATTATGGAAGAAATGAAAAGAACTGCAGTTGTCATCATTCGACTTCCAGATAATTCTATCTGATTGACTGAGAATCTTAATCAACACCACTAAATTTTCTTATTTTCTTCAGCCATCCAGCTTCATCACTTTTCAACACAGCTCAGCATGGTATTGACCTCACCAGACTTGGTATTTTTAAAAAAAAATTCTTAGGGAAGCATGCTAAATCCTACATAAGTCCTACAGATGTACAGTATACCTATGCTATATGAATTCCAAGATAACACAATACATTTACTACCAAATTTTCTATTTGGAAGAAGTATTTTGAGATTGCAAAAATGGGGTTGAGCCAAGGTGGAGACCCTTAATTCATAAGGGATGCAAAGTTTGCATACTATAAAGTCAGCAGCTACTTTTAACATCTTCTTTTAAGTTTCTGATGGCAGTTTTATCCTTTGCTGAGTTTCTGATGCAAAGACATTGGCAATCAATTGGCCCCAAACTTTAGTTGCCTCAATCGGTGGAAAGTATTTTGCCATATTAACTCAGATGTATTTCTTGGCAAACGTTAACTTTCCTTGCTCTGTACCTTTCTTGCATTCATTTCTAACAGACAGAATGAGCCTACAATTTCATTTTTTCACCAAAGATTCTAATGTTCTACTAAGTTGCTAGATAGAGGCAACTATAGAAGTAGAATGAAGGCAAGTGAGCGAGACTTTTTTATTGTCCAAATTTTATTGATTTTAAAAGTTTTACAGGGAAAAAGGGGTTAAAAGGTTATAGAACATTTTGACAGCTACATCATGCAGGGGGGGGGGAGAAGCCCCCCCCAGGTCTCGCAACTTTTACAAAAAAACCCCCAGAAAATTATCAACATTTACATAGATGTTAGCAGTTTTAAGTTTAACACAAAATCATCAGTATGTTTCAATCATTTTGTTTTTTATCACTTCCATAAAAGTACATTGTAACAACATTTGCAATAATGTTTCAAATCACTTTTGTGATCTGAGTCTTCTAGTTGTCTCATCCTCCCCCCCCCGTCCACTGGCAGAGCCTCAGCCCCTCCCTCTTTTGTTTCTTGTGTACCATCCCCCATGTCACCTAAGAGAGCACTGTGTTTTTTAGTGAAAGCCTCTGCTTCCACAACTGTGTTGATTCTAATTCTACTGCCCTCCCAAAAAATCAACATGCCTTCTGGTAACAACCACCTAAACCAAACCCCATTATTGTATATATTTTTTTGCTAAGAAGAAATATTTCCTTCTCTTATCTCTTACTTTCTTTGGGATCTATTAAATAATGGTTATTTCTTTATCCTTATATTTTAATGGTTCTCCCCTTTGAGCTCCTAGAACCTCATCTCTTGTGGTTTTTCTAAGAAATTTAACATGAACTTCCCTTGGAACATTGTGTGTTCTTGCATAGGCTGAATTAATCCTATAGATCAGGTCAATATCCCACCAAAGCTGTTGTTTGTCTCTGTTAATATATTCTGCTAACATTGTGGTCATAATCTCCTTAAGATCTTCATTCTCAACTTCTGGCAAGTTTTGGAACCTAAGGAAAAAAGACATGCTTTCAAATTCCATTTTTATCACATGATTCTCAAATTCTACATTCCCCCTTTGGATTGTCTTCAGATCATCTCTCATCCCAACCGCACCCTCCTCCAGTACACCTATCCTCTGTTCATTCCGTGTGATTTCTTGTTTCGTCTCTCTGAGCTGATCATTTAAGTCCTGCAATTGTTTTTTCATTCCGTCCTGTCCCTTTAAGATGGATTGAAGCATCTGATGAATGGACAAATCCTTTGAATTCTCTTCAGGGGCTTTGGGTTGTAAAAAAAGATCCCAGTTGTGACTGGTGAGCAATGGGGCTGGACGTAGAAGATGTTGGGGCCGATGAGGCCTTTCCAGGCGGTAACTTCTTTGGACCCATCGTGAAGCTCGGAGATAGTTATTGTTCTGTACAGAGAAATGGTGTCTGTGGGAAAGCACAGCCGGTAGGGACCACCAGACAGGCAAGTCCAAAGGAGAATAAATCATTTAATACAAGACTAGAACAGATAGGTGGATCAAAATATTCCAAATCCAGGGGAAAAACGTATTTGAAGAGGCTCCTGGAGGTTTTTAGAGCCTGGAGACAAGAAATCTCCATCACTTTCCCTTGCCCCACACCTCTATCAAACCTGATTGCTCAAGGAAAGATTCCCACATCTGAACCTCAAAAATGTGGATAATTACTATATGAAAGCAAAACATTGTATATGTCTTCACAACTATTTCTGGGGATTGCCTGCAGTGCTGAGACTCAATGGGAACATTGTCAAATGAGAAGGGAGGGAGGGAGGGAGGGAGGGAGGGATACTGTTGCTCCCAGTTCTTTCTCTCTTGCTATTCCTGTTGCCCCAGTTTTTGCTGGTAGTGAAAGACTTGGGATGCTTCCCTGACATCTGCTGAGGCCTGATTTTTCTCTCTTTTAATTCTCTTCCTCCACTGATGTCCAGCTTATGAAGAATGGGGGTAAAGAGAATATGCCAAATATGTATGAGTTGCAAACATCTGGGTAACCATTACATGGTAATGGAGAGATGCTGCTGTCTAGTGGTTTTCCGGATTTTTTTCATGCCTAAAGATTTGCCTGAAAAATAAAATATTTTGAGGCAATTGAGTGGGGAGGTGTCTTTTGAGAAAAAAGTCATGTGTCTATTCTGAATAAGAGGACATTCTTTCTGAATTGAATGGTGGATGAGAACAAGTAGAAACGCAAAACTTGATGTGAAAGAGGAAAGTCAGTTCTTCTGAGGCTAAACAGAGAAGTGCCTATAGGATTCTCCTCTTCCATTTCTTCCTCCAGCCCTCAACTACCACAACATGTTTGGGGAGACTTTGTACTTGCACTGTCTCATGCTTGGGGTGGGGGGAGGTATTCAGAAAGATTTTCTTTTTTTTTTTTGCATTTTTTTTATTTTCTTACATGCCATTTTAAGTATACATTCACATAATTGTTATTCATCTTTACATTTGTCATTCTTATACATTTGTTATTTCATTTAATAGATTATAATATACAGTTTGGGTTGCTCTATTTACCATCCCTTCCGCCTGTTATAACAACACCTTATTTTCCCTTTCTTTTCTCCCTCCCTCCCTTCTCTACTTTCTTCCTTCCTCCTCTCCTTCCCCTTCTTCTTCCCTTACCTCTCCCCAACTCCTACTCTTCCCCCTCCTACCCTCTCTCCTTCTCTTTCTCTCCCTTCCATCCTCCTCTCCTTACCTCTTTCTTCTCCCCCCCCTTTTCCTCTCATTCTCTCATCCTCTCTCCCTCAGAAAGGTTTTCTGAGGGGAGGACAGAAAGCTCTATTTGAGTGAATTAAAAGCCTTGACACACTGTTTAAATTATATGAAATCTGTTTATTCTGTAGATACTTTTACCCTCAATGTGGCAAAGATAAGACTAGAAGATGGTCCAAACTCTTGTGCAGGCCGGGTTGAAGTCTATCACCAAGATCAATGGGGAACTGTGTGTGATGATGGATGGGGCCTTCAAGATGTAGCTGTGGTGTGTAAGCAGTTAAAGTGTGGCATTCCTTTGGAATCCCAGTCAGGGGCACACTTTGGAAGAGGTTCTGGCCCTATTTTCCTGGATGACGTGAACTGTACTGGGACAGAAATGTCAATCAAAGATTGCCGAGGACGTTCCGTAGGAGAGCATGACTGTGATCATTCAGAAGATGCTGGGGCAGTTTGCTCAGGTAACTTACAGGTGGAGGAAATTGCAAATTAAATACAAATGCGTGTAGCTTAAAGTTTAATTGTGTCTGCGTATCGCGCACGCGCGCACGCGTGCAACTACAGTTTAGAATAAAGGAGGGCTCAAAATCCTTTAAATGTTCCAGAGTTGTATTTACCCTCAAATACACAATCGAAAATATGGAGAATGGAAAACAATATGGAAGGCAAATGAACTATACCCAAAACAACATACATGTTTCCTACAGCTTTCCAGTTTGTTATTGCATATCCTTCTTCAAAGAAGGCAGTAGTTCTTCTGCATTAATATGCCTGTCCAGAAATTTAAACCAGTTTAAATGTAACTACAGATTTTCCATTATGTAGAAAAGTCTGTGCAGTTATAAATTTCCCCATAAGTGGAGCACTCTGAGCTTCAAAGCAAATCTGAGATGGGCCCCCTCAACCCTTAGCCCTCACTTAAAGACTTAGTAGGTATGTTCAAAAAAGCAAATCTATCAAAGACAATTTATTTCATTCCTTTTGATCAGTGGGCTAGACATGGCCTAAAGATCTCCTCCCCTTTAAAGTAGTTTGCAAACAAATAAGCCAGAGCAAACTATGGTTTTGGTTTTTGGTCTGTTTTAACAAATCATACTTTCCAAGTTTTGATTAGCAGGGAACTGTGGTTTCTTTAAAGTTCCTGATTTCCCTTTTTTGGTCTGAACAAAGCATAAATAAAAAAATTTATACTGTTCCATTAAATACATTAGAATGGATACACAGTCTTTCCCAAAGTGATATATTGATGTCTTACCTGCATCTCTCTAAAGTTATTACTGAACTGTAATTGTTTGTGTGATCAAAGGACCTAATTAAATAAATAGAGACTAACTGTGTGAATGACTACTACCCTAGTCATCATGTAGTTCAAGTTAATTAAAATGCAATTGAATGAGTTTTGTTCTATCCCCATCCAACTATTTGCCAAAAAAGGTTTTGCCCTGATGTTCTGAAACATATAAATGTTTCTTCCCTCTCTCCAATTTGTTACTTAATAAGTTGCTCTAAGCATAGTGCAAAAAACAGTAAAGTATTTTACTAACATCTTCCAACTTGGATTTTAAATGAACTCTAAGAAAGTGTATATGCTACTTGATGTGCTCTGTTGCTGGATTAAATGTTTTCAATATTAATTTTCAATTTATAATTGAATAATGAATCAGGTAAATTTATATGAAAATATTTCCTTACAAAACTGTGCCAATCATGGAAGAAGTCTTTTTGTTTACACTATATAATAAAATTAAAAAATTCAACAACCTTAGAGTGACCAGGTTTATCAGCTTTACAAGGTAGATCAGACTAAGAAACAATGTCATATAAATCAGAACTATTTATGGCAGTATGCTTCATCACATAATTGGGTAGACTAGGTTGCCCTGATTAAAAAACACTTAATGTTTCCTCTGATATAGCCAACAAACTGAGAGAGCCTTATGGCTTAGATGTTAATACATCTACCTAATATACAAATAGCCTGGGTTTGAATCCTAGAAAGGTATGGCTTGCTGATGAGAGCTAAGTAGCTTGAAATAGATCTATACTAGTCTCCCTTTATTTCTTTGTTGGTAAATTCAACACAAAAATATTTATGGTAAAGCTTTTGTAGCAAAATCTGCAAGTCTGAATCTGCTTCTCCCCACCTTCCCTCCCTCCCTTTATCTTTGGATGAACTAGGGAGGGGCTTATCTGAGAAATTTTCTCAAGTTATTTCCTTACGTCTTGCTTAAGTCCCACTTTCCTGCTTATCATGTTGGTAGCAGCTTTTTCTTCTATCCTTTACGGCCATTCTATAGGATTAAGTTAATTGAAGGGGTTAATTGAAGAAAGATCAAGTGGTATGTTTTCCTGTTTTCCTGTTTGAGCAGGGAGTTGGACTAGAAGATCTCCAAGGTCCCTTCCAAAATATTTCCAAAATCTTAATTGGGGCTAAAATGATCTCACATTGAGCACTGGGACACACCATATCAGTTGAGAAGATCAAGTTAACTCTCTTTTGTTTTCTAGGTCCCCTGGATGTACGATTAGCAAAAGGCCCCAATGCCTGTACTGGACGAGTAGAGTTGAACTATAATGGCTCCTGGCGCTCTATTGGGGATTCAGGTTGGAGTCTTAATGAAGCCACAGTGATATGTCGACAATTGGGCTGTGGTTCAGCATTGTCTGTGCCCAAGGGCAATGAATTTGGCATGAGTTTAGGCTCAGCATTTCTGGATAATGTGAAATGTAAAGGAACAGAATCATCCCTTGCTGAGTGTCAAGCCGCAACCACAAGTTCCAAGACGTGCATCTGTGGCTCCTATGCGGGAGCCGTATGTGAAGGACAGTCAGGTATATATCCTGTCGAAATTTTAGGAATTATGATCAGGAAGGGAACAATAATGCAGCTCTCTTACCCTTGACTTGTCTTCCTCCCCACTTTCTAGGCTCAGGCAGAACTGCTGCAGTCATTTTAAGCCTGCTAGCTATTATTTTACTCATTGGGGGTTTATTGTTTTACCTGTGGAAAAAGGGTGTGAAATTATCTGCACTGAATCCTTTCACCCGGAGACGAGGTAAGAAGTTAATAACAGTTTTTCGACATTTGACCACTTGGCAGGGTACCTCAGATTTTATTTGCTTATGTACACAGGTTCACTATTTGCAGAATAGTTAACAAAGTCTGCTCCTTTAGATGCTACATTAGATATTGAGCAGTAGAAGGTACTATATGTTGAACTCACGCCATCATGGTGGCATCATGTGACATATTGGGACTTTTTTCCCCCTTGCTAAACTGGGCGTGGGTGTGGCCAGTGCATGAAGCACCTGGGCCACGGGACAGGAGTTTGACAGCCCTACACTATATGTTTTGTCCTTGTTGGACATCTTTTAGTGTAGGCATCCTCCATATTAGATTTTTTTTATTCAACCCTTTAATGAGATTTGAACTTATGCCTGAAAAGTCCCAATAAGGATGAATCTGGTCACATAATGCCTCCTATAAGTCACTAACTAATATAACATCTGAAGCTATATTAACCCTGTCTCGTAGTCTTTAAGAAAAGGCAATCTGAACGCACAGGTCCAGGCCAATAACAAACACAAAAGTCTTAATATGAGAGTATAAGGGGAGGGGGTAAATAGAAGCATATATGCATAGTTTCTAATAGCAGATACCAAATAATAATGTGCTACGTCAATTGATTCATTTCCTTTTGATTTGGATAAATTGTTTTAGATCCGAATTGCTAACTGATGAAGCATGTGCTAGCATTCTTGTGTTGTCTCTATAATGCTTCAAATAATTATTGGCATAAAAATTCTACGTAACCTTAAATCCAAATTGTAATCTAGATTATTCTTAACGACCACAATAACATATTTTTCTCTACAAAAATAGTTAATTGGATCATTACCCGCCTACTTTATTTACACACATATAAGATAGTTGAACTTGACATCTGGTGATAATATGTGCACATCCTTTAAGTTTTCTTTGAAGCAATATAGAAGCAAGTGGTATTGTCTTCTGACTTTTTTTAACTTCCCAATCCAGCCCAAAATTTTAGAATTGCCCCATTCTACTTTGTTTCTGAACTCTACTGTGTGATCAAAGGAATTCTAGGGGAAAAGGCTTTGTAAACATAGGGATTGCATGTCTTCTGACGTCTTGGATTGCTGACCCATTTGGATCAGGAAAAAGCTCATTCAAAGAGCATCCATCTTTCCCTATGTGACAGACTGCTTTAACATTCACAGTTTCAGAAGATGGCATGGGTTTCTTTTCTCCAGTATGTCTGAACTTGATTCTAAAGTCACCATATGACCACACCGGATTTTACAACATTTTTTGCAGTGCCCATAAAACAAGTGCCACAGTTATTAATGTTGTGGTCTTTAAGGGAAACCATTGATTGTTATGGGTTTGGCTTTTTTTTCCTGAAACTGGAAGTAAACACCAATTTCCAACAGAAACATTGTAAATCACAGCCACATGGCCAGGGGATGCTTCAAATGGTCCAGTATTAAAAGGTGTGAAGAAACAAGTAGAAGAAAAGAAGATCCAATCGAAATAGAAGCTGGGTCTAACATTTTTCTTTGTTCTTGTAGAGCCCTTCATGGAAAACATCAGTGTTGGGTCAAATATGGTAAATGGCCTTCGAGAAATGTATAGCCGGGGAAGAGAGCAAATCTCCTCTGAAGGGGACCCTGAAGGTGACACCATCTGCCTTGTGAAAGCCCCATCTGATCCTTCAGCAAGCAGCACTGACTGACAGACTGGGAAGGGACAAAAGTTTAAGTGTTAGAAAAACAGAAGCAACTGTCAGAAATAGATCCTTCTGTGATCCGCTCACAGGATGTCATAACCATGTCATCAGTTCTCATGTTGTTAGCATGAATGTTTAGAGACTTTTGCTGGCATCCCTTGGACTGATCATACAACTATTCTCACTATCCCAGAAATTGAAGTAATTAGACAAGGATTGAAGACAACATAGATGTACTTAGAGATATCCATGATATTAGTGTTCTTACAAGATGGGGCTTTGACAAATTGTTTTCAAACTCCTTGTTTTCATTATTGTTCATTATAAGTAACAACGTTTGATTTAATATCCTCACTAGAACCATCACAGATCACACTTGCAGCATATTAAAAAATTAGATCCAGGAATTATAATTCCAATGCCTAATACAATAATAAAAGCCAATATACAAACAGGATGATGTGCCTCTCATTGTGCAAAATATTAGACAGTACAGATTTTGTACAAGGTGTAGACAAATCCTATATCACACATTTGAATCAACTTTCCTGCAAATCCACTTCAAAATATAAGCAGAGTTGAACTAACTGAGCTATAAAGTTTAGATGATCCCTAAAGCATATCAGGATAAACACGTCAACCTGAATTGGGTCCATCTTGGAGTCAGTGGTATGCAAAACTTATTTCTTTCCATCAAAATTTTCTTTATATTTTTTTTTATGCTGGACAAAGGACACTTGATGTTTACAACTTTCTTAAAATTCCCCTATTTAAATTTCATTTGGGTATATTTTTTTCTAAATTATAAATATCTGATTTTTTTTTATATCCAACTACTCCAAGTACATCAGATATCTTAGAATCTAGCTAACCTTATTTGATCTCAAAAATCTAAGGGTAATATCAGTTGTATGAAAAACAACCAGGAAATCTCAATGATGTAGGCTAATCCCTGAAGACATCAATAAGAAACCATCTCAGTATTACTATTTTAAAAAGCCAGAATGGACATATCCATGTTGTCATCAGAAGCTAAGCTCATCTTCAGAGAGATTGTAATTTTGTACCCTCAAAATGAGCATTTTTAAAATATATATTTTTCCAAATACCCTCCTTTTTGTGCATTTTTGAGGGATAATACAGAGAAAGACAAATACTTCCAGGCTGTACCCAAAGGCCATTTTCACAAGTAATATCATTTATACCCCTTAAAATCCGTATAGAATTTCTTTTCCATCCCATGTTTGTCTATCTGAAACTTCACTCCCATTTGTAATTTTGCCTACTTTAACCTTTGGTCTAATGTGGGAAATGGTTTAGTTGCTTATCGTGATATAGATGAATTGAATTTTACATTTAAAGCTAAACTACATAAATATTTGATATGTAATTTCATTCTGAGCATTTCTATTAGGAGCAATCTGTATAACCAAAAATTTTTGTTGTATAAAAATACACTATTGGGGGAAAATAATAAACATCAAATCAAAGAAAAAGGGAGAGTTGTCCATCAATAAGTTGTCGATATCCTAGTTAAGAAGGAAGGTGTGTGACAAGAAAGATTTCAATCCACAAGATAAGCATGGGATGCAGGTTTGAAGGTTTATAACTTTTTTCATATTTTTAAAGATGAAAATAGCTATAATTAAGATGCAATGTAGCTGATGAAATCCTTTCAACAATCCAAATATTTGTTTAAAAAATGGTGTACAGTTGGTGGCCCCTAAAATTTGACTGTGGCCTCTGCAAATATGCAACTGAATTACTCTTTAATGTACTAAAACTGCTGATCCAATTCGTAAAAAGTAACTCTTCCTTCGATTCAAGCTAAATTCCCGATTAGTTTTCTAACCTCCATCTTTTTCTCTTAATCCTTTGACTCATCTTTCACCTAAATCTTTCCAATGAATGTAATATATTCTAGCTGCCTTTAAATAATTAGATATTTGAAGTTTATTGTTGAGGAGATGGGCTTTTTTTCTTTTTCAGAGAAAATAGCCTTTCAGAGATTTAACTCAGCAAAAATGGGTTCAAGAAACAAGATTTTAGAACAGAAATCCAAAGTATCTGTGGTATAATACTATTATAGTTCTTCCTTGAGTTAGTAAGAGGAAAATGGAGAATGTCTTTTTCTTCAGCAGAATAATTTTCTTTGAGGGTTTTAGCATTATTAGCCTGTCTTTGCTGTCTCTACAGTAGCAGGAGCAGGAAATGTAGAAAATTTCCTGGCTTTTAGATGTTGAAATTCCTCAAACAATACTGATTGGACATTATTGATTGACCATCTTTCTCTGCCAGAAGACCATTGTTTACTAAATAAGGCCTCCATAGCCCATTAGATCCAGAGTACAAAGTCTAGGAGAGCAAAGTGGACTATCATAAACTGGGGCACCCCCTTTTTCCTCTCTCTGATGACATTTCTCTATCTCCCTTTCAGTTGCCTTCCTCTTTCTGCCTTTTCTCTCCCTGAAATGTCTTTTGTTTTTGTTTTTGGCCACTTTGTGAACTGGAAGGCTTTTAAAATTAATCTAAACTGAGGTATGCATAGCAGAGTGCAAAATTCAAGATGGCAACTTTGATAACACAAAGCCCCACTCCTGATCTCCTTGTATTGCTGTGGCTTCTATGTTCATTTAATTTTAAGGGATTGCATTTAAGACACCACAGAAATGTAGATTCCAAACATCCAAAAATATTGCTTTAAAACATTAGGGTTTCATTTGCTTCAAAAATGCCCAAAATGAGTGAGGTTGGGGTGATGCTATGTTCATTTCAGAGAGTGCATTTCAAAACATTTCAGAGAATGCATTTCAAAACACCTAAAAAAATAAGGTTACCAATTATCTAGGATCAATACAGAAAAGTTCAACAATATGGTTCAATGAAAATTCTTTAGAGCTGTTAATTATTACCTTTATAGCTAGCAAACAAGCTTGCTAAAAAAAAAAGATTAGAGGCATCCATGTAACTTCCTGTAGGGTTTGTGATTCAGTATCATCTGTATCATGTTGGCTTGTTTTCTTTGGCAACCATAATCAAAACAACAGATAAAAGCTTCTGTCCCCATTGTTGAAAGAAATGTTAAGTACTGAAGTTCCCTGCCATTGACTTACATTGCTGGTTCCTGATTGGCTAAGATGCGAGCAGCCTGCTGGCGGGAGAATCTAGCTACCTGATTGGCTAAGCGTCTGACAGCTCTAGTATAAAAGAGCTGTCAGCTGTCATTGCTTTGCTGTTTGCCAGTTCGAGGTTTCCCTTACATTTGAGCTGTTTGTCACTGTTAATAAAGGTTGTGTTAGCTTCAACCTGTCTTGCCTCAGTCCCCGTCTGCCTCGTTCTCCCTAAAGAACAAATGTCTTTCTAGGTTCGGCTCCAAGTGGGGGAAAAGACACTGGAGACATGGAGGCTGCTTGGAAAGATGGTTTAATGGTGGACAGGACCACATGGCTTGAGCCCTGAACAGAAAAAGTGATCACATGCTTGAATGTTGGGTGGAGAAAAAGAGAGGAGAAGGCTGAGATGCTGAAAGTCCCTGGTTTTATGCCCTCTCTGGCCTTTGATCTTGAGCTTGTATTCTGATTGGTTGTCAGACACCCATGGGGCCATGCAGGGGCAACTCTTTAGGCTGCATTTTGAATCCAGGTTTGGTTGAGTTCTCAGATGCCATGTGGTGAGTTGGGTAAAGGGCCAATATTATCATGCCTTAATCCCATCCCCCTGGAGCTGAAGGGGAGAACTCTTTATTATGTAAAGGGACTGGCTTGGCCTTCTTATTGGCCCATTGACAAAGGGGGACGGGCTGGAAGCTGCAGGGAGTTATTCTGTCTTTAAAACATGTTTCTCCCTTTTCACATCCAGGGAAATGTAATATTCTGCCTTTTCAATATTTCCTAGGATATTTCATTTTTCTGGTAGAGGGCTGGGTGATAACTTCCTACACCATCCTAATGTGGACTGGTTCTAAAATGACTTAAGAAAATTCTGTCTAGAATGAAGTACATCAGAGGCAGCCTAGTCCTCCCACTTCCACATTCTTCACTAGAGCATTCTCCTGATACTGTCCTCCAAAATTTACATCTCAGGCATAAGTTAAACCTTCACTGAAGCTTATTGGTATGTAAAGGCATGGAATTCATAAAGAAGATATTAATTCTCATTACCATATTCCTTTGTTGCTGCTGAAGTTCTCAGGATTGTGACAAACTGGCATAAATATTACTGTCTGCTGTTCTCTCTTGCCTTCCTTCAGCCTTAGCAGGAAACTCCCTGCCTGGGTCTTTGGGCCAGCTTCCTGAAAGTGGTTTTGGATTTCTTTAGACTAAGTCGTTAAGAATTCCTATAAAATCTGTTTATATAGCTGACTCTTAGCCTCTTGATAGCAGAAGTGCATGGTGTCCTTCCATATTATCAGTTTTCCTTGCAGGACAGCAGGCTTCCCTTAGACATAATTTCTATCTTTTGCCCACAAGCACCCATAGGCTTCTTTAGCTTTTTTGTCATTGTTCTGTTACTTCATTCACTTGTTTGATCAACAGTAGGCATCACTGCTGATGAAGTGATGGTCTCCTCAGAGCATTCCATCTATACTGTGGCTTTCCCCATAACGATAAAAGAGTGTTGAGAAACTCTTGCTACTTTTTTTTCAAGCACTGTAAGATTTAGCACTGCATGTAAGAATTCAAAATCTACAAGATAGTGGGTGTAGTGTCACAATCCAAACATTGTCCATTTTGAACATGTATGTGTTGATATATTACAAAAGAGGCAGGGTTTACATCTGATGCTAATCCTACATCTAGCCAATTTTCACAAACATATTAATACATGTGGAGGAAACCAGTTTCTGCTGTATGACAGTAACACTACCTATGGAATAAAATAAGCCATAAAGCAAGTGGCAATTTTGAAGTCTGCAGTGGTATAAGAATTTATAGACTGTCCTGTTTCCTTCAGTGATGATGATTACTTGGCCCCGTTTGGAAACCAGCTTGGCACCATTTAGAAAAATGTCTTGCAGTTTCTTGACTGGTACAATCTGGGAGTTCCTTCAGTGGACCATAGCACAGCAGACCAGGACTGTGTGATTAAGAAGATACAGTATATTTACTATTTTCAGTTGTAGATACATGAATAGAAGGAAATCCCAGAACATGGTGGCCTCAAACAACATATAAGACTCCAAATTAGCTTCAGAAAGGAAAGGAGAAGGAAAATCAGAACATAGAAGAGAAATCCTGTAGAGAATTTGTACAAACGATATAAATCATAGCATTTAATTTTAAGGGACTAAACTTCAGCTAAATTTCAGCTATCACTAAGGCAGACCACAGTTTTGATTTAGTTAACTTCAGCTAACTTAGTCTGAATCTAATCTGAATACCCTACATATGTTTATGATCCTCCTTCCTTCATCCAAGGAATTGAAGTCTAACCCATTATCATTATAAGTGACGCCAAGGGCTGATTGGTTTGAGGATTTTATTTATTTATTAAAATTTTTCAAACAAAAAATGAGAGCAAGAATAAAAGAATAAAAATACCATGACAGATATGATAGGCATGTTAGTGCACTTATGCACACCCCCTCTACTAACCACTTAAGTATGATGTAAGAGCCATGGAAGTCAATTTGTGACTGAAGCTGTGAAAAATTGTAGCTGAAATAACTGAACCAGGTAGAGCATTCCAAACTTTAACAATCTATTACAGAAATCTTATTTTTTACAGTCAAGTTTAGAACGATTTATATTAAGTTTAAAGTGGTTGTTAATGTGTATTATTGTGATTAAAACAGAAAAAGTCATTTACAGGTAAAACATTACTACGTATAATTTTGTATGCAATACCTAGGTCTGACTGCAAGCATCGCAGTTCTGTTATCCAAACTGAGAATTTCAAGGCTAGTAGCATAGGGAGTTCTATTATGTACAGAAGAGTGCAAAACTTTTCTCGTGAAATACTTCTGAACCCGCTCGGTTGTACTGAGGTCAGATATATGGTGGGGATTCCAAACAGTTGAACTATATTCTAAGATTGATCTAGCATAAGTATTATAAGCTCTAATTAGCAATACAATGTTTCCAGGGGGGGAAAACTGTGCAAAATTAAATTTACAACCCTTAATGCTTTTTTTAACAACGCTGTGAAATTTGGAGCCATAGATTATCAGAGATAAGTACACGCAGGTCCTTGACAAAGTGAGGGTCATCAGCCAGTTCAATGCCACCTAGCTTATACTTGACATTCTGATTACATTTACCAATATGTAAGACAGAGCATTTATTGATCGAAATTTGAAATTGCCAAATAGATGACCATTCAGATACATAGATCATTTTGCAAAACAACAGAATTATCTGTAGTATTGAATAGTTTTACATCAGCAGCAAAAAGGATGCAATAAATCGTTGATATAGAGCAAGAAAAGTGTGGGCTCTAAGACGCTGCCTTTTAAAACACCACTGTCAACTGATGGAGGATTAGACAGCGAGTTCCCCATTTTGACTTTCTGCAGTCTATTAGACAGGAAAGCAGCAATCCACTTGTGCGAAGGACCAAAAATGCTGAAAGAGTTTAATTTGAACAGCAGTTTATCATGGACTACTATATTTTCTAAATTTATGTGGCATGGAGATGTTTAATCTTGGAGGGACTCTAGTGGCTCTACACTCCGTCCACACTCTCATGGGATGTGTTAATGACAAAGTTAAAAAATCACTAAACCCCAACCCCTTCCCGCATGACACGCAGGTATGCTTTCTACAGAAGGGTCTAGCGCGAGGGAGAGACGATTAACGAATATGTGGGTGCTTTACGAACCGCTGCTCTCCACTGTAATTTCAAAGACTTAGATGAGGCGCTTACAGACCAAATTGTTGGGGGTGTTATAATAATAATAAATAATAAATTTGAATTTATTAGCCGCTCCCTTTCCAGGCAGGACTCGGGGCGGCGTACACTAGGACATATATAAACATACATATATACAAAGACATACATGCATGGAGGAGGTAATAGATTACAACATTTAGACAATTAAAACCATTAACATACCCCAATAATAAAAACCCAATATACAATAAAAATTTAAAATTTAAAAAAGACAGTCAGGAGGAATATGAAAAATTACGGTTGAGCCAGGCCAGATAATTGAAAGAGGTGGGTCTTCAACTGTACACGGAAGGAGCGGAGATCGGAAATAATCCTGATATCACGGGGGAGGTCATTCCACAGGGCTGGGCCCATCACAGAGAAGGCTCTGCTCCTGGGTGTCGCCCCCCGATACTGTTTGGCGGACGGCACCCGGAGAAGTCCCTCTCTGTGTGAGCGAATTGGTCGTAGGGATGTGTGGGGCAGGATGCGATCCTGCATGTAACTAGGTCCTGTACCATGAAGCGCTTTAAAGATCATAATCAAAACCTTGAAACGCACTCGGTAGACCACAGGAAGCCAGTGCAGCTCGCGCAGGAGAGGTGTTACAGGGGAGTATCTAGTCCTCCCCATAATCACCCGCGCGGCCGCGTTCTGGACCAACTGTAGTCTCCGAGTGCATCTCAAGGGAAGCCCCATGTAGAGAGCATTGCAGTAGTCCAGGCGAGACGTCACTAGCGCATGGGTGACTGTGCGTAGGGCATCCCGGTCCAATAAGGGGCGCAATTGGCGCATCAGGTGGACCTGATGGAACGCCCCCCTTGCCACGGCTGTTACATGGTCATCCATGGACAGCCGGGCATCTAGGAGGACGCCCAAATTGCGCACCTGTTCCATGGGGGCTAGTTGCACGCCCCCAATGGCCAGAGATGGAAACACCTGGTTGAACCGGGGGGCCGGAAGCCACAGCCACTCCGTCTTGGAAGGGTTGAGTTTTAGTCGGTTGCCATCCATCCAGACCCGTACAGCCTCCAAACACCGGGACATCATTTCGACGGCCTCATTGGGGTGGTTCGGGGTGGAAATGTATAGCTGAGTATCATCAGCATACAGATGATATCCCACCCCAAAACCACGGATGATCTCGCCCAGCGGTTTCATGTATGTGTTGAACAGGAGAGGCGAGAGCACCGATCCCTGTGGCACTCCACATGTGAGTGACCTCCGGGTCGAACTCTGCTCCCCTGCCAACACACGTTGTGTCCGGTCAGAGAGGTAGGAGCCAAACCACCGTAAGACGGTGCCCCTGACTCCCAGCCTCCCAGTTAGAGACCTCCACATACAGCGCCGCCTGGGCCAAACCTGAATTAGACTTACAGATGGCTCTTGATGAAGCCAGAGCGGTGGAACTGTCAACGAAATCAACGGAGGAAATCCAAAGATTCTCCAAGCAGCCATCTGGAGAGAAAACAACTGATGTACATCACGAAGAACTTTACCGATGACGAGGTGGCTTCCGGAAACAATGAATTACATTGCTTGAAGGCGGAACAGGCCAGAGGTCGGCAGGGTAAGGTTCTGACCCAAAATAATTGCCCGGGGTGTGGAAACAGATACAATAGAGCGGAGTGCCATTTTAAAAATACAGTCTGCCTCTGTTGTGGAAAAAGGGGCCATTTAGCAAAAGTCTGCAGGGTAACTGCACCTTATGCTAGTGCTCTTGAGAGCAACCCGCCTGGCAGTAGTCAGCCGTACAGAAAACCATACAAATTAGGCAGTGGGCAGAGTTTCAGGAAAAGGGATTCCATGAGGACAGGGAAGAAACTGAAGTGGACCAGATTGTCCATAGTCCAAGAGGAAAGATATTCCTCACAGTTAAATTGGAAGGCCAGCCCTGCCAGATGGAGGTAGACACGGGATCAGCTGTCTCAATAATTTCTTGGACAATTGTCAAAAGGCTTGTGCCTACCTTGTCAAAAGCAAAATTGACACCGTGCCTGTTAAGATTAAGGGATTTCCAGGGAAATCCCATCCCAGTGTTGTGTAAATATGTTTGTAGGGTGTAATTTAAGCAATACAGTAGGAAATTACCACTTATTGTGGTAAAAGGCCCCTGGCCAAGCTTCCTAGGTATGGAATGGTTCGAAGTCCTGGGGCTGAGCATAACGGGAATTGATCAGATTCAGAGCGCTCCATATTTGGACATGCTGATTAGAGAATGTCCCAAAGTTTACGGGGAAGGGTTGGGGAAGTACATGGGTACCCCAATTTCCTTCAACCTAGACCCCCAGGTTCCGCCACGGTGGCTAAAGCCATGCAAGGTTCCGTTTGCGTTAAAACCCAAAGTTGACGCAGAGATTGATAAAATACTGGCCCAAGGGGAGTTAGAACCCATTGACCATGCTCGTTGGGAAACACCTATTGTGACCCCAATAAAGGGGGATGGGTCTGTGCACATCTGCACTGATTTTAAATGTACTTTGAATAGAGCCTTACAGCAGAGCGCATACCATGTGCTCGTGGTGCCGCATTTGCTGAACTCTCTGGGGCAGGGAACAATATTTGCAAAACTAGATCTAGCCCAGGCATATCAGCAGCCTGCGTACTGTGCTTCGTCAGTTCCGAGGTGTTGGTTTGAAACTTAGAACAACCAAGTGTCAGATCGCGGTGCCACAAGTCGAATTTTTGGGATTTTTAATAGATATAAAAGGAATTCATCCTACCCTTGACAAAGTACTGGCTATTCATCAAGCCCCAATGCCTACTACAAAAGCCGAGCTACAAGCTTTCCTGGGGCTTTTGAACTTTTATAACATTTTCCTGCCACACAAGGCATCTGTCGTGGAACCACTACACAGATTACTAGATCAATCGGTGAAGTGGGTTTGGGGGGGAAAGGAAGCCGCAGCTTTTGAGACTGTAAAAAAGTTCCTCACGTCTGAGAGTGTCCTACTACAATACAACGAGTCTCTCGCTTTAGTATTAGCACGTGATGCGTTACCTTATGGGGTCGGCGCAGTCCTGAGCCACTGGCTGCCTTCAGGGCTTGAGGCTCCAGTGGCATTCTTCTGTCACACACTGTCTTCGCCGGAAAGGAACTATTGCCAGCTTGACCGAGAAGCTTTGGCTATAATGGCAGGGGTGAAATGTTTCCATTCTTATCTGTATGGCCGTCATTTCCACCTAGTGATTGACCACAAACCCCTGTTGGGCATCATCGCAAGGGACAGAGAGACACCCCAAATTCTGTCTCCCAGGTTTACAAGATGGACTGTATTTCTGGCTGCATATAACTACACGTTGCATTATAGACTGGGAAAGCACATTAGCCACGTGGACGCGTTAAGTAGATGCCCATTGCCAATTGCAGTGGAAGACCCGGCACCAGCCTCTACGGTGTTGCTGATTGATGACCTGCAGTTGCCAATAACCACAGCTGATGTGGCTACACACACGGGCCATGACAATCTACTTGCCAAGATGCTGGGGTGGACTGAAAGGGGTTAGCCTTCCAGCCCTCTTGGCTCCGAATGGCAACCATTTGCCAACAGGCAACATGAACTATCCTCCCAGCAGGGTTGCCTCCTGTGGGGAAGCAGAGTGGTTGTCCCGGCCTCTCTGCGAGAAGAGGGGCTGAGAACACTTCACGATGGCCACCCAGGAATAGTCCGGATGAAATCACTGGGCCGGAGCTATGCCTAGTGGCTGGGCATGGACTAGGACATTGCTCGGTGGGTTTCCGGCTGTTCACACTGTCTCAGAGTTCGGAATTGGGAATATCCAAGGGCTCCGTGGTCCAGGGTACATATAGATTTAGCAGGCCCGTTTAAGGGCCAAAATTTTATTGTGATTATTGATGCTTTCTCTAAGTGGGTAGAGGTATCTTTATTATCCACAACAACAGCCCCTGCTATAATCCGAGTGCTAAGGCGGGTATTCACGACCCATGGTTTGCTAGATCTAGTCGTATCAGACAATGGTCCCCAATTTACTGCTGCCATCTAACCAATTTTTTTGCCCGGTTAGGGGTCCGACACGCATTTGTAGCTCCATTCAATCCGGCGGCTGATGGCCTCGCAGAAAGTGCAGTACGATCAACAAAAGAAGCGTTAGCTAGGTTTGGCCCTATCAAATGGAAGGAGGACATAGACAAGTACTTATTGTGGCAGCATGCCACCCCATGTACAACAACCAACAGAAGCCCGGCGGAGCTGTTAATGGGTCGGCGCATTAGGATGACACTAGATAGACTGCACTCAGAATATGCCCCTGTAAGGCCCTTAGCCTCTCACAGTCAGGTCAAGGGTTTCATAATAAACACACCAGTCTACGTGAGAAATTACTCTGGCCACCCATTATGGATACTGGGCATAGTCAAACGAATAACAGGTCCGTGCTCATATCTGATAGAGATAGAGGATGGCAGTGTATGGAAGCATCATATCAATCAGCTAAGAGTTAGACATATAGACCCCAACATGGTGGAGCAGCAGCAGCAGGGCCTACCTAACATGCAATCAGTCCTAGCCAAGGCTAGGGAGCACAATCCTAGGTCCCAGTCTACTTTCCCTGAGCGGTCAAACAGATCTATAGATAATCCAACCACAGACTTACCTGTTCTTCCCCATGAGTTTCCAGGGCCGATGGAGTCTGGTTTGACTGGGTTGCAAACAATGGGGGATGCAGTTCCAGTTTCGACAGCGGAAGGCGCACTAAGAAGAACTGGGCGGGTCCGGCACCACCCAGGCTATTTGGAGGACTATGCATGTGCATTCTAAGTGTGAAGGAGTGTTGTGTACTATAGTTTTTCCTCTGGTCCGTTGACTAGGGGGCGCTGTCCTTGTTCCTGATTGGCTTCCTGTTTGACAGCGGGCATATATAAAGAGCTGTCAAACAGGGCTCAGCTGTTGCCAGTTAGCTGAGACACATGAAATTTGAAGTGCCGCGTTTGGCAACCTGTTAGCATTAAACTGTTAGCTGACTTGAAGTCCTGGCTCGCCTCCGTTTGTCCACCCGCGTTCTCCCAGCTAGAACACTATTTTCCTTGAAAATAAGACAGGGTCTTATTTTCTTTTGACCCCCGAAATAAGCACTTAGTAAAAAAAACAACGGTTCAGCGAACCGGTATTTCTGACAATCAGCTATGACGTGCAATTTATATTAGCTAGAACTGTCAATTTCCTGCTTTCTAGCTAATCTAAATTGAACCGGTAGTGAAATAAGTTGATTTCACCCCTGCCATAAGGAATAATGTAGTAAGTCACAAGGCAGCCAACATCGACAAGTTCTAGCTTGTGTGATGAGTACCAAACAAACAATGAGTATTGGGACAAAATTTTCACACCAAAATGCATTGAGTAAAAAATCCAATGAGTTTCAAAGCAGTTAAGTACCAAGGAATCACTGTACTCTATCCACCTATGGAGAAGCGGTGAATACTTGACATGATGTTGAAACACTTCTTTGCATGTTCAGTGTATTGATTGCCTTTTAGTTTTTAATTATGCAATGGGTCCTTCTTATACATTTCTAGATTGGCAATTCAGACTGAGAACATAACTTGCAAAAGCCACACAATGAAATAATAGTTCTCCAGAACATTTGAGACCTGACCCTTTTGCCAAAAAACAATGTTTGCATCTCCAATTACTTCCATATACAATCACCTCAGTGATCTAGAAGACAAACTTCACAAAATTTAAGACATGAAACATACATGATGAAAAATGTGCAAGTTTCTACATGACGTATTTTCCTAATCTCCAAATTTCTTGATATGAATTACCCTGTAGATCAAGCTAATGTTTCAATCCTTCACTTCTTTATATTCAACCAACAGCGAAACTAAAGTTTGGATTTAAGAAGTCAATTCATACATCAGAGTCCTCATGTCTGCCCTCAGTCCTTGCCAGATCTGCTCTTTGAAACATAAAAAGCTTCACATTTTTATCCTCTTTAGGTATTTATTTTGAATTGAAAGGTGATGCCTACTTTACAATCTCTTATGGACATATTCCTACCTCTAGTTTATAAAATTTGATGGCACAAATTAGTATCCTCAATATGATCTTCCCTGGAGTCTTATGTTCTGGCTCCACTCTGGAAGAAATCAGAGCAGAAAGCTTTTTTTCTACTTGACAAAAATCAATGAAACAAGAACCTTCTTCTTACCAGGGTTCTTGTCATCCTTTTAAACTAAAAATAAGAAGGAAGCAAGGAACCAGGGCTCGGTTTCTTTTTCTAGTCATTGCAGCGTGAAGAAATATTGCCCAAACACCCAATGAATTGATGTCAGACAACAGCTAAATGCCAAGAGAAAATCCAAGGCAGAACATTCCAGCTTCAACTGCCATAATATTCCAGGCTAATCCTAAAACTAGGGACAAAGTCCAGCAATGTTCCTTGAAAGATCAGTCACTGGAGGATGAATAGAAGTTATTGAAGAAACAATACACGAACTCTTCACATTCTCTATACACTGTACTTTCTTCCCTAAGAAGATCATGAGAAAGGGATGGACCTGGAGTCAAAAAGGCAAGTTGAAGTGAGCTCCTTCACCTTTGAAGCATTTTATGTCTGTTTCTTCTGGAATGTATGCCTTTTCTTCAGTGTCACAGATTTTCAGTTCATTATTTTTCTGTGACTTTGATTTTTCCTGTCTCTTTCCTGTGGATTCTTAGGTGTGTTACCAATGCACTCTTCTGACAGAATCTCCTCCCACATTACAGGCAACAATACGGGCGCTCCCTGGTATGGATTCTCCGATGTATAAGGAGATCTGAAACCTAGTGAATCTCCTCTCACACAAGGAAACAGTTTTTCTCTTGTGTGAATTTTCTGGTGCCAGGTGAGGTCCGATGGATAACTGAATCTTCTTCCACACATGGTGCAGCAAAATGGTTTTTCCCCAGAGTGTGTACATTGGTGTGAAATCAGGTTAGAGCCCTGGATGAATTGTTTCCCACAGTCGGCACAGGAAAATGGTTTTTCTCCTGTATGGATCTGTTTGTGTATTTTGAGGGTAGAAGAAGAAACAAATCTTTCCCCACATTCTAGGCAGATATAAGGTTTCTGGCCTGGGTGGATAAGTTTATGCACTTTAAATGCTGACTGATGGTTGAAGTACTGTTGGCAATGAGGACAATGATAAGGCTGTTCTCCAGAGTGGACTCTCTAATGACTGATCAGCAATGCTCTCTGGGCAAATGATGTACCGCATTCAGTGAACTGCTGGGCGGGGGAGCAAGGTGGTAGAAGCCTTTTATTATTTTTTTCTCTTCCCCTCACGAGAGTCACACCAACAGTGGCGGCAACAGGAGGAGCAACAGCTTGGCGTGCGCTCCCGATCCGGCCTGCCTGAGGAACAGGAGAGGTGTTTGGCTGTTTAAAAAACCTGGCGTGGAACTCTTCTGTTCCTTCTTTTGCTGTTTGAACACTGCCTTGTCTTTCACAACCACCTCATTTCCAATGGGGGGGGGGGGGAAATCCATGGATCCATGGAGAGGGACAGAAAAGATGGATTTTTTCCTTCCCCCAATTGGAAACGAGGCGGCTGTCAAAGCAAAGGAGTGCCCCCCGTGTGGCTTGTTCAAACAGAAGAAGAATTAACAGGAGGGGAGGATTTGTTGGACAAGCCAACGGGCGTGCACTGCTCTCTTCTCTGACAGCCACCTCATTTCTAATGAAGGGTGTGTGGAATCCATGCAATTTCCTACCTCTGCATGGATTCCCTGCTCTCCCTCTGCGTGCCCGCCAGGCAAAACCTCCCAGAAGGCTTCTGCTGGTGGAAGAGCAGGGGGGGAGGGGCAGGGCAGGGGAGAAACTGTTCTGGTATCCGGCTCCTGGAAGCCCCGGTATGGGAAGGCATGCTAAATTATTTCAACCGGTACATGTGTACCAGACAGAACCGGTTGAAACTCACCTCTGGTTCACCATCATGGTCATAGTTCTTTTCAGAATATTGCAATCTAGAATGAAACACAGGCCTGACCATATGACCTTACACTGAGCTGAATAGAGCAAGACTATCACCACTTGCAAATTAAAGGCTTACCTAACAAGCTTGCTTTCCCATTATCATGTTTCTTGACTTCCTTGGCAAGAAGTCTTTGTCTGGCATCTGACATGGCCTGCTCGCCTTCAGAGAGATTTACAGCTGCCTCTTGAAATGAGTCAGACTCCTGAAATGACACTGTAAGTTAATATCCAAGCCCCTTTTTCCAAAAACATTTTTTAGCAAAATGATATCAACAGATAAAGCCAATAGAAATGAAAGCAGCTGCAGATAAGAAGTTGTGCATTAAAACATTAGCTATTACAAAGAACACTATTTAGGTGTTTCTAAACATTTTGTATATGGGCAGAAATGAAGGGACCAACACCTGCAAACTCATTGGCATTAACCTTAAGTTTTACACATTTGGCCAAAGCATAAAGGTCCCCCCCCCCTTTTTTTTTTTTTGGAAGGGAGGAAGGCAACTGTAGGTCACAAGGCAAAGGAAAATAACACAATGATTTCAGAAAAGTTAGGATTTTACTCCCCTTTCCTACTTTTTTAAGGCTATGTATACATAAAATGTGGCTGTGAAAGTTGGACTATAAGAAAGGCTGAGCACCAAAGAATTGAGGCTTTTGAACTAGGGTGCTGGAGAAGATTCCTGAGAGTCCAGTGGACTGCAAGGCGATCAAACTGGTCAGTCCTAGAGGAGATCAACCCTGACTGCTCTTTAGAAAGCCAGTTTCTGAAGATGAAACTCAAATATTTTGGCCAGCTAAGGAGAAGGAAGGACTCACTGGAGAAGATCCTAATACTGGGAAAGATGGAGGGCAAAAGAAGAAGGGGGTGACAGAGAATGAGGTGACTGGATGGAGTCACCGAAGTAGTAGGTGTGAGTTTAAATGGACTCCAGAGGATGGTAGAGGACAGGAGGGCCTGGAGGAACATTATTCATGGAGTCACAATGGGTTGGACATGACTTCGCAGCTAACAACAACAACAATGCATAAAATAATAGATATCCATCCCAATGGCACTTATTGTACTACAATCCTATGGGGTCTTAGCCCACTTAAATTTTTTTTAGCTCCCCCCCCCCATCTTAAAAAAAACCCTCTGGAAATTTTTGCTGCTATCATGGCATCAGATACCACTGTTTGTGCCTGCAAGTTGCCCAACCTGATGTCCAAAAATTCTTCTTGATTAGACTGCAAAGCTAGGCCAAAAGTTTCAAACTTTCTGGATACATTTGCAATTTTTCATCTGGATATTTAGAATTTTGAAAATACATAACAGGCATTCTGAGGCATCAAATTATGCATGGCTAATTATAATAGAAGTAGTATGAAAGGATTGATTCTCATTAAAATATATTAATATTCCGGTAGGACAGGGTATACAAGAGGCAAGAAAAGTGTTATTGGGCACACTAACAATATGGGCACCAACTCAAGTGGCCACAGTTGAAACCAAATAAGGATGATGTTAGAGATACTGTATATAAACCAACAACTCTCAAATCCCAGGAGACCTATCTATTTTGTGGGCATTTTCAACTGAATGGCAAAAATCAGTTTTGTTAAGAATCACTAGAAAGGAAGATTCAACCTTATTTTCCTCCTAGCTGTCCTCTAGAAGATCAAAAGAGTTCTTTTCCAGAATATTTTTGTCATTGATTCTAGCAAACATTATGAGAGCAAAAGGAAGTGAGACTTGAATCTCACTGCTACTGAGAAATAGTATGGAATGCTGTGTGTGCACTTCTGAATAACTGGGCTGAATCATAATTCTTCTTCACTTGCATAACTCCAAAGGGATCTACAGGGTTCAGTGCATCATGTCTAAAAACAGACTTCCCTTGGTTAATTTGCATTAAGCAATAAGCACATCAATGTGCCCCACGGCCAAATATGCAGATATCAGAGGTAAAGCTAGTAGTCTTTTCTCACCTTGTTTCTTCAAGAGGCTTCTTGTAGGTTGAAAAGTTACATGTTGAATATTATAAAGTTCCAAACATGGGGAACAGGGTTTCTGAAAAAACTCAAGTATGTAATTGTTTCTGAAGTGGTCCATGTGTAAAAGTGGTGGTACTGCCAATAAGTTGGTATCAACTCTTAGCAATCCCAAAGACTAACATGATTGAACAAAATTTGTTCAAAATTTGTTTATAAAAATGTCCTATAGATTGTTTGCATAACACTATTCACAAGACCAATATGGAGGATAGCTTTCGTGTGTGTTTGTGTGTGTGCGTGCGTGCACTAGAAATTGGTAAGGTTCATAAGCTTTGTGTATTCTGGCATCCTAATCATTGCCTTAGCATGCATTAGGTCATCATAAGGTTAGTTAGAGCATAACCAGAAGTGATATTCAGCTAGTTCTGACCAGTTCTAGTGAACCCGTAGTGGAACTTTTGAGTAGTTTGGAGAATTGGCAAATACCACCTCTGGATGGCTCCGCCCCCATCTATTCGCTGCCTCCTGAGTACCAGCTAATCAGCGTCCCACCTGATCAGCTGAGTATTCTTCTGTTGTCCTGCACAGGTGAATGGAGCTGGAAAGCAGGTTAGTGGGGTGGGGAGGAAATGGGGATTTTGCAGTATTCTTGCTCTGGAATGAGGTGGAAATGGGGATTTCACAGTATCCTTCCCCTGCCATGCCCACCAAACCACGCCCACCAAGCCATGCCATGACCACCGGTAGTAAAAAAAATTGAATCCCAGCATTGCGCATAACTATATATGAACACAGTATAGGTAGTACTTGACTTACAATCATTCATTCAGTAACCATTCAAAGTTACAATTACACTGAAAAAAGGGACTGATCAATAGTCCTCGCACTTACAACTGGCCTAACATTCCCATGGTTATGTGATCAAAATATGGGTGCTTGGCAACTAAAATATATTACAACAGTTGTCATGTCCTGGGGTCATGGGATTGCCACTTGCAATCTTCCCAGCCATCTTCTGACAAGCAAAATCAGTGGGGAAAGCCAGATTCACTTAATGACCACATGATTCACTTAACAATTGCAGTGATTTGCTTAACAACCAGGGTAAAAAAAAGTTGTAAAATTGGGCATGACTCACTAAGCAACTGCCTTGCTTAACAACATAAATTCTCGCCTCTGTTGTGATCATAAATCAAAGATTACCTGTAATTTTATACTGTTAATCTAGTTCAAGGCTGGATTACCTTGTGTGAGCCATCATAATCCGAAAGATATATACATGTGTGCTGCTAACATGGAGTGGCTTTTTATGCAATGTAATTGGTATTTTATCTTTCTGAAATATAGATTACCCATTTTCTACACAATTTATGCAATAAATAATCTCATCTGTGACTCACTTTCCAAATTCTCCTGCTAGCGCAAAAGAAACCCCTCTGCCAAGGCAACATCTTGGGCATAGGTCTCAGAACTAATTCTCTGACCTGGCTTTGCCTTTGGCAAAACTGTCAGAGACTGCTCCAGAATTAGCAGTTCCAGGATCTGTTCCTTCGTGCAACTCTCTGGTTCCAACTATCAGTGGCAGAGTTCCCGTAACTGGCTACAGATCTAACGGGGTCCCTTGACCTGCAGGTAACAGAAGCAGTGGAACAACTGCCACTGAATCTCAGCAGTACTTGAATTGTTGCTCATGGAAGTTGTTTTATCCTCTTATGGTCCCCTTTGGCATTCAGATTACTTAAAATCTGCTGGGTTTCAGCCCTAAGAATGGGCAGGAGGTGGCTCACCCCTTCCCAAGACTACTGGCAGGCACCAACCACATGGTCAAAGGTAGCCAAGTCCTCCCATAAGGTCAGACCTGGCAACTGTGAGGCTTCCCATCCTGAGATTGGATGTGGGACTGTTCTGTCCCGTGATTCCAATGAATATGCAGACACAGGCGCGTCTGTCTGCCGTGACTAATTACATAGATAAAGCCACCCTTTGGCTAGGAGCCTAGAAAGTTAGCTTCAATAACCCAAGATTAAAACTTACAGAATGCTTCCGCAACGGCTCGTAATATGGACTGTTGTTTCCTGCAAAGATTCCCCTCCCATCTCTCCATCTATAAACTCTTTGGGAGGGGCCACACCCTTAACCAGCTGTCCTTACTTTCTTCTATGACGTGTTCTCCACAGCTGTTCCTTTCTCTTATCAATTCTATGCATACGCGCATCAGGGAAAACCTCCCTCTGTTCCTCCTCACTACTCCCTGACTCAGATGTCACCTGGTGGCCAACAGGTTTCTCTAGTTCCTGCTCTGACTCCAAACACCCTCCAGAGTCTTCCTCATCCTCCAGAGCAGTCCCATAATGGTCTGAGCTGTCAGAGTCCACCAACAGCTCAGCCGGTCACTGCTGGGCCACAATAGGGACTGTTTTCAAATATTCTTGCCACTGACCTTTGAGGCAATGAGCAATCCCTTCCTGTGTTGATATGGCCCACTGGAACAGATCTCGAGCATCACTAGAATGTATTGAAACAGTGTTTTTTCCTGGTCCATCAGGCCCTTTTGGCGCATGCCTTTCTTGGGCCTCTTTTTCCATCTTGGGAAAAAAATGTTACATAGAGTTGGGTTCCTCAGAAGGAAGTCCACCTCTGCCCACTTGGAGGATTAGAGCCCGAACTTCTCTCAACAAAAATGTTTAAGCCTGCTGATTTCAAATTTATGTGTGGAATGTCAAATAAGTAAAAGAAAGACATCATACCACTGCACAATTCCTACTTTGGAAACTGGATGAAGATGTCTTCTAACTAACCCAGAAGTGGCAGCTTACAAAACAGTTAAATCTGAAGCCAAAAGCCCTCAGCCAAGAAAAATATGTCTGTTCCTGAATAAAAAGAAAAGACACAGAAAAATGATTCAAACTATAATAGTGTGCTGACTGAGGAATACTGGAAGTTGAAGTCCACACATCTTCAAGGTGACAAGGTTGAGAAACATTGCATTAAAATGCCTGAATTGTCTGCAAAATGGACCCTTTCCTGTCTGCTTTTAGGCACAGCATCAGGCAGGGGGGGGGGATGTTACTGTGATGCTGTGTCCTCCTGCCAAAAAGGAACTTACATTAGCACCAAACAACCTCCAGAAACTTTTGGTTTTTTTCTCTCGTTCTTCTTCAAACCCAAATCTATAAAAGCAGTTTAAGTAAAGCACAACTTCGTTATACTAAACTGTAAGGATGGCTTAATTGGAATTTTTACTCAGCTGATAAGCTAACCATCCACTGTGGCTTATAAACCCACACTTAGGGTTGACAGTTATGCATAAAAAAGGCCTTTATAGTATGTTTGGCAAACCTTCGTTGTTAGATTGGGTAATGGATAGGCACACACAGGCTTAACGGTAACAACAGCTCTTTATTAAGTACAGCAAGTGAGAACAATCCAGGGAAGGTTGAGTCTGACAGCAGCCCTTTTATAGGGAGCTGTCAGACCCTTCGACCAATAGGATTAAACCTCTGTTCCCGCCGGAACAGAGGACCTTGGTGGAAACCACTGTAGTTAGAACAAGTATCTAACAATCATTGAAATAAACGATGAAACAAATGATGCCAGCAGTTCTGTTGCCTAGATCTAACTTGCAGATAGGGGACCTCATGTGCCAACTTGAAATCCATTTCTACAGTACATGGTAGGGCAAGAATTAAGTCGCTTCTTCTGACATGAATTATAATTATCATCACAATTATAAAAAGAAGAGGAGATATTAAATTTTTAACTGATACAGTGTTCTTTTTTTTTTTAAAAAAAGCAGACACTGAAAATGCAGTGGCAAAGATTTTAATTGAGGAAATAGCTGATCCCACAAGAAAGAGAACCTCTTTTTTTGGGGGGGGGAGGCAGAAATGTTGTTGTGTGATCCAGAGCGGACTAAGATGAGCCTTTAATTGGTTCAGGGATTAAACACATTCTACCAAAAATCAGAACTCCCCCTCCCCCCCCCCAGGTTTCTACTCCCCAAGCTACCCCTTCAATCCTCTGGGCCTATAACAGAATGAAAGGACAGATCAAGCTTTTGCTATAGGCTCCTGTGCTCTCCTCACCCCACCCCCCACATATATACTATGATCTTTTGATCTGGGAGTGTCTGCATCTTGGTTGCAATACTGAAACATTGCAGCCCCAAATTTGGGAGGGGGTGGGGGAAAGTAGCATTTAGAAATGTTAGTACTTCCTCATTTTTTCTACTTCTATAAAATCCAAACTGATAAATCCATATCACGTCCTGATCAACTTGAATTAAAGCCCCTCCATTTAAATATAAAATATACATTGGGAAAAGGCAACATTCCAGCCTTCTCTGACCCACACATATATAGTCAGCTCTCCTGATTCTAATGCATAGCAGATTCACCATCTTCTCCCAACGGATCCAGGAGTTTGGACTGTAGGCTTCTGCTAGCTTCCCAATAAGCTAACTTTCCACAAAGCAAGGGCTAGTGGGCTTCCACATGGCCAGTCTTCCCCTCACAGGCTCTAATATTTGCTTTCAACATATTGAACCCATATTTAAAGTCAGTGGTGGGTTCCGGCAGGCACTACTGTCAGTTCGCTCATGTGCATGCTTGATGTGCGTTGCACGTGCATGCACAGAACTGAAAAGCAAGATGGTGCCGCACCCTATTGCCCGGGGAACCAGCTCGAGGCCGTCGCAGGCCTGGGTCACAGCGACCCAGGCTGCCAAACCACCACCACAGGTCCAAACCGGTAGGAACCCACCACTGTTTAAAGTTGATCTGGTGTAAATGCTCCTACTACAATCCCCTTGCTCTATATCAGTGCTTCCCAACCTTTTTTTGGCCATGACCCACCTAAGCATCTTTAAAATCTTGATCCCCCCGACATGTAATTCTTAATTTATTCAAAAAGTGAACTGTACTCACATAGAGGAAGCCTAAAAGGTCATTAACTTGGTTTAAATAAGGTTCAAATTGCCCGCATTAAAAATTAACCCCCCCTCCTGGAAACCACTGCTTTATACATATAAAGAGGAAACCTGATGTGGGTATAGATTGAAAGACATTTTTTTTTAAAAAAATGAAGCAATCAGAGTTTTTCATTCATTTCCCTAAAATCTTCAGAGGCAATAGCTGAAGGGCCTTCCCAATATGTTTTCTGCTCAGCTAGATCCTGTTTCCATTTCCTACTATTAAAGGAAGGAAACTAGAAGGGGCAGAGTTGGATAAAAAAAAGGGGGGAGCAAAAGACAAGCACTCTTAGCTCAGAATCCGCATCAGAATCAGAAACTCACAGGACATTAAAAGCAGCAGCATAAAGAACAGAACTGGGCCAGAAAGATTTGAGACTAGTTGCAAAGCTGACAAAATCGTCCTGAATCAGTCATTTTTTTAAAAAAAATCATTCTCTTTTAAAGCTTCACACTTGACCATGTTTGTTGCTCAGGAAAAATAGTTTTAATACTGTATAATACAAGAAGCGATGGCTGTGAAACCTTTTGGCCCGCTAGATCCTATCAATCAATCACTACTATTGTGACTAGAGTCCGGCACAAGGTACTACGGAAGCCAGATCGCCAGAGGAGACTGGGATATAAAGCTATATAAAAATTCCCTGAATTTTCCACTTTGTCCACCAGCCTTCAGGTGTTTTCTTTTTCTTTTTTTTTTGCAGCACAGCTTATCAACCCCCACCTCCACCTCCACCTATAGCTTGCTTTCAACAAAGCACAGCTGCAGCCAATCCACTACCCCAGAGAGACAAATTTTATTAAAATTCAAGACCTAAGTTTTGATCCTGGGAAGAGAGGAGCAGGAAGGGTGTCCTGCACTAAAGCATCCCCTTTTCGCTCAAACCCAGTTTTCTGATCCTCTCTCTGATCCCCTTCACACTCGGTTTAACTCTTGCCATATTTCAAATCAGTAGGGCAGGTGTTTCGTTTTTTTCAAGCAGCAATTAAAGTAAAATCAAATGAAATGGTTTTCCTTCAAGGTTTCCCGGGGAAAATACCAGTGATAAGAGGGAAGGTTGGTTTCGTAGGAGGTCATCTACTCATAAATGGAGCAAGAAGAATGTGTGAATGAGAGCCCCGGCCAAGATCAGACTACAAGAAACTGCAGGCGATTCTTTCAAGGTTTTCAGCTCAGCGATTGAAGGAAATACAGAAGAATCGTAGTTGTAATTTTCACGGCTATATGTGTATTGTGGGGAAGAGAGTTGCAGCAAAATCTGGTTTTATACGTCTTCAGTATTCCATCCCTCACGGCTTCTTTGCCATAGCAGATGCTCAGAAAGGCATTATTTTGTCAGTTTGGAGGAGGAAAAATAGAGGAGGATTATACTAGGGTTTCTGTTTATCGTGTATAATGGTGATGTTTTTATTAGGCCACAAGCTAAGAATGTAGTTGCCTTAATATAGATGAGGCTCTAATTTGGGGAAAAAACAACATTGCTTTTTGAATATAAATATCTCCATGTAATAGGTACCAATAGTTTCAGTCCTCGAGTTTCAACTGCAAATCTAAACTAGGCAATACATATGTATTCCACTGAATTGAGAAGGACTCTTTTCTGTTTCAAATTGTACTTGTCCGTTAACTAAAAAGTCAATCACTTTGAGCCATCACTCAAAAAGGAACACACATCAGAAAAAATGGATTTGTATTCTTTTTCTCCATTTTCCTTATTTGTCCTCTCGTTCTTTTGTTTTTACAAAGAGGAAAAAAATGAGGGTCTCCTAATAACATGGGAATAAAAAAAAATAGTTGCCACGATTCAACAGACTCAAACTCAACCCCTCCAAGACTGAGTGGCTGTGGCTACCGGCGCCTCGGTTCAGCCAGCTGACTCCATCGCTGGCCATAGGGGACGAACAATTGCCCCCTGTGGAACGGGCGCGCAATTTGGGCGTCCTCCTAGATGCCCGGCTGTCAATGGATGACCATGTGGCAGCCGTGGCAAGGGGGGCGTTCCATCAGGTTCGCCTGGTGCACCAATTGCGCCCCCTCCTGGACCGGGATGCCCTACGCACAGTCACTCATGCACTGGTGACGTCTCGCCTCGACTACTGCAATGCTCTCTACATGGGGCTTCCCTTGGGACGCACCCGAAGACTGCAGCTAGTTCAGAACGCAGCCGCGCGGGCAGTCATGGGGAGTACCAGGTACTCCCATGTAACACCGCTCCTGCACGAGCTGCACTGGCTGCCTGTGGTCTTTCGGGTGCGTTTCAAGGTTTTGACCACCATCTTTAAAGCGCTCCATGGCATAGGGCCCAGTTACCTGCGGGATCGCGTCCTCCCACATACATCCCAGCGGCCAATTCGCTCTCACAGAGAGGGGCTTCTCCTGGTGCCGTCCGCTAGGCAATGCCAGCGGGCGACGCCAAGGAGTAGGGCCTTCTCTGTGATGGGCCCAACCCTCTGGAATGACCTCCCCCCCGACATTAGAACCACCACCGACTTCCGCTCCTTCCGGCAGAAACTAAAGACTCACCTGTTCCGACTGGCTGGCCTGGCATAATTTCAACGCCTATCTCCTGGCATTTATATTTTTACTGGTTTTTAAGGGGATTATTTTGTAGGATTATTATTCTGGTTTTTAAGGGGATTATTCGGTAGACTCAATTTTATTGAGTATTGGGATTTTAATGTCTGTATATTTTAATTATTTATTAGCAATACAGTCCTGCACATCTTTTATCCTCCTCTTATCCATCTATTGTATATTTGTATATATATATTGTCCATTTAGTAATTTTATTGTTTTAATTTTGTTCTTTGACATGGACTGTACACCGCCCCGAGTCCCTTTCGGGAGAGGGGGCAGTCTATAAGCGCTAATAAATTGAAAATTGAATTGAACGATGTCGCCACGATCTAAAAAAGATGTTGAGACTCTGGAAATTCCAGAGTGAAGAGAAGAGCAACAAAGATGATTAGGGACTGGAAACTAAAACATTAAAAATGGTTTCTGGAATTGGGCATGTCTAGTTTAATGAAAAGAAGCACTTGGGGGTGACATGATAGCAGTATTCCATTATCTCAGGGGCTGCTAATGGGTGGAAACTAATCAAGGAGAGAAACAACCTAGAACTAAGGAGAAATTGCCTGACAGAATAATTAATCAGTTGAACAATTTGCCTCTAGAAGCTGTGAATGCTCCAACGGTGCACATTTTTAAGAAGAGATTGGATGACCATTTGTCTGAAATAGTATAGGGTTTCCACGGTTCCTTCCAACTATATTATTCTGTTAAATTCTGTTAAATTATTCTGTTAAATTCTGTTATTCTGTTAGTAATGAAAGCTATATTTAGCTCTTTAATTTTTCAGAGCAAAGCAAGTAAATAAAAAAATCACCAGTCTCTCCCTCTCAGAGTGCCAGTCTCATCTTTTGTCCTGCACCTTGTTGACAAAATAACTAATTTTGTGGGAGAATGTTGGAAATATATTCTGCTTTTTCTCTCCCCCCCCCCCCCAAATTTGTAGCATATTAGAAACATCCACTATGTTTCTCTATGGTCATGCTGCACAGAGGCCATTATGGTCATATGACTGGGAGGGGCCTTTTCTTATTATGCACATCTTTGAATTATACAAGGAATAAGCAGACATAGTATTCTAAATGTGTCACATTTTATAAGATTATATAGATCTATACAGTAACAATTTAGTGCCTTTTTCAGGATTCCAGTTTTGCCATAAAGCATAAGCGGTGGCACAAGATTGTGTAAATTATGGTCCTAAATATCTGCAGACTATAAAATTAACTACTGTTGTATTTGAACAACTCAAGACTAGCATATATATTACATTAAACCACGATTTGCTTAACTTTGATTTGTTAGATAAGCCACTATTGTCTAGGATCACGCAACACACTGAGCCAGAATGAAATAAACCACATTATGGCATAACATGAGATGTGAATTGGGCCAGCATTTTTGGTAGCTTGTAGATAGCAAACTGAAAATGGAGTACAATTGCAAGGAATTATATTTGCCTGTAGGTCTGCAATCTGCATATTCTTATTTATGAGTGTATTACTACAAAATCAATGCAACTGACTGCAGAATAAGGACTCTGAATCATCCTGATGGCAGTACCAGGGAGTAGCTGAACTGGTCTGAATGAGACTTGCCTTGAATCACAGAGTTTATAACCAAGAGAGTTCTCTGAAACAGACTACAGAGGGTTAAATGAGTGGAGCTTTCTGGGACCTAAAGCTGGCAATTGCTTGGGGGGAGGGAGAGAGAGAGAGAGAAGGGGGGCGGTGAATGGACAGAATTTGGTAGAGAGCTTCCTCTCTTTCTGAGGAAGTTCTGATCCCACACATTTGTGCCCCCCGGCAACACCAAAAATCACAATCTGACAGTAGAATTCTCCAAGGTGAGCTAAGAGATAAGTCAGCAATGGATCTGCAGGTGCATCGGTGTGATTTGAGGGAAGTTCTGGACACAGGTTTTTTAGCAAGAGGGAAGATGAGTCCAAGAATAAGACAAGTCTATTATGGTGACCCTCAGCATTTGGGAGAAATTTGTGGAAAAACGGATATCCTTTCCTCTAAAGGTTCCATGGCCCTAATAATTCTGTAATAAGCAGACAAAAAGCTATAAATCTTGAACAGGTCCTTCACAGGCTTTAGTTTATTCAGTGAGTTAGGTCTCTCCTGTTGTGCATTTGAGGAGAACTAGGGATATTCTCTGGCTATTTTGTCAATGAATTGCAATAAACAGCATTGCTTTAAATGTGAACATTGCCTTCCTTGAGCAAATTTACCCTCGGATCAAATATCTAGAGGTTGTGTTTATATGTACTAAACAGTAGAACAGCTTGCCTTCAGAAGTTGTGAGAGCTCCATTACTGGAAGCTTTTAAGAAGAGGCTGGACAGCATGTGTACTGTACTTTATTGATATTCTGTTTACCTTCCTTTCTTTAAAAATCCAGAAAATACCAGTGTCGTGTATATCTGCTCCAAAGCAACCCAGCATTCAATGCAGTTTCCACACTGCAGTTAAACAGGAAAAGGATTGCAGATAAAATTATGCACATGCTTGTGTGAATCCTCTTTAGAATATGAAATTATTAGCAAGTAAGCAAATACTGCCCCCACACTACGGAATTTGCTTAGAATAATATCATGACAAGGCACTTTCATCAGGAGAACATTAGATTATTAATGGCCACATGTCCTGCTGTCACATTGCTTATGGGAAGATACGTGCAGATCAGCACTGCAACAGTTTTGTCTTTAAAGTTGTGAAGAAAGCCTGAAAAGTAAATGAGCAGTCTTAGAGAATAGAAGAAAAGCCAAGTCATGTTTTCATATCTGAGAGAATGCCAACGCCATCCCTCTCACCCTAAAACAAGCAAGCAGACAGATGGCTTATAGACTTCTATATAGTAGTCCTCAACTTACAACTACAACTGGGATCAGAATTTCCACTGTTAAGCAAGGCGATTGTTAAGACAATTGTACTTGATTTTACGACTTATTTGTTAAGCAAATCACTGCTGTTGTTAAGTCAATCATGTCATTAAATGAATCCAGCTTCCCCCTTTGATTTTGCTTGTTGGAAGCTAGCTGGCAAATTGCAAGTGGTGATCTTATGACCCATTGATGCGCTTATGACTTTTAAAAATACATTCCAGGTGCCAAGCGGTCAAGTTTTAATCATGTGACTATGAGAATGATGGACATGAGTGTGAGGACCAGTTTTAAATCACTTTTTTCAGTTCCATTGTAATTTTGAACAATTGTTACATGTATGGTTGTAAATCACAGATTAATTGTATTGCAATAAAAAATAATTTGTGCTATTGCTATGATTTTCCACAAATTGTTTAGTAAGCTGCAGTGTTTGGACTAAAATCTGGATTCAAATGGAAAAGATAATTTTGAACACATATGCTGCATCTGTACATGCAACATCTGTACATGCAATTGCTTTAAGAAATCTTATTTCCTGGGGTTTGTGCAACCCTCTCAGGAAAAAGGCACATTGGTCCTATATCATAGTTGTCCTGAATAATTTCTTCTTTAGTTCATGATCACATCACAGCTCTTGCTCAATATGTATTTCATTAATTTTGAATATTTAAAGTAATGTTGCAGGTGAACACTTCCAGTTTGCTATATTACATTTTTTGGAAACTGCAATTCAGAGAATTGTAATCCAACACATTTTGTGGAATCCCTTTTAGAATGTTTATCGCAGGCTATTTCAGTTGTTTGAGTTTTCTAAATTCCATTTCTGGTCTTCAGTATTTTCTCACATCAAGAATATATTTTTTCACTCATCAAATTTGTCTTCAGTTTCCTTGATTTTCCAACATTCAGTTACTATTTTCTACAAAAAGTCACCATTTTGGTAAATATTTTGTGACACTATAGCTTTAGCCAATAACTGGAGCAAGAATTGCATAACAGGAAATTTTGTTGTATTTCTTAATGTGCAAAGATTTCTAGGCTCTTTATGCTTCTTTCTCTTTTTCAGAAGAAGTTGAGTTTCTCAGAATGGAAGATTACTATACTGTGTATGGTGGTTAATGACCCAAGTTCTGGGGCTTCAGGGGATGTGGACTTGATCCACGCTAAGGCCAATATCAAAGAGATAAAAGAACTGAAATCCAAGAAA
The DNA here is from genome assembly GCF_964273705.1 of Natrix helvetica. NCBI lineage: Eukaryota > Metazoa > Chordata > Lepidosauria > Squamata > Natricidae > Natrix > Natrix helvetica. Next base: position 30,688,145 of record NC_138554.1, read on the forward strand.
ACTTATAAGATTCATTCTTCCGATCTATCTGCCCTTGTGAACAATCCAGACAAACGGAAGATCTAAATCATAACTCAGATAAAGGGGCAAGAAAATATTGGGGCATTCAGAATGGGATAATCCATGAGTTTTTAAGATAGGCCTCACCCCAGGATAGTAAGATTGAAAGACAAGAGGGAATGCCTCTCCATGAAGATCTCCAATGCCAAGGATTTATGAAAAAAATTAAGACCTCTCACTCAAACAGGGAAAATTCTCAACTGTCAAAGTCACCACCCTGGGATGAGCTATCTGCATTTGAACAGGCAGGCAATGCTTGTCAATGGCCATGAAGTGATGGCATGGCCAAACCTATGCCAAATCTCAATGGAGAAACTCAGCAGGCCTTTAAGAGTCCTGAAGCCAATGAAACAGGCACTAGTGAAAAGATAAAGGTTCCCATTCCACAAGAAGAGTCTACAAATGTGGAGTTGCAACATCAGTACTTCCATCAGTTCCAGTTCCTGGAAGCCAGGGGACCCCCATGAAGTTTGTAGCTGTTTACAATAATTGTGCCATCGGTGGTTGGAGCCTAAAAGCCGGACCAAGGAACAGATCCTGGAGTTGCTGATTTTGGAGCAATTCTTGCTAATCCTGCCAGAGGAAATCCAAAATAAAGTTTGGGAATTTGAGCCAGAGATCTGCGCCCAGGCTGTGGCCTTGGTGGAAGGTTTTCTCCTAAGACAGCAAGAAGGGGGAAAGCAGGTCAGGTCCTTTAACTCATTTTTTTGGAAAAGATTCTAAATTCATTAGAATTTGAGATGAATAACCAGGGATCCTAATATATTGTGCACAATTTTGGGAGTGTAGCAAAAATTATAAAGTGCATGAGGCTGTGGAAGAGAGTTTTGCCCTTTGCTGGTGAATGTGGCCTCATTTCACACCCGAAGCTTCCCCGTTTCTTCTCTATTCTTTTGCTTTCCGCAAAAACAGGGACACACTTTGGAAAGGCGGAAGTCCGGAGGAGCCCATTGGTGCCCGAGGAGTGGGCTCGGGGGAGGCCAGCCCGCTCTGGAAGCCGAACTTGCGCCCATCTTGGAGGGATCCTACCCCGGGCTGGCTTTCAGAGACGTGAAAGGCTCTTTCCTCAGGCGGGCATCTTTTCCAATGAAACAGATCGAGACAGGAAGATCATTTTATTACATTTAAACGTTCTGACTAAAACGGATTCTCTCATTCAAAGAGGGAACCCAAAGACCATCTTTCCATCCCTTTTATCAAAGAAAATGCAAGAGAAAAACTGATTGGACAGGGCAAAAATAACTCCTCCTTTGCACTGTAAATCAGCTACATGGAATTAAACATTACAATCCAACTTCTGTGTGTGTGTGTGTGTGTGTGTGTCTGTCTGTCTTTGTGTGTGTGTGTGAGAGAGAGGGGAGAGGGAGTAAGGAGGGGAAAGGAGAAGAAAAAGAAAGAAGGAAAACAAATGGTCGTTTTAAATCGGAACTGGGCATGCCTGGCTGTGGAATTCTGGGAGTTGAAGTCCATAAGTCTAAAAAAATTGCTGCATCACCAGCCATAACCCTCACCGCACCTCACTGCCTCTTCTATAGAAGAGGTTTCACAAATCTACAGTGTTGTTTAGAACCAGTTCCAGCTCCCCCACCCACCCATCTGCACATCATCAAGATGAAGAGCGAGAGGAGGAATTCTGGGAGTTGAAGTCACCAGTCTTAAAGCTATCAAGTTTGAACACCCCTGGGTTTTTTTTCTAAAGGGTTAGGGGTGCAAGGGTCTAGTAACTTGACAGCTTTAAGACTTGGGTGCTTCAAATGCCAGAGTTTCTAAGCCAACATTTTGATTGCTAAGCAAGAGCGTTGTTAAGTGAGTTTACCACATTTTACAAGTTGGCCACACCCACCCAGTCACATGGCTGGTAAGCCACTCCCATCCGGTCACATGGCTGGCAAGCCACTCCCACAAAGCAGGCCACACCTACAGAAGAGGTTCTAAATTTTTTGAAATCCACCACTGGTTTGCTTCCTATCCAATGACATGAGAACTTTTTATCAAATCAAAAATAAATTGTTGACAACACTAATGACAACTGTGATAATAGTGTACTGGTGGGAAGTCTGGGCTCTTTTTTTGAAAAGTCTATCAAAGAATTAGCATAGATAGTAAAAGAGTAAAAAGAGATGGGATTTCCTGAACTGTTTTTAAAGCTTTTTTTATTACATTCAGCCTTCCTGTTTTTGAATTCTATTTTGTCCCCCTGCCCTTTTCCCCCTATTAACATTGTGCATGAAATGCTACTTCGTTTTAACTGTTGTTCGTTAAAATACAGTATGTTCATATCAAGCAAATCAAAGTAGAAATTTTTTATGTAGTCACTGATGATATGAAAAAGCCTGGTGAGTTGATAATTTAAGGTGGGTCAATCATTATTTATATTTTTTTTCAAATGAAAAAAGAAAATCGATACATTCCAGGTCAGAAATCTGTGATGCAACAGAAGTCTGAAAGCAGATTTTCCCAAAATATTAATAATGTATGTAATAATTTATTTGCTCGCATTAGCTTTTATTTCCCCATTTCCTTAACTCCTTTAACAGAAGTAAAAAGTAGAAGGATCTCGAGAACATTCAGCATTCACTAGTTTGACTTCCAGCCTTATTATATGAGTCACTTTGATTCTCATTCCCCAATTTGGCCAGGGCTGAGAAAAAATGGTTTGTTCCTTTGTTCCAGTCCACTACAGTAAGACTCAGCAAGGAAGAATATAATATCAGATTAGGCTTGTTTTCCCAGTTGCATCAACTCAGCCAGTTTGGTAGTTTTCCTGACATATTTTCTGATGACAGCCTTTATTCCTAATGAAAAGATCGTGGAACTTTTGCACAATAAAAGGCTACATATCAACCAGCAAGTTCTGTCTGCCTTTTTAAAGAAGAAAAGAATCTACTTCTTGCTATGCCTCACACTTAAATACATTCAGTTCCTATTCGTTTTGGATTAAGCTCTTATGTGTTGTAGCTAATTTAGAATTCAAATGAGGAAACCAGATTTATTAAATGTATGGTCTGCCCATGAATTATAGTATTTTTGGTGTCTCTTAGTCAATAGCCCATTGTTGTATATGGTTCCAGGGCTGGTTATAATTTGTTTACGTTGATAAAGAAATAGAAGATGGTGCTAGAAAATCATATATCTCTTTGTTTCCTTTTTCTTATTAAACAGTTCAGGCTTGAGAATGCTTGAAAATTGTCCATCAGTAACAGGAGGAGTTCTGAACTTTCTATTTCCCAGCTGTTTCTAAAATCTCAGGATAAAAAGTGGAACATTAAACTTCTTTTGACAGTTGTAGAGTGTTTTGCTTTCAAAGAGGAATAGTGACTAATTAAAAAAAAATACTTCTAGGAACTTTCCATTGTATATATAGAGACTTCTAATGGCAGAGACTTAGTTTTTTGGTTAATGTTGTTCTACTTCTGAGGATTCTTTCTGTTCTTTGGAGAACAATATACAGTAGTCCTGAATTTAAGATCACCATTGAGCCCAAAATTATTGCTGTTAAGCAAGACAAGTTGTTAAGTGAGTTTTACTGCATTTTATGACCTTTCTTGCCACAATATGTTAATCACTGCATATATTGTTAATAACACGGCTGTTAAGTAAATCTGGCTTCCCTATTGACTTTGCTTGTCAGAAGATAGCAAAAGATCACATGACCCTGGGACACTGCAACCATTGTGAACCGGTTGCCAATTTTGATCTGAATTTTGATCATGTGACCATGGGGATGCCGCAATGATGGACGTACATGTGAAGAATAATGATAGGTCACTTTTCAGTGTCATTGTAACTTCAAACTGTCATTAGTTTGACAGTTTGAATAGTTGTTAGTCAAGGACTATCTGTAATGTTATTGTGGTGCTTCTACTTAGCCTCTTCTGTAATCTGGTTTCCAGATTAGGGATAATTTTTCCCAATATATTTGAGTAGCAATCCAATTAGAAATTTATTAGTCACATTTGGTAGAAAGATTTGAATTTCTGAAACTGTACTTCAGTCTGAAATGCTATTTGCATGCAAGGCCAAGGTATACTTAAAGGTATCTGTAACAGTGTTTTACTAAATACAGTATTTAGAAAAGGCAAGAGAGAATTTGAAAGCAGTAAGAATTGCATGAAAAGGGAAACAAAAACAAATATATTGTATGTGATAAAGACTGAAATGCCTTACAGGTATGTGACGTCCGAACAAAAATTATGTTAGGATTAAAACATAATTTGTAGCATTTGCGTGCTATGATTTATTAAACTACTTGCCTAATAAAGGTAATTGCTTAATGTAGATTTTCTTGATCTTTGTTTACATATGGAAAAGTGAATTCCATTATCTAACTGTTGGAAGAAATGTCCATCTGGATTTAGTTCCAAGTGGGGAGAAAGACACTGGAAATATGGAGACTGTTTGGAAAGATGGTTTTAATGGTGGACAGGACCACATGGTTATTAACAAAAGTGGGGCTGCTCTCCAAGAAAACGTTTCTCCTTTTCTCATCCAGGGAGGTATAATATTCTGCTTTTTTAATATTTCCTAGAATATTTCATTCTTCTAGGAAATGGATGGGTGCTAACTTTCTACATACAATACATGCAGGAAACATTTCTGGGAATTCTCATGGACTGTGCTTCCTCATTTTTTCAGTACAAAAAAAAAACTAACTCAAAAGGCTGCATCTTTCTCTTTTTGAGAATCTCACCAAGCATAGTAATGTTTCTGTTCCTTTTGACCCATTCACTCTTCTCTGTATTTGTTTTGGGATACAGTCCCCATCCATTCTCTCTGAGCAACCAAGTATTCAATTTCCCTTCTTGCCTCATTCATTCTTAATTATATTTCTTCTTCTTTTACCATGCATAATGTAGGATATTCTCTCCTGCCATTTTAATACCCTATTTTGGGATGGAAAAGGAGCTGAAAGTTGTAGCTCCTGTTTGTTCGCTTGTTGAATTCACTGAATTTTTCTCCTTTAAAAAAAAAAATCCAAAGAGGGTTTATTTAAAATGCCTTTGACTTTAGGCCCTCTTGTTTTGGGAAGATAGTTGTAACTCTATGTTACCACCTGGTGGTAGCATAGAACTGGACTATAGTTCCCAACAAGTGTAAAGTGTAGTTTTAGTTTGTTTTTTTAAATCTTCTGAACTACTTGACAGTTGCAACAGCTGTCTAGTCAGTTACTCAGATGGTACAACAGTTGGGTGTTGAAGCAGGGCTGATGGTAACAATTTAATAACTTCAAAGCTGGGTTACATTGAGCAAGCTGCTCAATTGTCTGTCATTCAAAGGATAAAATAGAAATAGAAGCCCTGTCTGCTAGTCTAAATTCCTTGAAAGAAGAATGGAATTAGAACTGATACTTGTTAAAAAAGAACTTTACCTCTTACATTAAATATTTTACAATAAAATATAGCTAAAATGGTATAGCTTTCTATTCATTCACAGATTCTCACAAAAACTAAGAAATTGATATGATAAATCTTTAAGAGCATTTTCAATGCACATTTTGGCATCTATATGACTCCCCTGTGTTCCAACTGTAGTACTATTTTTAACATTAACACTAATAATATTCTGTGTGTGAATTTTTGAAAAGCTAATATGCACAATTATCATTGTCTCACAACAGTAAAGGAGCATGCTAATTAATCCAAATACTATAAATGGAAGGCACTGAAGATGAGAGAGGCCAGCTTGTTTAATGCTACTGAAATGGTGAGCTGATATTTACATTGAAAATTACCCTATTATCTAAATGGGCAATAGAACAGAGAAAGCACAGGAGGATCAACATAGCCAGCTGATGTGAATATAGTGGGGATACAGAATACAAAAATGCAGCTTTCGGTGTGCATTATTTGAAACCATAGGTTTATCTATGTGTAAAGTTAAACCTTCTGTTCAAAAAGCCAGAGAGTGTTGATCCCCTTATTATTGTGCCAAGGTAATGACCAGCATAAAGCATACTTGCCAAAGTAAACAGAGTCCACAACCGCAGCTGTTGCCTGGCACTTCATTAACTAGGAATATGCCACTGCCAACTTTAGGGCAGGAAGCTGAATAGCTAAGGAGGAGAACTGTCACAGAATGGAACAATGGGCATCACAAAGGACAGAATATCTGCCAACTCTAGATCAAGGAATGGAAGCCCCACTGATGCCTCAATTACAGAACAAAGTTAGCTCAGAGTAACAAATACAGGTTTGAAGGCATTTTGAGATGGTCTGGCCCATCTCCTCTAGAAGTAATCAACCAAAAAACACAAAGAAGGATGAGGCAGTATTCATAAATATGACTGAAGGAAACTTGTCATCCTCAAAATGAATTGGGCCTGACAGTTTGGGCAGGACTTATGCAATCAACCAACAACCAGAAAGTATTAAAACAAAAATATATTGACCTTGAACTGGAAATGCACATGATCTAGGGTTTTTTTGTTTAAACCTGTGATCATTTTGTAAACTACCATCCCTATTTTAAAAAAGTAATCCTTAAAATGATACATAGCCTATATTTTGACCCATTGTTCAATGCAGGGAGGGCAGACATGTTTTTGGCAGGGTTTACCCCCCAAAATGAAATGGGCACTAAAGCTTTTCTTTGTACAAAAATTCTACCTCCCCACAAATGGTTGCTGCCAGCTAGGGGAGGAAAAATGCAAGAAACGAGGAGATGTTTACTACTGCTTTTCATGGTGCTCTTTGTCCTTTTGATCAAGGAAAGTTGGCCAATCAGCAAAGAGACCCTGGCTTGGCTTCCGGTTTATTTAACCCTTTAGTGATGGCAGTCCATACAGCTAATCATCAGGGAAAGGTGATTACTTTTTCCTCACTTATCTCCAGATTTCATTGCATTGCTTACAGTCAAAGCTGAAACTCTGTGTACCACTGAACCAGCTCCTCTGTACATTTTCTCTTGGCTTCCCAAGAGAATTAGGCCATGTTAGAGAGTGACTCTCCATGGAAACCCAAGTTCAGGATACAACAAACAGTGTCCTGCCTACCCACTTAGTTAAGTCCTCCCATTCTTCCCCAGGGGCAGGCTTCTATGTCATACATTCATTAGTGGCCTTGGGTGTGAGCTATCCACCTGCAATATGAAGGCTGCCAAGAAATATGGAAAGGTCAGAATGCATCTGTCTTCCATCTGAGTGCAAGATGGCATGCCAACAGGCAAGGGACTCTGCCTGTGTGAATGATATCTAGTTGTAAAAACAGGTGTCTTCATGGAAACAGATTTGCAGAAAAGGGATATCATCAAGTGATCTAATAAGCAACTATTCAGTCAGATAGATAGATAGATAGATAGATAGATAGATAGATAGATAGATAGATAGATAGATAGATAGATAGATAGATAGATAGATAGATGATAGATAGATGATAGATAGATAGATAGATAGATAGATAGATAGATAGATAGATAGATAGTAGGTAGGTAGGTAGGTGTGCCTCTGGGTATGTGTCTGTCTCTATAAAATATCTCAAATTATGACTACAGTTGTAACTAGAATATATGTCACTAAACAATGTAGTCCTTGTTTAATGGCCCATGATCCATAGGCGTACTGCACCAAATTTTATGACCTTATATTTCCATGGTTATCAAGCAAATTACCATTTTTTCCTTTGCCTTTTTTATTGTCAGCTGAGAAGGTTATAAATGGTGATTACATGACTCCAGGATGCTGCAACCCTTTTAAATACATATTGGTTTCCAAGCATCCAAATTGTTGATCATGTGACTACAGGGACACTGCAACAATTGTAAATGTGCAGGAACCAGTCATACATCACTTTTTCAACACAGTCATAACTTCAAGTGCTCAATAAACAAATAATCAAACGCATGTATTGAAATCATTTAATAATGATCTGGATAACACGTTACTTATCCTCCAAACAAAGAACAAGTTTCCCTAATTTGCTCTTTTGAGGGATTCTAGAGTACACCATCTTAAAGGCCATGTTTTCTTCATCTTGTTTTATATGTTTACATAGGAAAAAAGTGTCCAGAAAATGTTCTGAAACCTTTATAGCTGCAAAGTCATCATAATCAACAACAACATACCATAAGGCAACAGGCTCCCTCTCAGACATTGCATGTCTGTCTGTGTTTGGAGGTGGGATGATGTATGCATGTATCAGTTAAAAGAACAAAGTAGGAAGAAAATCAGGAGTTTCTAAATCTCTTTATAAGAAAATACAAGGAGCCCAAAATCTATGATAAAGATGCTATTCTTTTTGTTTCTAGTACAAAGCTTGTGATATATGATATACAGAAAATATGGTAAAACATGAAATAATATTTTGGTGAGATTTTGCAATCCAACACTTTTCACAATAGTACTGGTTATAAGTTCCAACAGGTGTGTTTGTATGTAGGACAACAGTAAAATCTTGTATAAACATTAAAAAGAAATCAAGGCTTTACAGAAATTCTGAAACTAAAGTTAACAGATAAAAGGGAAATTATCCAAGAATGTCCAAATATTCAACAAATCAAGAACACCATGAAAGACAGTATCAAATCATTCATACTATTGCCCAGAAAACCACACAGTTTTCATGAGGAAATGTTTGACACAAAGGAAATTTTACTTTTTAAATCATTGCTTTTCATGCTTAAATTGCAGCAGAAAGCAAGGGATTACTTACACCAAGAAAATAATTAAGTGAAAGCAAAGCAATGATAGTAGGAAAAAAAAAATTCACCATTTTAATTCTTGCCAAAATGAAAAGGCTCCGATTTTCTCTTGTTTTTCAGATAAACCAGCATAGAACCCCAGAATTATCCACATTTTCACTCCTCAAAACAAACTGGTGTCATCTGGATTGAACTGTTCAACAATAGCATATGAAAGACCCAGAATAAAACCAGGGTGCAAAAAAAGTAATGTGTGCTTAATAAGCTTGTGTTTATCTATCAGCATGGAAACAGTGAGTTTATATGTGCACCCCAGTAAAGTCCCCCTTTCATTCCGTCTCAAGACTTTCTCTCATCGAAGCTTAACCATTGGTTCTCCAGACACAGGAGAAGCATTTCTTTCCAGGAACATCTGGTACACATAAGTATGACACCATCTGGGTAAGAGCAGTAAAAATAACCTTGATAAGTGGCTGTTAATCCTGTCCCATGGAACTGCCTGGACTTCCAAAGTCTTGACCTTTTGGGGCAGAGTGGAGAAGATATGAGAGGAGTGGTTTGGTACAGTTCCCTATTAATGTGACTGGACAGAATCAGATGGGAAGTAGTTACTATAAAAGGTGCTACAGGGATCTGCATGGAACAGGTACTGAATTAGGCTGACAAGGCAGGATTGACTGTTTAATCAACAAAATAATAAGAAATAGATGGAAAAGAGGCACAGGTACCCCAGCTCCAGAGTTTCAGGTAAGGATCTGCTATACAGACATTTAGATTGTTATTTCTAATTATTGCATCTGCAAAACCTACAGGCCAAATGGCGCAACTGACTGAAAGTTCCATTGTCTCTTTTGCTTATTCTCTTGCGTCAACTGCAACTTAAAGGGAATTTATAGAGCTCTTGTGGGGAGAAATCCCATTATTATGCTTTTGTGGTAAATGCAAAAGCCCTTTATATTATGCCCTACACCTGCTAACAGAGCTTTGAAATTTTAGAAGTGAAACCCCTCTGCCTATAAATCACATTCTCTGCTTAAAAGTATTTTTTCCAATTCTGATAGGATTAGTTGTGGTTGCTTTGAGAGAAAAAAGGCATTCTGTATATCAGCAGAAGCATTCAGAACTTAATAATTTGAGTGTATGTCTCCAGCATTTACCATCACTTTTTACTATCTGAACCAGCATTCTGGGTCTTGTATTATTTTGCAACTTGCTAAAACTGAAGGGTATCCAGTTGTCCTTCAGTGTGTACACAGTCTAGAATTTGCTTTATCTGCTTATGTAAACACAGGGGTGTAGACATTTCTGAAGTTTTGCCAGGAGGAATCATGTTCTCATGTTGGAATACATGTTGCTTCAAAACAAGTAAGGAACATTGAGAGTAAATAGGAAGTAAAGCTATATTTGAAGACAAAACACCCATGTTCACTATAGGACATGTCTGCATGGTGACATAATTATTTTCATGCAGTTATTCTATCTGAATCTGCATGGATTGGGGAATCAAGTTTATTTTTTTTTTCAAATTTTATTGTTTTAATTAAACAAAAAAAACACACAAAAACATTCTTCATTACATCTTCCAGAAAGCATGTCGATTGATTACAAATAAATTTCGTGTGTTACTACAATCATTCTTTATATTTCCTTCATATTGAATTGTACATTTTAAATCAAAAATCTTTATACCATCAGTATACCATCATTCTCATTTAACTATATTTGTTTAAACGTGCTTTTGTCTAGAACCATTTATATTTATATTATAATAAATCTAGACAAAAATTTATTACTAGAAGTTATAAGTACCCAGGAGAGATTACATCTTTATAACAAAATCTAAACAGAAAAAATATTAATAAAATTAGTAAATCTTTTCTCCAGGTCCCATATTATAGTTTATATCCAAATTGTTTTTACCAGTTAGAGTTATTATTTCATTATTATTGTCATGATGGGTTATCTGTTAACGAATAAACATTTTAAAAACAAAAACATTCTATAAGCATCTACAACGTTCTACTTATTAATCACCAAAAATTAACTAAGTTTTTATTTTTATTATTATTTTTCCCATTCAATTATGTTTTATTTGGGTTTCACCATTCTTAACTTTCTTATTTTACCCATAACTATTATTTTTAAGTTTTGTTACATTCCTTCATTGATTCTTGTTTCTTTCCTCCATCCACCTATACCATTTATCCCATATCTGGTAGAATTCTGATTCTTCTTTTCCCTGAATTTCTTTAGTTAGTTTGTCCATTTCAGCACAGTCCATAACCTTTCTTATTATTTCATCTTCACTTGGAGTTAGTTTGTTTTTCCATTTCTGGGCATAGGCAATCCTTGCCGCCGTTATTATATGTAGTATTAAATACTGGATTTCTTTTTTGTATTTCGCAGACATTATTCCTAATAAGAAGATTTCCGGTTTCCATTCTATTTTAACTCCCGTTATTGCCTCCAGCCAATTTTTGATCTTTTTCCAAAACTTTTTAGCTTCCTCACTGGTCCACCATAAATGGTAATACGTTCCGTGAATCGATTCGCATTTCCAACATTTTGGGGAGGTATTTGATGATATTTTAGTTAACCTTGTTGGTGCCAGGTGCCATCTATAAAACATTTTGTACTGGTTTTCCTTGTATGCAACTGAGAGTGTCATTTTTAAGTTTGTTCCCCAAAATTTTTCCCATTTGTCTAATTCAATATTATATCCAAAGTTCTGCGCCCATTTTATCATTTGTTCTTTCATAATTTCCTCTTCCATTTTATACTTCAGGAGAAATTTATATATTCTCCCTATCATTTTTCTATCTGGGCTTTGAATGATTTTATCCAATGGGGAATCAAGTTTAAACCCCCTGGCGGCCATTACATTCATGGTATAATTTTGATGTAATTTCAGCATAATCTACTTCATAGGGCTGGTGTGAGAAAGAAATGCAAAGAAGGGTTAAAGAATGTATCCTTAAAGTGCTGGTGGAAGGGAGACAGAAGTGTTTTAAAAATAATAGGTGGTCTTCCAGAGATGCAAATTTGATTTATATCATATCTTGCCGAACAATAAGTGAAGTTTCAAGCACATTTTAGTTTCCAATGTAACATTTAGGAGCATGGCAAAATTCTCACCATTGTTTGATACAATGTTATTCTTTGATAACTAACAATTTTAATTCATTCTCCATATTGCTGGATGTGTTGGGGCAGGGGTTGGTGGGTGAGGGAATAGCAATCAGGTACACATCAATTTAAAATGATAATTATGATTGGAGTTTTAAAGTAATTGTAAAGTGTTATGATTACACCAGATTGCCATTACATTGCTTGCAATGGCAATCCAAGCAGCCCCAGTGGCTGTCATTAACCAAATCCTGTGGCTGTTCAGCAACTTCCTTCTGGTTTCACACAACAACCTAAATAAGAGAAGCCAGCAGAAAGTTGTAAGTAGGCCACCAAGCAGGCAAGAGCTACTGCCAGGTGAGGGAATGTGCATACCTATAGGTAGGTGTGAGGGAGGCACAGCAAGGATTGATGAGGCGTGCAAGGGTTCACTGGGGTATAAGGAGGTATAGCAAGAGTTGGAGCAGGCAGGGTATCTGGGAGTGTGCAAGTGGCCAGCACAGCAGAAGTGCTATGGGATAGGAGGGTAATTGAAAAGGGTAGCAATAGCACTGAGACCTATGTACCACTTCACAGTGCTTTACAGCCCTCTCTAAGTGGTTTACAAAGTCAGCATATTGCCCCCAACAATCTGGGTCCTCATTTTACCGACTCAGAAGGATGGAAGGCTGAGTTAACTTTGAACTGGTGAGATTTGAACTGCCAAACTTCAGACAGACAGCAGTCAACGGAAGTAGCCTGCAGTACTGCATTCTGACCACTGCGCCACCACGTGTATTCCAACAACTTGTGACTTTCCCTGCTGGCTTTCCCACTAACTTTATGGAGGTGGAAAAGATTGCAAATGGCATCATGTGTCCATGGGGCAACATGACTGGGGATAAACATGAGTTGGCTGCCAAGCACCTAGATCACAATCATGTGACCACAATGGTGCTGGGACAGCTGGAATTCCAGGAACCAGTCAAAACCATCATTCATTCAGTGCATATGGTCATATGGTAATAAATTGAGGACTATTCAGCTTTTAAACACAACAGAAGAGCAGAGAAATAAAGGAATGATCAAATTATCTTCACTATTTTGCAAGATCCATCATGGTTCTTACTTTCCACTAATGCATTCATTTTATTTCTTTAAAAAGTGTATGTTTTCTTTCATTCCTATTTTATAGATCAGGCACCTGCAGCTTAAACTCTATGGAGTATTATTTCTTTTTCCACCTATCTTACCCAGAGATGACTCTAGGCAGCTTACAATAAAGTAAAAACAGAAATACAAAACAATGAAATATTTAAATAAAAATGATTAACAATAACACTAAAAGATACCTAAGTAAATGAGCAATGGGGTGAAACTAGAATCATCCCTCAATCTATTATCCACCTTCAGTACAATACACCTACATAAGGCCCCAATCCATTTGGTAAAGTCAGGTGTTAAGGCCCCTATGGAAGGCCAAGAGGGCAGGTGTAGATCTATAAGATCTGCACCTATAAGATCTATTTAGTGATCTTATAACAAGCCACTAAAAGGGAAAAAAAACTATCAAGCATCTTACGTACTTGGCCAACATAATTCCATTTTTGCTTTGTATCCTGCAACTTTGACTGTCAAAATACTTAAATCTTTAAAAGGAACCCCGTGGCTTTCAAAAGTAGTCTGTTGTGAAAGGAAAAATGTTTTTTTCTTTTGTAAGATTTACCCCACATCCTTTCTCCAAATGAAAATCAGGGAATCAAAGGAATAATAAAATCGTCCTTTTGCTTAGCAGGACAAACTTCAAGAAAGCCCCATGGAGATGAGGTGCTACTTATTTAATGATTTCTTCTGTGTTCACTTCCCACCCTCTCTATATGTATATATGTTTCTCTTTCCCTGCAGTCATGAAACTAATCTCGGGTGACATTGGAAAACGACTTGAGGAGATGGTGCAGCTGACAGCTCAGAACCTACCTCTGGTGGAGGTGACCAGTAGTTACACCATTCTTAGAGAGCTGGGCAGTGGTGCCTTTGGGCATGTATTGATGGCAGTCCACCATCGCCAAGGTGGGTCTGGGTTCAGAAGGCAAAAGAAAGACTAGGGAAGGCTATGAACCAAAATAATTTGTAAAGGTTGTGCAAATCTGGAAAATGATTTTAAGCAAAACAAAAGTGCCTTGGATCTTGCAGAAATTCAGCTATTGTTAGCCCTTTGAATCAGTCCAGACTCAGAAATAAAGTATGGATACTAATTTTATCTTTATTATAAGGCTACATTAACAGGATCTTGCAAGACTGCAACTGTTCTGTTAACATCTTGCAAAAATATGATGAGACTTTAGAAGTGTTAGATATTAGCATATATTGTAGTAAGTCTCCCCTCTGGTCCGCTGCTACAGCGGGAAACAGGTATCGTTCTGATTGGTCGAGGGGCGTACCCAATCCCTATAAAAGGGGAACCCTCCGACCACATAGCAAGCTGGATCACTACTATTACTAATAAAGAGCTGTTAAGTCACTTCGTGTCCGCAGTCTGTCTCTCGTTGCCCAGATCTAACATTGGCGACGAAGGTGGGATCGAGAGGCAGATAGGACGAAGAACGCTACCTCCAGAATCTCCGGATTTGATCCAGCCCAGGAATTCGGCAGAAATTCCGACAGCCATCTCAGATCACCGCAGCGCGGCAAATTCAAACAGAGAAGATGGCGATGCATGCTCCCCCTGCTCCTTTCGACCCAGCAAACGACGAATGGGAAGCCTTCATGATTCGTTTCGAGTGTTTCCTCGAAGCGAACGAATACACGGGGATCACCGACGCGAGGAAGAAAAACATCTTCCTCGGCTACTGCAGAAAGGAAGTCTTCAATACGGCCAGAGACCTCACTGCGCCTACTCCAATACAGGCAGTATCGTGGACGGCGTTGCAACAGGCTCTGCAAACTCATTACGCACCAAAACCTTCCCGCCATGTCTGCCGCAAGGAATTCAACACGAGGAACCAGAAGGCGGGAGAATCCATAAATCAATATGTTGCAGCCTTACGAAAAGCAGCAACTCACTGCGAGTTCAGGGATCTGGACGAGCACATCTTAGCGCAGCTCATCTGTGGGTTAAGAGACATTTCGCTACAAAAGAAGCTGCTGGCAAACCCGAATTTAACCCTACAGATAGCGCTAAACGAAGCAAGAGCGTCAGAGTCAGCGGAGAAATCATCGGTGACCATACAACGAGGGGCCAACGTAAACCAGCCAGCACCAAGACAAACCAGAGTACACTACGAGGACACAAGCCCCGACTACGAGAATCCCGAGTTCGAGGACAGTCACCTGATGCAGAGCAGTCACTTGAGGCCTGGGGGGAGACCCGGATTCCGTTTGCCGCCCTGCGCAAGCTGCGGAGGGAATCACCCCAGGTCTACTTGTAGGTTCAGGAACGTTGTTTGTTCGCACTGCAACAAACTTGGGCACATCGCACGAGTGTGCCGGAGCGGAGTCCCTGCCTCACGGCAGCCACCCATGTACCGCCAACAGAAGCCCAACCCAGGGGCTTGGCGAAATCAAAAAGGGCGCCCAGAGAGAAATCCACAGGTGTTTACCCAGAGAGAAAATTTCCAAAGAGCTGAACGAGCGTATCCCCAGAGAGATTACTCACAAGGAGCTGAGCGAGCGTATCCCCAGAGAGAATACACACAAAGAGCTGAAAGAGCGTTCTATCAAGACGCTCAACGAGAGTATTTTCAGGATGTAGACGATGAGATAGAGTTGACCCAGAGAGAGGAGTTGTGAACGTATCTCACCACAATACATCAGGTCCGCCCTAAGCGGCCAAAAAGGCTGAGAGTCACAGTCCTCTTGGAGGGCTCACCCTGCGAGCTAGAAGTTGACACAGGATCGACCCTGACGATTATTTCATGGGCATCCATGAAACAGGCTATCCCTAGCCTCAGAAAGAGCCAACTACGCGCTCCAGATGTCCTGCTACGAGACTACCAGGGGAACCAAGTCCCCATCGTGGGCCAAGGCACATTCCACATCCGTTTCAAGGACATCGAAGCCCAGCTGCCCGTGACCATCGCCAGCGCGCCATTACAGAACCTTCTGGGGCTTGCTTGGTTTGAAGCCCTGGGGTTAGAAGTCACCGGAATCAACGCCGTGAGAAACAGCAGCGCTGAACAGATTTTTAAGGAGTTCGAGGATGTGTTCAGCCCCGGTCTTGGTAAGTATGTGGGTAAACCAATATCATTCAATTTAGACCCCAAAGTGGCGCCAATCCGACTTAAACCGAGACGAGTGCCTTTTGCACTCCGCCCAAAAATAGATAAGGAAATAGATAAGTTAGTGGAGCAAGGAATCCTTGAGCCGGTAGATCACGCGCGCTGGGAAACACCCATCGTGACCCCAGTCAAACCAGACGGATCAGTCTGCATCTGCGCGGACTATAAATGCACAATTAATGTCGTGCTACAACAGAGCGCATACCCTGTGCCTGTAGTACAGCACTTATTGCACTCGTTGGGGCCAGGAAAGGTATTTGCTAAGTTAGACATGGCACAAGCTTACCAGCAACTGCCAGTTGATAGCGCCACAGCGGAGGCCCAAACTATAGTGACGCATAGAGGAGCATTCAAATGCAACCGGCTACAATTCGGTGTGAGTATTGCCGCAGGATTGTTCCAGAGCGTCATGGAACGACTTTTGCAAGGGATACCGGGAGTCGTCCCCTATTTTGACGACATCTTGGTGTCCGCTGCAAACGAGGAGCAATTAAATAAAAGAGTCAGAACTGTTTTGGCCAGAATCAGAGAAAAGGGTCTCCGCCTTAAAAAGGAAAAATGCCAAATTAACGTGCCTAGCGTAGAATTCCTGGGTTATAGAATCGATGGTCAGGGAATACACCCCACTTCAAAGAAAATTAAGGCGATCCAGGACGCCCCCACACCACGAAATCAGACCGAGTTGCAGGCTTTCCTCGGACTACTTAACTTCTACAGCGTTTTTCTGAGGCAGAAAGCGACCGTTGCTGAGCCACTACGCCGTCTACTCCAGAGGAACGCACCATGGAAATGGGGACGATCCGAAGCTGCAGCTTTCGCCGGGGTAAAGCGCCTGCTCACCACTGACTCACTGCTTGTCCAATACAGCCAGACCCTACCGCTGGTATTGACCTGCGATGCATCACCCTTTGGAGTTGGAGCAGTCCTCAGCCACAGGATGCCCGACGGAAAAGAAGCACCCATCACCTTCTACTCCAGAACTCTTTCATCGGCCGAAAGGAATTACAGCCAAATGGACAGGGAAGCTCTGGCTGCTGTAGCTGGAGTAAAGCGTTTCCACGAATACCTCTACGGCCGCGATTTTGAACTAATTACAGATCACAAACCGTTGTTGGGACTTTTGGCGGGAAACCGCCCCACTCCGGTCTCCCTTTCTCCACGCATGACCTGGTGGACTGTTTTCCTGGCTGCGTACTCATACAAATTGATTCATCGACCGGGCTCCACTCTCGGACACGCAGACGCACTCAGCCGTTGCCCATTACCTGACATTCTGCCAGACCCCACTCCAGAAGTACCGGTATTGCTCATTGACTGTTTGGACTCTGGACCGGTTTCTTCATACGACGTTGCAAGGTTCTCATCTAAAGACAATGTAATCAAGCAAGTTCAAACTTGGGTTTGGAGGGGGTGGCCGAAGGGCAACGTGGGCCCGGAATTCAAAATGTTTTGGTCAAAACAGGACGAACTCTCAGTGTTACAAGGTTGTTTATTGTGGGGGGATCGAGTTGTTATTCCGTATGTTTTACGTAGGAATGTATTAGATGCTTTACATGTGGGTCATCCGGGGATTGTTAGAATGAAGGCGTTAGCAAGAAGTTACGTTTGGTGGCCAAACATGGACAAAGAAATAGAGGAGTGGGTGGCCACTTGCGACCCATGCCAGGAATCGAGACCAGCACCCCCGGAAGCGCCCACCACAGAATGGGAGAAACCTAAAGCACCCTGGTCGCGAATACACATCGACTTCGCAGGGCCATTCCAAGGTCAGACTTTCCTTATAGTTGTGGATGCATACTCAAAATGGCTAGATGTAGTCCTAATGACTTCAACCACGGCAGAGGCAGTCATTAAGGTTCTACGGCGACTTTTCACCACTCATGGCCTGCCCGACCTCCTGGTCTCTGATAACGGGCCCCAATTCACGGCCATGCATTTCGAAACGTTTTTAGCAGGTCAGGGAATTCGGCATGCCCTCGTCGCGCCATTCCATCCGGCATCAAACGGACAGGCGGAGAGAATGGTGCGATTTGCAAAAGAGGCCCTCGCTAGGATGGGTCCAGGTGATTGGCAAACACGCATTGACCATTACCTCCTAATTCAGCACATCACCCCAAGCGCAACGACGGGTAGGAGTCCCGCTGAACTACTCATGGGCCGCCGTCTACGGTCTCACCTGGACCGTCTTCACCCAAATTACTCTGCCACAGCTCCCCCAGACTCCACAAGCAAAATCCGGTCTTTCAGCATAGGGGATTCAGTATACGCCCACAACTATGCAGGGGGAACATTGTGGATGCCGGCAAAGGTCATTGGCATCACGGGTCCACGATCGTATCTGCTGGAACTAGAAGATGGGCGGAACTGGAAAAGGCACATCAATCAACTTCGGGGTCGCCTAGCGCACTCAGACCTTCGAAACGAAGATGAGATTTTCCTGCCTACAGAAAGTCAGCCACGCGAGAGCCCCATCATAGAAAACTACGACACCTGCGAACCAAGCTTGGAACAAGAAAACACGCACGAAGCAGAGCAAACCCCAGACAACGCAACCGAGCAGACTCCAGAACGCCCTAGCAACGAAGGCACAAAAACTCCTGAACGTGAAACAGGAAAAGCACCCGATCCTGCAACCACTTCTAACCAACCCGAACTACGACGTTCCTCCCGAGCAAGACAAACACCCACATACCTAAAAGACTATGTTACCTACCGCAACGTTCCATCTAGGAGGGGAGGGGTGTTAGATATTAGCATATATCGTAGTAAGTCTCCCCTCTGGTCCGCTGCTACAGCGGGAAACAGGTATCATTTTGATTGGTCGAGGGGCGTACCTGATCCCTATAAAAGGGGAACCCTCCGACCACATAGCAAGCTGGATCACTACTATTACTAATAAAGAGCTGATAAGTCACTTCGTGTCCGCAGTCTGTCTCTCGTTGCCCAGATCTAACAAGAAAGACTGCAGAGAAGAGCAAGAGAGATGATTAGGGGACTGGAGGCTAAAACATACAAAGAATAGTTGCTGGAATTGGGTATGTCTAATTTAATGAAAAGATTGACTAGGGGTGACATGATAGCAGTGTTTCAATATCTAGGGAGCTGCCAGAAAGAAGAGGGGGTCAACCTATTATCCAAAGCCTCTGAAGACAGGACAAGAAGCAATAGATGGAAACAAAGAGAGAAGCAACCTAGAACTTAGGAGAAATTTCCTGACAATTAGAACAATTAATTCAGTGGAAAACTTGCCTCCAAAAGTTGTGGGTGATCCAACACTGGAGATTTTTAAGAAGAGATTGGCATTGATTTGTTCGAAATGGTATAGGACTGAGCAGGGGGTTAGAACGCCTCTCCTTTTACTCTTCAGAAAACTAGGAAGAGTCCCTTCTGAAATGCTTCCCAGTTCTTCTGTGGACTGAGATAGTTTTTATATGCCAGTTGTCCAGTGTGCAACTGTTCTTCCTGTCTCCCAAGGTCATTTCCACATACTATTATCATTTTCTCTTAGCCGAGCCTATCTTACAGAATTGTGAGAAATGAAGGAAGAACAACAAATGCATACCTACCTGCATGTCAAACTAGTTCAAACTAGAATGAGGAGAAGTTAGAACACTGGAATTCTTCTTTTCATGAACCAAGCTCTCTTCTCTTTCAGGAACCCCCATGGCACTGAAATTTGTACATAAGAAAGGTACAGAGCTACAGGATTTCCTTAGTGAATATTGCATTGCACTGACTTTGGGGGCACACCCCTGCATTGCCACTGCCCTTGGGATTGCCTTCCAAACCTCCCAACACTATGTCTTTGCACAAGAATTGGCACTGTCTCATGACCTCTTCACTCTCATGGTGCCAAAGGTAAGGACCTACAACTAATGATTTCCTGTAGTACCTAAATAGATAAGACGACAAATAGTAAAGCATGCAGAAATCATCCTTCAACACAATCCATTATCAAGGTATTTCAAAAAGGAAAAAGGCTGTTACTTTGTAATGCCAGTGGTGATGGGGAGATTGAAGCCCACACACACAGCCATTGGAACTCCAGTTGGTGTGTTCCTTGCCAATTTTCTCAGTTGAGGGTCATTGTGAGGATGAATTATATTAGTACTAGGCTCTCCCAGGACTGTGGTCTTGAACCCAAAAGAGACGGCAGGAGTGAGAGATGGGAGGGAGAGAGATAGTGGAAGAGAGCGAGAGAGAGACAGCAAGAGAGAGAGTGGGAGAGACAGAGAGAGAGGTGGGGCGGGAAAGAGCTGGACAAAGAAGAGAGGGAGAGAGGGGGGAGGGGAGGGGAGAAGGAGGGGGAGGGAGAAAGAGAGAGGGGGGGCTGGATTTCCTACTAATGATGTGCACCGTACTTTCATTGCTCTCCTTAACACTGGAATTATTCCTGTCAATTTAGATATTTTATATATCATCTCCCTTTTATTATCCAAGCCTATCTAATCTATATCATGAACTTTCAGCCTATATAAACGATATATAAACCATGTTTTTGGTGATGAGATTGAATTCGAATATTTTGGATTTCACAATTCCAACTGGTTGATTTATTTCTTGTGTGCAGTGGTGGGGTTCAAATAATTTAACAACAGGTTCTTTGCCCTAATGATCAGCTGGGTAGGTGGGGCTCAATGGTGATGTGACTTGGTGGGTGTGGCCAACTCAGCATCACTCAGGTCAATGGGCGCTTCGTCTTAGCTGTTACAATGTAATAAGGGTTAACCAGAGAGGCAGTTTCTGTAAGCATGGCAATAACGATTAGGCTAGAAACAACACCAGAATGTTTTCTTCCTGCCTTCCTTATAGGATTAGCCCTGTAAAGTGGAAAAAACAAAACAAAATGAGATTTCTTCCAACAACCGGTTCTCCAAACTGTTCAGAAAGTTAACAACCAGTTTTCCCGAATAGGTGCGAACTGGCTGAATCCCAACACTGCTTGTGTGCACTTATTTATTATTATGCATGTATTCCTTATATGCACTCATTGTAGAAGAAATATTTTGAGGCAAAAAGCATGTCTTTAACTGTTGCATACGTGCTTGTTGTAGCAGACAGTTGCTCAGAAAAAGGTAGTTCTTCCTACTGTGGCAGAAGGGAAAGTGCTTCTTTGAAGATGGTATGAACTACTTATAATAATAGTTCTAATTATTATCTTTTGAAAATACGTAACTAGAAAGAGACAGAAACTGTCTGCTATGCTAGCTTTTGATGCCAGACACTGTTTATGCATTAAGTGATAGACACTGAACACAACCCAAGCTTATGCTGCTTTCCACTTCTTGGTTATGTTTCAAGTTATTTCTTGGAAAGCTGCCTGAAATGTGAGCACTTTAAAAGACTTTGTGTCCCCTTTGCTGGCCTTACAGATCAAATCAGTAAATCAGCTGTAAGCTGTTAAAAAGAACTACCATATTAAAAAGTACCCTAAGCTCATGAAATGTTCTATTTTAATTATTAATTTAATCAATTATGATATTAATTATTCTTAAGATCCAAAAGGACCAGGTGGTGGATCCAGATATTTCTCCTCGTTTTTAGGACAACTGTGAGGCTGGGGCTTACAAATGTCACCTTTTATTTCCAGGTTGGTGTACCTGAGCAACAGGTAAAGCGCTGTGCCCTGCAGCTTGCAAGTGCCCTGGAATACATGGAATCTAAAGGACTAATCCATCGAGATGTCAAACCAGAAAATGTGCTGCTCTGTGACCCTGAATGCCGGCGCATCAAGCTGACTGATTTTGGACTGAGCTGCCCAAGGGGCCAAGCCATTAAGGCCTTGCCTGAAAGTTTGCCTTATACTGCACCTGAAATGTGTACTTTGGGTCCCAAAACTATTCTGGAAGCCCAGCCAAGCCTTGATACCTGGGCTCTCGGAGTGCTGCTATTCTGTGTGCTAACTGGCTACTTCCCCTGGCTTACAGCTATGCCCTCTGATCGGTATTATCGCAGCTTTGTCTCCTGGCATCGTAGCCCCCGTTTTGTATCACTCCCAGCCCATTGGGAACGTTTCACTCCTCAAACATTAGAAATGCTGCAAGGGCTCCTGACACCTAACCCAGCACTCCGTAGCCCTGCCAAAATGATTATGAATTACATCAAAACACCTTGGTTGCTACCAGAAGTAAAGAGTCGTGTCCGACCCAGCAGAGAACTTCTTGGCACTACCAGGAGATGCTAAAAACCAATTGTGTTGCAAGGAGAAACAAGAGGCTCTGAAACCTGACCTTAGCTTTTAAAGGACCAAAGATGTCCATCACCTGATGAACACATTTTGTTTGATAAAAATCAGTGAAGCCAGAGAAACAGAAAAGATGACTAGGAAACAAAACAAGCTGCTTATTGAGCAAGGAAGGAGAAGCCAACTCAGCGGAAACCTAAGAGAGTTAGTCTTGGAAATATTGCTATCCAATCTCCTGCCTCTCTTCTAGATCACAGTTTCAAAAGATTTGAGTTCAGTCTTTCTGTAAGGACCTGCCTCAACTAGTCCTTCAGGAAAGAAAACCTCTTGAATCCATTAAGTCCAATCAAAAGAACTTTTACTGAGAGAAAGTGATAGCAGGAAAGCCAGGCGAAATCCGAAAAAGCCCATGTGATGCAAACAGCATTTTTTCATTTCCCCAAATCTAACCCCCCCCCCCCCCCGAGCAATCTACCAGTAGCCAATGTGATGCTGCAAGGTTGTTATTGAAATTCCGAGGTGCTAGGCAAATAACAGGTCACTCTCAGGGCAGGATGCCCTTGAAGTCAGGCTGGGAGTGCAGCCATCTCCGAAGACCATCTCCCTCCCTAATTCCCAAACAGTTACAGTCAAAGCAAAAGCATGCAAAAATACAAGCAAGCCTCCTCTTCCAACAAAATTGCAGGACACAATGGTCGGCCTGACACTTTCCTTAATCAGGAATTATCCCTCGAATTCTTAAAGCTTCTTAAAAGGAACCAAGTGAAGAAATCATAGCTTCCTTCCTTCACTTTGGATCCAATAAAATGGAATCAGTTTAAAATTTCCAATGAATGAATGGGGTAAAAGTTAGTGACCCTGCTTTCTACAACAGCAGTCAAATGTAAGAAATTTATTTGATACTGTTGTGAAGCATGGAGTCTTCACAACAAAAAATTCATGGAGCATGAATTTTTTTTAAAATCAGCCTAGGAAACTTGAGTATAAAGAAAGATCATCAATGAACAATTGTATAGCTCTTTGCCGAAAGCCATCTTATAGTATCTGCTGTGACATATCTAACTAAAGAATGGCAAAATGAGGTTTTATTGCAAGAAGTCCTGTGATTTTTTTATGTGGCAAAATTGTCCAGAGTTTCTGAGACATTCTGTTTGGGGATCTGAAATTGATGTTTTTGTGATTCTAGCACTGTATGTATATATCTGATTTAATGCTATAATAATATTCACTTAAGTGTATAGTTGTAAATAAAGTGTATAGATTTATATTGTAAACAATATATTGTTTGCTTTTATTGTTTTCAGGTTTTACTGCCTCACAATATTTTAAAGAAATATTATTTCAGTTTCAAGCTGAGAGACAATATTAAAGTAAATCTGAGTCAAAATATAAAGCTCAGCCCTTTCCCTCCGACTTCCAAGCTACAAAATGCTTTCATTCCCGTCCGCTCACATTTTTAGCTCTCCTTTAATAGGCCTTGTTGCTAATTATTATAGTCCTTCCTTTCTGGAATGACATTTGGAGTCTTTTCCCAAACTCTTTTTATGGCTTACCATTTTTTAAAAAATCCCTGGTTTTTTTTTTTAGCTTTCCAGCAATCACACAATTGGAAGAAGGCAGTAATATAAGTAGTTTTCCTTAACAACTATTTGTTTAGCAACAATCCAAGTTTACAACTGATAAAAGTGATGGGTTCTCCCACTTAACACCATCACAGCATCTCCATGGCCACATAATCACAATTTGGGCAATTGGCAGCCATCACACATTTACAATGGCTGCAGCATTCTGCAGTCACGTTTGTCCTTTGGAATCTTTCCAAGCAAAGTCACAAGCCACAGTCATAATAACCAAGGATGGTTATTAAAGATGAATTTTTCAGTCTCTATTGTAGTTTTAAGGTGAGAACTACCTGTAGAATATTAGATTAGGCTCTGTCATTTCAAACTGCAAATCATATTTCTTAATGTTTTCCTTCATTATCAATTCATTATAAGCATTCAACCAGTAATCAAACATAGTCCTCTTTTTTTGATGTATGTTATACTCCTTGTTAGT
Source organism: Natrix helvetica (assembly GCF_964273705.1). Classification (NCBI taxonomy): domain Eukaryota; kingdom Metazoa; phylum Chordata; class Lepidosauria; order Squamata; family Natricidae; genus Natrix; species Natrix helvetica. The sequence goes on from NC_138554.1 coordinate 30,712,463, forward strand.
AATGTGAAGAAAAATACTCATTTTATCCTCTGAGTATTCCACCACATTCCTGAGGGATGTGGGGAAATGTACTCAGACAGGGATATATTCTTCTGGTCTCTCTTTTTATATAGCTTCCCAAATATTTGCTTTCCTAAAATCAGAATCAAAGTACTATTACTAGTTATATTGATAACCATTTTTAGAACATCATTATAGCACAATTGGGCATGGAATTATGGTCCACATTGTTGCAGTTATTAAGGAGGCACTCATATGATTACCTCACTTAAAGACCACAATCCCAGCTCTCCCATTGATTATTAAGTGACCACATGGGTTGTTAAGTGGAGTACGGGGTGCCTTGGGTTGGAGACAGGCAATCAAAAAAGTCCCTCATTGCAGCACCTCCCAAGCTCACATGTGGCCTGCGCCTCACCTTCCAGGACTGAATGTGCTATGCTGTGTGCCAATATTGCTGAAGTTTAGGCAGATGGTGGAAAAGTCTAATCCTCTGCCTGTAAACTCTGTTGAAAATTGATAGTTCAGGTGTGAAAAGCCAATGGGTGATAAAGACACGGCTCAGTGCTGTCAGAAAGATTCTGGGTGGGCATGTTGCAAGATTCTTACACTATAAGAATCTTTTGGCATAGACCAACACTTTTTCTTATACGCACTGCAGGAACACTCAATATTATGCAACCTGAGATAAAGATACACTGATTTCTTGTTTTAATTAATTTCAGCAAGGACAGAAATCTCTCCTGACATTGATCTCTTATTCCAGACAAAAGAGCATGATGTGCTCTCAATAATAATGCAATTGCCTTTGATTTAGGAGTTAGCTACTGTTATACGACCAAAGTCAAATATTCTTAATATATCCTATGAAAACATTATAAATGAAGTTTATAACCAGTGGCAGCCTGCTATAATTATTGCATCATGAAGTTATGTGATAGCTGGGGCAGATTTCAGGGACTGTTGGTCTCCTGGAATCATGTCATGACCACACATACCTTCATGTACGTAGGACAACATATCTTTCCCTGCAACTTTCCAGAACTTTTTGATCTCTTCTCAACTTTGTTAACATAACACAACATAACATAGGTATTATCTAAATGGATACAGTGATGCTTGGTTCTTTAGGGGAAATCTGATATCAAACCCCATGTTCATTTCACTAATCTAATAACTGTTACTAGAATGTACCAATCTTGATTGGATGTCTGAAGTCTCAATACATTTTGCAATAATTAATATTAACATTACAGGACAGAAAAATTGCCCTTAAAGTTAATTTAAGACATAATATATCTATACTGCTTTGTTAACTGAACTTACCCTTGGACTGATGCCAATAGACTAACCTTTCTAATTTGATAAAGGATTTGTCCTGAACCATAATGCATTGGCAATGACAGGAAATTGGAAAGAAAAAGACTTATTTTGTTTTAATCTGAGTTTATGAATTCACAAGGAATTCCAAACTAGGTTCCATGTTCCAAACTAGGTTCAGATCAGTTGAATTTGCTGGCCAATCAAGCACAGTAATCCCACAGTCATTGAACCAGGTTTTGGTGCTTTTGACAGTGCGAGCAGGTGCCAAGTCCTGCTGGAAAATGAAATCAGCATCCCCATAAAGCTCGTCTGCGGAAGGAAGCAGGAAGTGCTCCAAAATCTCCTGGTAGATGGCTGCGTTGACCCTGGACTTAATGAAGCACAGTGGACCAACACCAGATGACGTGGCTCCCCAAATCAACACAGTCTGTGGAAACTTCACACTGGACTTCAAGCATCTTGCAGTGTGTGCCTCTCCGTTCTTCTTCCATACTCTGGGTCCTTGGTTTCCAAATGAGATGCAAAAGTTGCTCTCATCAGAAAAGAGGACTTTGGACCACTGAGCAACAGACCAGGTCTGGTTTTTTTTAGCCCAGGTAAGACCCTTCTGACATTGTTGTTCAGGAGCAGCTTGACAAGAGGAATACGACATTTGAAGCCCATGTCCAGGATCTGTCTGTGTGTGGTGGCTCTTGATGCACTGACTCCAGTCCACTCCTTGTGAAAGTCCCCAACACTTGAATGGCCTTTTCCTGACAATCCTCTCCAGGCTGTGGTCATCCCTGCTGCTTGTGCACCTTTTTCTTCCACACTTTTTCCCCCCACATAACTTTCTATTAATGTGCTTTGATACAGCACTTTGGGAACACCCAACTTCTTTTGCAATTACCTTTTGAGGCTTTCCCTCCTTTTTTAAAAAAAAGAATTGTATTGGTTTTTAAACATTTATGGGCAAAGGTAAAGGGGTACATAGAAAATTGTGGCAGCTCCCACGCTAGTGGTAGAAATCCCTCCAAATCTCACAATTTTTACAATATTAAAAGCAACGTATAAAGGATAAGCAAAAAACAGAATCTTATTCTATGTTGTATCAACCATGTGTTCAATCATTTTTCCTTTGTCAGTTTCTAGTATATCAACAATTACAAATATTTCAAATACTTTTATTTGTGTGACCTGAGCCTTTTTGATATTGCTCCTTCCTCCCTGTCCCCAGCTGAGGCCACAGCCCCCACTCCTTCATATCTTGTACCTTGCTACCCTTTTCACTATCTTCCCTGTGTTCGTCCTCTAGAAGAGAGAAATGTTTTTTAATGAAGGCTTCAGCCTCCTGCACTGTATTAATTCTAATTCTATTTCCCTCCCAAAAGATCAACATTCCCTCTGGTAATAAGCATCTAAACCAAACTCCTTTATTGTATAATTTCTTTGATAAGGAGGAATACTTCCTCCTTCTTTCTCTTATCTTTTTCGGAATTTGATTAAGAATGGTAATATCTTCATCTTTATATTTTAGTGGTCCCTCCCTTTGGGCCCCAAGCACCTCATCCCTTGTGGTCCTCCTGAGAAATTTAACATGTTCCTCACTTGGAACATTATGGCTTCTAGCATATGCTGAATTAATCCTGTAAACCAGATCCATATCCCACCACAGCTGTTCTTTGTCTCTCTTAATGTATTCTGCTAAAATTGTACTCATAATATCCTTAAGTTCTTCATTTTATGTCTCTGGTAGGTTCTGGAATCTGAGAAAAAAGGACATTCTTTCAAATTCTATTTTTGCCATAAAGTTTTCCAGGTCTACATTTCCCTTCCGGATTGCCTTAACCTCCTCCCCCAGCCCAGCCACTTCCTCCTCCAACACCACAATTCTCTGTTTATTTTCTGAAATATGATGTTTAACATCTCTGAGTTCATCTTTGAGATCTGTCACCTCTTTTTTCAACTCATTTTGACCCCTCATAATTTCTTGAAACATTTGGGAAACAGATAGCTCTTTTCTTTTGGGCTCTCTCCAGACCCTTCTTGTTGTAACAATGAAGTAATTTTCGTTTGCTGCATGCTTGGACTGGAGGTGGCAGACGCAGGAGCCGAAAATGACTTGCCCGTTGGTGGTTTCTTAGGCCCCATTTGTCTAAGTTCAGAGATGTGTATAAGTCTTTTACAAAGAAAATGGCATCAGCGGATTGCGCAGCTGTGCCAGTCCAAGGAGGCAGGCAAATCCGAAAGTGAAGAGTTAATTCTCCTTCACAGTTCCAAGGCACCGAGGCATACCAGAAAGGGGAAGGTCAGATAATCAAAGTCCAGGAAGACCACGTAACAGGGGAGGTCCCGGTCTCCCTCAGAGAGGGTAATAAAACAATACCAGAGTTTTTTTTTTTCGAAGGTAGTTTCAAAAGGCAGACTTCATTTGTAAGTGCAAAAACAGACAGAAGGGAGCTATCTTGGCTCCTCCTTTCACGGGGAGAAGAACGGAGATCTCCATAAAGTTTTTTTTTTTAAAGACAGCTCAGCAATCTTCTCTTGCAATTGTGATAGCGATCTTTCTTACATAATTAGTTCAAGTGATGAGTCAGCCTTTGTTCTCTCTCCATTCCAATATAGAGAGAGATAGTTCAAATGCTGCTTAATCCGAGGGGGGGGGTAAAGAGAAGAAACACCTCCCTCTAATCTTCAGTTTCAAATAAGTTGAACACGAATTTACAGTAGTCTGCTGCTTATCCTTTAATAACGATTAAGGAGATCAGGATGGCTCCCCCACCACCAGCATTCAGCCGCTTCTCCTTCCTCCCAGAGCCCATTCGGCGATAGGGCGGACAGCCCGAAGCTGTCCCAAGCCCCCCCCTCCGCTCCTAGGCGAGGCTGAAAACACCCCCACTGGCTGCCGCCGATTCCGGGGGGTTTCAGTGAGCCGCCCTTCGGCAGAAGACCCCTCCAAGGCCCCCTGTGCTCCTTACGGAGCCAACTGAGGAGACAAGCGGCGAACAGCACGTCCGTCGCCAGCAGGAACTGAAGTGATCGAGGCTTTCCCTCCTTATGGAGGGTGTCAATGATGGTTTTCTGCACAACTGTCAGGTCAGCAGTCTTTCCCGTGATTGTGATTCCTATTGAACCAGACTGAGAGACCATTTAAAGGCTCAGGAAGCCTTTGCAGGTGTTACGGCTTAATTAGCTGATTAGAGTGGGACACTTTGAGTCTAGAATATTGCACCTTTTCACAATATTCTAATTTTCTGAGATTGTGGATTTGGGGTTTTCATGAGCTGTAAGCCTTAATCATTCCAATTATGACAAATCATGGCTTGAAAGGCTTTGCATGTAATGAGTCTATCTTATATATTAGTTTCACTTTTAAAGTTGCAGTACTGAAATAAATGAACTTTTGCATGATATTCTAATTTTTTGAGTTTCACCTGTACTTTGGTCACCTAATAAGAAAGAAGGACTCACCACAGGTCCACCACATATGATAGTATGAACCTGGTATCTGATTGCACTTCCAACATTTAGTTATGTATTTTAAAGATGTGCTGATGCTCCCTTATTACAGAATTGAAGGTTCAAGGTATACCTTGCCAGCAGTAATGGTATCATCTCTTCTTCACTACCGATTCAATAGCAGGAGCGTGTGCCTCGTGCTCTCAGGCAGCATGTCTGGGCACGCACAGAACTTTATGCGCATGCGCAGGTCAGTGATGATGTCTGGGTGGGCGGGCAGAGTCTTGCGCTGCCACTACCAGTTCGCCTAAATCAGTGCAACTGGCAGAATATCACCTCTGCTTGCCAGTCAGCTTTTTCTAAACTCTCTGTGAGTTCTGGTGATTCTCTACTTAGAAATATTTCAACACTATTAGAAACTCTGACATCCCAAGACACAAATGCACTAAAATTCACATGGAATTCCAAACTAGTTTCCATGCCCCATAGGGGCATTGCCAAGAGAAAGATGAGAGACATGAGACCAAACAATGCAGAAGAGCTGAAGGCCGCTATTGAAGCATCCTGGTCTTCCACAACACCTCAGCAGTGCCACAGGCTGATAGCTTCCATGCCACACCGCATTGAGGCAGTAATTGCTGCAAAAGGGGCCCAAACCAAGTTCTGAGTACATATGCATGCTTATACTTTTCAGAGGTCCGATATTGTTCTATGTACAATCCTTTTTTTATTGATTGCATGTAATATTCTAATTTTCTGAGATTGTGAATTTGGAGTTTTCATGAGCTGTAAGCCATAATCATCACAATTATAACAAATCACGGCTTGAACTATCTTATTTTGCATGTAAAGAGTCTATCTCATATATTAGTTTCACCTTTTAAGTTGCATTACTGAAATAAATGAACTTTTGCACGATATTCTAATTTTTTGAGTTTCATCTGTACTTAAGTTTCATCTTTATTCAAATAGTGGAGATGAAACTGGCCTTCTAAAGAGCAGTCAGGGTTGATCTCCTCTAGGACTGTCCGGTTTGATCACCTTGCAGTCCAAGGGACTCGCATCACTGGAGATGAGCCTAATGCTGGGAAAGATTGAGGGCAAAAGAAGAAGGGGATGACAGAGAATGAGGTGGCTGGATGGAGTCACTGAAGCAGTAGGCAAGAGCTTAAATGGATTCTAGAGGATGGCAGAGGACAGGAAGGCCTGGACTAACATTGTCCATGGGGTTGCGGTGGGTTGGACACAACTTCGTAACTAACAATAAATATATAGCTTGGGCTTGAATGTACTGAAGATGTTAGCTATTGGAACTTTTCAGAACATTTGAACAGTCATGATTCCTAAATGGAGAATAACCCACTCATAGGTAAAGTTGTCTGAATAGATGTCTACCTTTTCTCACAGCAAGGGTTTTGACAAGCCAATCACATCCACTTTATTGAATGCATCTCCAGTTAGCAAAATTTTATGATCAAAGCTTAAGTATATTCAGAAAACAGTATAAAATATTCTGGGAGGACAAAAATAACAACAACGACGGAGAAGGCGTTTGGTAAATAATAAAAGAAAGAATAATCTAATCTAAAAGGTGTTGATGGAAATGTTAGAAGTGAACATTTATACAATTAGGAAAGGCTGGAGGACTAATAATAAAATTATTAATAATCAATTACTGCATCAATATTCCATTTTTCCTTTCCAAACTAATGTCAAAATACCTGGTCTCTTCCTCTTCTCTAATTGTATCAACAATTGTATAAAATGTCACACATAGGGCTTTTCCCCAGTTGAACTCACTTACATTAATCTATCTGTGACATTTTTTGTCATGTTCCCCATGAGGTGGTTTCACTGGTCCCCAATTTCTGGTATAGAGTCGAGTTGGCACGGTAGTTAGAGTGCAGTACTGCAGACTGGTAGCTGCAGTTCAGCAGTTCAAATCTCACCAGCTCAAGATTGACTCAGCCTTCCATCCTTCCGGGGTGGGTAAAATGAGGACCCAGATTGTTGGGGGAAATATGCTGACTCTGTAAACCACTTAGAGAGGGCTGTAAAAGCACTATGAAGCAGTATGTAAGTCTAAGTGCTATTGTTATCAGCATAAATTGTTATGATGTCAAAATGACTACATATCTGGTGATATGATCACCCAAAATCCACCATTATGAATTGACTCCTCTACATTAGAAGCAAGTAGGTAAGTTGTGGCATTTGCACAATTACATTATGAGGCATATTCTTATTTGTTCCCTCTTGCCACCTCCTAGAAGTGTCCGTGTCATAAGCACTTGAGTAGGGGCCTGACTCAACTTCTGCTATTTCCTTATGAAAGTAGTTTTTCCATTTATTTCAACACTATCCACAGGGAAATATCAAGTAGTATAAAATCTTATCGGCTTTTTCAGGAAAGCCCACAGACTGCAGTGATCTGAAACAGAGACAACACATAGGACAATAGGGATAAAAATATTCATATTGTAAGTTTTCTGCCAACTCATGCATGAATGTCTAATACATCAATTTAGTACCAGGAAAAATCCCTTTCAGATAGATTTGATAAAGTTGAATGAATGGTCAAAGATTTTGTCCAAATTCCATTCTATACTTAATTTTCTTGCCACAATAGTGCACTAAATGAAAACTAAGTAATATTTATGTTATGAAAGACCAGCAAAGTCAGGTTCAATCAATCTACTAACAGAACTCACATTTGTGGCTTAAAGATGGTACAAAACACAATATTATCAAGAAATTGAAATCAGTTCTCTTCCCATTTGTTTGGGATAAAGTCCTTGGATTTCTTCTCTGTGTGGTTTTTAGAAATTCATTGAGCTTTTACAAGACCGACTACATGATTAACAAGGTCACCATACCTATAATACAGCAATGACCAACAAGCAATTGCAGGATTTCCACCTCACACTTAAGGAGAGATACATAATGGGTTTTTTTTTCTATTTTCACCAAATTATCTTCTGAAAGTTTTCCACTAGGCACTGAAATGTAAGTATTCAAAATAATCAATTGTGTGTTTATATTTTTCCCTTTCCTTGATTAATGCATTTTCAGTACATAAACAGCCTGACGTTATTTACTGTACATTCATTGTTAAAGTAAAGCATTCATCTAATAGCTAAAAGCTTTAATTGCTCTAAACTTCTAAAAAGAAAGCAAGGAAATTGCTGCTAATTGCAAACAAAACTCAGGCAGGCAGGTGGCAATCCAGTTTATGTTCCTTTCCAACTTTGCAGCAGCTTGGCTCACTGTGCCTATGGCTACACAACACTTTTAATTCTGATCCTGGCAAAGATCCAGGAATGTCGTTCTTCATCTGATTTAGATTTCCAGTCCTGTTCAGAGTAGCGCAGCTGTCGTCAACAATCGTGGAACAAGCACATAGTAAATAACATGGATCTGCCAGGTCTCTTTCAATGTCTTTCTGCATAAACAGAGGGATAGAATAAAGATCACATGAAGTGTTAATACAACTTTATAATGCCTTGGTAAGGCCACACTTGTAATACTGCATTCAATTTTGGTTGCCACAGGTTAAAAAAGGTGTGGAGAGTCTAGAAAGAGTGCAGAGAAAAACAACAAAGATGATTAGGGGACTGGAGGCTAAAACATATGTGGAACAGTTGCTGGAACTGGGTATGTCTAGTCTAATAAAAAGAAGGACTAGGGGCAACATGATAGCAGTTCCAATATCTCAGGGGCTGCCATAAAGAAAGGGGAGTCAAACTATTCTCCAAGGCACCTGAGGGTAGAATAAGAAGCAATGGGTGGAAACTAATCAAGGAGAGAAGCAATTTAGAACTAAGGAGAAATTTCCTGACAGAACAATTAATCAGAGGAACAACTTGCCTGCATAAGTTGTGAATGCTCCAACACTGGAAGTTTTTAAGATGTTGGATAACCATTTGTCTGATGCGTAGGGTTTCCTGCCTAAGACTAGAAGACCTTCAAGGTCCCTTCCAACTGTGTTATTCTACCATTGAATGTACAGTATTTGTCACAACTTCTCCTCTAACCCAAATCAAGATCAATGGGCAAGCTTTGTGCTCCTTATAGCTTTTGATAAGAAGGGATTCTTATCATTTAATGTTAAGGCTCCTTTTCTGTTTTTTCTCCCCACTCCACAGCACTGCAAAACAATTTAAATTTTCTGAAATTTGATGAATACGGAGGCATGCTAAGCTGTCCAGAGACTAAGCATGCTTGACTTCTTTTAAAAAACACCCTCTGAAAGATCACTAAGCAGCATCTGCAAGTTAGTTCAACTGAGCTGTGCAAATCCTTACCTTCACATAAGCTTTCTAATCACGAAAAAGTAATTAAGAATGACAGGTTGTCCTAAAGTTGGATGGCCTTGCTTATACTAATGCAGGTGTTTATTGGATCACATATAAACAAAGGATCACTAAATCACAGAGCTGGACAGCACAATTCAAATATTTCCCACTTAAGCATTTTCCATTTAATTAAACCAAATGTGCTTTTTTACCAGGGTTATACATCATCCCATTTGTGCAAAATCTAAATAAAACAGTTGTTTTACACAGAAAACAGCAGAAAAAAACCCCTACAAGAATTATCTGTTTTCTAGGGAAAGGTGTGAGTGTATCTTTTTATTTTGTGCAGATTTACTCAGAATTAATCTGGATAATTGGTTCCTCAATTCATTCTAGATGTGCAAGTCTAGAATTCCTACTCTAGATAAACATCCATAGAAACAGTTTAAGAAGGCAAAAAAGTTGATTCTGGCGTGTACTATAAAAATGTTCAGAACTTTTCAATAGCAGTAGGGATTATCTAACCTTTGACACATTCTGTAATGAAATATAAACTCTGATGGTCTATTCACAATTGGAATTCTGACTTTCTGATCACTAGTTAGGAAAAAAGCCAGAAGGCTGTTGTGTAATAGTAAAAGTGTTTGTGTAAATCTCTTGTCAACGATGCTTTCACACCTCAGTCCCGGAACATGCTGGATTTCTTCCAGTAGGCTAATAGCTTAGGCTGGCTCCCAGGATGCCATGTAACTGCTAGGACAACTCAGCAAGTTACCCAGGTCATGTTCCCTCTGCCCTGGAAAGGGACTGAAGGGAACAGAGAAGAAAAAGGTTAAATTGTGAGCTTGTTGATGGGACTGAAAGCAATGTCAGAATATCACAAAACAGAACAGAAAAGGAAGATGGTATTGCCATTTAATTCAGCTTCTGTATCCAAAATAAGCACCCTGCATCCAATCATACTGATCTATGTCAGAGCTCATTACAAATAAGCATATTCCCCGACATTGATAGGACAAGAACTTTGAAACACACTTCTGGTTCCGGCGGCTACGGCGACGGGCAAGTCCTTTGCCCGCTCCCGCTCTCCCGGTGGGCTTCCCCCGCTTTTGGGGGGGGCACAGGACGCCCCGGAGAGGCGTCCTGCCGAGGGAGCGGCTCGCGGAGGGCCCTGGCATCGGCGCCGGCTGGTGGGGGCTTCTCCGCTTCGCTCTAGGCAGCGGGGAGCAGTATCGGAGGGCGTGTGGGTGTCTCGCTCCATGCCGATCGGACGACGCAAAACTGAAGGAAGCAGCGGCGGTATGGTGAGGTGCTTCCTCTCTCCATTCCCTTTCTTTTGAGTTGATGGACTTTTTCAGTAACTTTAAAAGCTAAACTTTCGGATTTTTTTGGGAGGAGTGGCTGGAGGGAGGGGGATTTCCCCCCCCCCTTGGACAAGCGGCTTGAAAATATTTTGCTCTCGCCCCCAGGGGAAGGAGGAGGGGGGAGAGCCAACTAATGATGCCTCACCCCAGTAAAAGTGTTTTTCATTGGACTTAGTTCCAGAACTTATTGATGACCTGAGAACTTTGTGAACTTTTAAAACTTTCCTATGCCTCTGAGCCCAAAGCTGGCAGGGCAAGATGGCACACTTCTGTTGTCTTTATGAACTTTGAAACCTGACTCCACCTTTAAAATTCAGGTTTCCGGTCTTTGTCTCCGTGTCACCCAGAGGAATCTCTTGTGGATTGTTATTTTTTGAACTCTTTGGAGAGAAAACTTTTCTCTATTGCTAGACTGACTAAAGAAGCTCCCACCTGTTTGGATCTTCTGCCTCCGGGTCTCATCTGTCTGCTCTACTTCTCCAGCTGTCCAGTCTCTACACTGACTGATCTCTTTGTTTTATAAACCATGTCTCCAAAAAGACCACCCCCTGGAAAACCTGGCTTTGCTACTTCTGCACCGACATCTGCAACATCCAGTCCAGCTACACAGTCAAAGATTACAGAACTGATGCAACCCAAGAGTACAGAGATGGATTTGCAACAAATGCTTCAGCAACTCATACAGGGCCAGGAAGAAATTAAGAAACAATTAAAAGAAATGAAGGAAGAAATTAAAGAGAATCAAGTCCAAATTTATAAGAACTCACAGAGACTGGACCTTGTGGAGGGTGGGGTGGCGGAGGCGAGGGGGGGGGGGTAGAGGCCTTACAGAAGGGAAACAAAGAACTTGATATCCAACAAATGAAAACAGAGTTTGAGAGAATGTCCTTTTATCTTAGATTTCAAAATGTTATAGAAGCAGATGGGGAAAATATAAGGGACATTATGACTAATATTTTAGCTGAATACATACACAAAGATAAGCAGCAGATGGAATGGGAGATAGATCTGGTTTATAGAGTGAATTCAGCATATGCCAGAACACACAATGTACCCAGGGAGGTTCATATTAAATTCCTTAGGAAAAGCACAAGAGATGAAATTCTGGGTGTACAAAGGGGGCAAGCATTGACATACCATGACAGGGAGATAACCATCTTGAAGCAGATCCCCCAAAAAATTAGGGAGAAAAGGAAAAACTATTCGCAATTGGTGAATAAATTATACCAGAAGGGGGTGTGGTTTAGATGGTTGATGCCTGAAGGGATGCTGATATTCTGGGAGGAGACAAGAATCAGAATCAATACACCCATAGAGGCACAGGCCTTTATGGAAAAAAATAAAGCGAACCTAGAAAAAACAGAAGACTCTACAACGGTCATACAGGACACGGGAGGGGCCGGAGCTCTGCCAGCGGGGGGTGATGGGGCAACACCAAGAAAGCTCAGATCACAAAAATGAATAAGAAAACCACATTGTTATAAACAGACCGAAAGTAATAATGAAATTATATCTAGACTATATATCATAACTATATAAATTGATTGAAAACTTTTTTTAGAATTAATATGCTGATTTTTTATGATTATGTACTAATGTTTTATACTTAGATGTAACTTATGAGTTTGGAGGGAGGGGGCGTCTGCCATACTTGCAACTGCCAAAATTTGTAACCATTCCACCTACCCTTTTCCTTATAAATGTTTTAAAAAACCAATAAAATTTTTTGAAAAAAAAAAAGAACTTTGAAACACAGCTTGGATTATTATAAGGTGGGGTGTGGGATACTCTTTACATGGTCAAAGGAAAATAGCCTGGTATTTTATTTGTCCACTATCAAAACTACAAACAAATGGAAATTGGCTCTCCCATCCAAAGGAAGAAACCATGAATGAAGCTCATTGCATAATTTGGGCAAGAGGAGCAAAATTAGAAAAAAATGATTTCAGTATGTAGGAAGTTATCACCCAGCCCTCTCCCAGAAAAATGAAATATCCTAGTAAATATTGAAAATGCGGAATATTTCTCTGGATGTGAAAAGGGAGAAACATTTTAAAGACAGAATAGCTCCCTGTAGCTTCCTGCCTCCATCCACTTTGTCAATGGGCCATTAAGAAGGCCAAGCCAGGCCCTTTACATAATAAAGAGTTCTCCCCTTCAGCTCCAGGGGGATGGGATTAAGGCATGATAATATTGGCCCTTTACCCAACTCACCACATGGCATCTGAGAACTCAACCAAACCTGGATTCAAAATGCAGCCTAAAGAGTTGCCCCTGCATGGCTCCATGGGAGTCTGACAACCAATCAGAATACAAGATCAAGATCAAAGGCCAGAGAGGGCATAAAACCAGGGACTCAGCATCTCAGCCTCCCTTCTCTTTTTCTCCACCAATATTGAAGCATGTGATCACCTTTTCTGTTCAGGACTCAAGCCATGTGGTCCTGTCCACCATTAAAACCATCTTTCCAAGCAGCCTCCATGTCTCCATTGTCTTTTTCCCCACTTGGAGCTGAACCCAGAAGGACATTTCTTCCAACAAGTACAAATAGGAATCACTTTTGATGCACAAGTCACAAAATCTTTCATAATTGTTTCTCAGCTTTTCTACAATATATTATTTAACTGAATGTTTTTGATTGTTTCATTGGCTTCATCTTAGATTTACTATGAACAAGCCGGAAAGCCTGCATACATATGTGCATACTAGAAATATATTTATTCTGAATTCTAATTCCACTCTTTGCAACTTAATACATTTCCTTTATCTATTTTTTCTATTTAACTATTATAGTATTCTAAGCATTTCTCCATTATTGCTATCCATCCATTAAAGGCAAAAGCCCCTCCCTCCAGTCCATCACCCACCCCTTAGTAATATTTAGAATAAAATACAAGTAGCAAACTCAATGGGAATTCAGATTCACTTAATAACCGTGTTACTAATTTAATGATTGCAGTGATTCATTTAACAACCGTGGAATAAAGATTGTAAAATGGGGCAATACTTACTTAACTGTCTCACTTAGCAACAGAGGTTTTAGGCTCAATTGTGGTTGTTAGGCGAGGACTATCTGTATGTAATACAGGAGTCCCCAAAACCCAATCCGTGGAACAGAACCGGTCCACAGCATGCCAGCAACTGGGCTGCGCAAACAAGCGAAGCCCAGTCCACGTGATGCAGGCAGCACACAAAACCACACCTCCTTCGGTCCACAGAAAAACCTCTCTCCACGGAACCGGTCCCTAGTGCCCAAAAGGTTTAAACAATGCTTCAAGCAAACAAATATGACTTGTGAGTTACAATTGTTGTGATTCAGGGAACCAATAATGTAGCTTGTATTTGCATGATTCAACTTGGATAAAGTGCATTGTGTGAACATTAAACTTCATTCAGCAGGTAGAAACACTTTGTCCTGAGAGTAGACTAACAACTGAAACAAATACACATGCAGAATCCGTGCACATTGATGTGTTCTTAATATCCGAATTGTTATCACACCGTAGTGGTTCCGCGACCACTGAAATCTGCGGCTCCGCCTCACAGTGAGTCGCCTGACATCAAACTAGCATAGAAAGCGCTTCCTGTTGAGCCTCCAGCATATAAAGTTCGCGGTCACGTGCCCCATGGCCAAGATGGCGAAAGACTCGTATTTAAACTACAACTCCCAAGAAGTTTTGAGTAGCCAATGGTAGAAGAGCAAAGGGGTGGGGTTGGCCGGCGTCGCGGGCTGTTAGTGTGAGCAAGGTAAAGGTTGGATGTCTCGCGCCCCTGGCTATTAGGAGGGAGGAGGGGGTGCCCCTCCCCCCATAGCCTCGCGGCGGCTCTCCCATCAACCCCTCATAACAACGAGGTTCGAGGGAAGGAAAAAAAAGGTCCAGGTGAGGAGAAAACTCAGAGCATTAGTGGGACAGCAAGGGGGAAGGGGAAAAAAGACGTCGCGAGACCGAACGGCAGCAAAGGGGGAGGGGCGGCAGAGCTGGGTTCCTTAAAGGGAAGGCTCTTTCTTTAAAGGGACATGTCACAAAAGGGGATTTTCCCCCTCCGACAGAATATTCGCTTGTTCCCAAGGCGGTCGGGTGGAGAAATGGGAAAGGCAATTTTAATTACAGGATGCTTCTTCATCTTACAATATCGGAGGCAATAGGAAGGACTGTAATTGAGGGACACGTCAATGTGGAATTCCTTCTCATTTAGCGGTTCACAAGAGATTCACCTTTGAATTCTCCAACTTGGCGCCCTTAGGATGGACTACAACTCCCATCAGTGCCCAACCTGCATTGTGGTGCCTGCTGGAGGATGCAGGCTGCAGTCCAATACCTGTAGAAGGCTCCAAATTGGAGTTGGCACATACTAAACTGCTAAAGCTGGATTTCAATACAATTGATAACAGCCTCATTCGTGGTACTCTCAGAGCCCTTCTGTAGATGATGCAGAAAACTGGGGGAGAAAAGAATTGCTTGTCCTCTTCACAGCGTTATGAGGCTGGACATTGCTTAAAATAAAATGGGGCTATAAAAATTTTCAAAAATGGTGGGAGACAAAAATTAGAGGGAAAATAAACCTTCTGCTCCTCTTGTATCCCTTTTTCTGACCTTCAGTAACAATTGGTTTCTAAAGTATGTGAATGCTGGAAAATGGGACATTAGTTAGGAATCCTATTTTATCTCTTGTGTGTGAGACAGATATACATGTGTGTGTGTGTGTGAGTGTGTGTTCGTAGATTTTCACGGGTGTAGATATGCTGCTCTTGTATTTGGGTCTTTTTCCGTGTAAGATTGAAATTGTCTTGGCAAAAATATGGAACGCTTCATGAATTTGCTTGTCATCCTTGAGCAGGGGCCATGCTAATCTGACACGCAAATTCGTGAAGCGTTCCATATTTTTGCCAAGACAATCTCAATCTTACACGGGAAAAGACCCAAATACAACAAGACCAGCACACAAACACCTCCCTGTCTCACACACAGAGATAAAATAAGATTCCTGAAGATGTAAAATCTTTAACCAATGTCCCATTTTTATTTATACACACACAAGCGCACACCTAAAGTGAGATATATTAGGAATTGTGACTTACCACCTTCACAGGTACCGCTTTGATAGCATGAAGAAATTCTCAGCCATAATCTGAACTCTGGCTGCAAAGTATCTGGACTTGCCTCATTTCAACTCCTCCAACTTATCAGACTGCTCAGCACTAGTAGCCAGGCCTTTGCTGCTTTTTAGTTGCCTACCAATTGCTACAAATGAACAAGAGTTCATATCTGAGTAGTAATATCCTTTCTTGTCAATTTTCTTCCCCTTCTCCCAGATCCATCTTTCAATTCTAATATTGTATTGTCAATTAAAATATTGCACCCATTATATTTGAATACACCATTTAGTTTCTTTTTTCTTTTTGTTATAATAAACATAGTTGCTCTTATTTTGGCCTGATGATTTAAATTTCAGAGATTATTATTTATGCAATTTAAATGCAGATTACCATTATTTTAATCCATAAAAAGGATACTAGAATACGTTACGGTGTAATAAATTTAGAAAATTATAAGGATGAGGATAGAAAATATCTGCTCCTTAGGGTATTGTTGCTGTAGTTGTATACTTTGGTGTAACTCTGTTACAAGATAATTGTTTGGTAAAATAACCTTAGTGTTAATATGTGTCTCTGCTCCATAACAGCCAGGATTAGGAATATATTTTATCTCCTTTTCTGGCTCTTGGATTTTGCCAGTAGCAGAGGACTTCCTTAGAAGATGATGATAGAAAACCTCAGTTCCCTAAACGTTTACATAGTACTGCTTATTTACCTTATTTAAGTTCTGGGGCAAAGTACATGGAGTGGGGGAAGATCACATAGGGAAGATTTTGTTTATATCTCAGATGTACGATCTACTTTTTGATAGATGCTTGCAATATATTGAATTGCAAGTCAATTAGTGACATATTTTTCTGAAAAGTCTTGCTAACATGTTAGTGACAGTTGTGACAAACAGGTAATACTGATTCTCTCCAGCAGGTGAAATCTGTGGCAATGGTGGGAGCTCAGCAGATAGAGATGCAGGCAGCAGCAGTGCCCGCAGTGGCCCCAACAGGTGGAGGTCCTGGTGGTGGCAGTGGCGATCATCAATATGAATGCTTAGAATGTGGCAAGGTGTTCAAATGGTCATCACGGCTCATCCATCACCAGCGGACTCACACAGGCGAGCGGCCTTATAAGTGCTCAGAATGTCCCAAGGCTTTCAAAGGTTCATCGGCCTTGTTGTATCACCAGCGTGGACACACGGGTGAGCGACCATATAAGTGTGGTGAATGTGGCAAGGCCTTTAAACGATCATCCTTGCTCCAGATCCATCAGAGTGTACATACTGGTCTGCGTGCTTTTAAATGTGCTCATTGTGGCCAAGCCTTTAAGTGGTCTTCCCATTACCAGTATCACCTGCGTCAACATACTGGAGAACGCCCCTATCCCTGCCCAGCATGTGATAAGGCCTTTAAGAACTCTTCTAGCTTGCGACGGCACCGCCACACACATACAGGTGAGCGTCCTTATGTCTGCCCTATCTGTGGCAAAGCTTTCACTCAATCCACAAACCTACGACAGCATCAGCGAGTGCACACTGGTGAGAGACCCTATCGATGCCAGGACTGTGGTAAAGCTTTCACGCACTCATCTAATCTAGCACTGCATTGCCGATCAGCACACACTGCCCGCTCAGTTCACACCTGTGTTATTTGTGGTAAAGCTTTTGCATCTGAGACTTATTTGCAGCAGCACCTAGAGACTCATGCTGACATTGCACCTCCAGCACAACTCTTCTTGGAGGAGCCAACCACCACGGTAGAGATGGTGTTTCGATGCAGTATGTGCCATCTTACTTTTTCCTTGCAAGAGCAACTGCTAAATCACCAAGAAACGCACTTGGCCCCAACAGAGCCATTGCCTCTGCCAGAAATGCCATCACCATCAGTTCAGGAGGAGACGGCACCTGTAATATCTCCCACCCCCTCAGTATCTTGCTCAGTATGTGGTAAGACTTTCAAGAGTGCGACAGGTTTAGCAAGGCACCAGCAGAGCCAACATTCATCAGATCGGACTTACACCTGTGTGGTGTGTGAACGCTCCTTCCCTGCACTGGCCAGCTTATTGGGTCACCAGCGTTCACATCCCCCAGCTGAACAGAGGCTGGAGGAAGCTGAAGTGACCTGTCCAGCCCAGGCAGAGCCAGTGCCTACAGCCACCGCAACACCACTTCCACCACCTGAGCGACCATATGTGTGTGGAGAATGCGGGAAGTCATTCAAGGGCTCTTCGGGGCTACGTTATCACCTCCGTGATCACACAGGTGAGCGTCCCTATGCTTGTAGTGAATGTGGGAAGGCCTTCAAGCGCTCATCGCTGCTGCGCATTCACCAGCGGGTGCATACAGGGCTGCGTGCCTTCACCTGCCCCACCTGTGGCATGGCATTCAAATGGGCCTCTCATTACCAATACCACTTGCGCCAGCATACTGGAGAGCGTCCATATGCCTGCCAGGATTGTGGGAAAGCCTTTAAGAATACCTCATGCCTTCGTCGGCACCAGCAACTGCATACAGGGGAGCGTCCCTTCGCCTGCCAGACTTGTGGCAAGGCTTTCACTCAGACTTCCAACCTCCGGCAACATCAGCGGGTGCATACTGGTGAGAGGCCCTATTGCTGCCGGGACTGTGGCAAGGCATTCACTCACTCATCCAACTTGGCACTGCATCGACGCACCCACTCCCGGGAACGCCCCTTCCAATGCCCAGTTTGTTGCAAGGCTTTTGTCATGGCATCTTACCTACAGCGTCACTTGCGTACCCATAACAGCAGTGAGGCAGCCAATCACACAACTGCTGCCTTGTCTGCTGCCACCCAGGAGGTACAAATTGTGCCCAACATGCAGGCTACTCTGAATGTGGACCTAAATGGCAACCCATCCCCAGCTGCTTCTTCCGACAGTCAAAGTTTCTTGCTGGTGCAGACAGCTCAGGGCTTGCAGCTCATTCCCAGTGTGCAGCAGCAGCAGCAGCCACTTCTCCAAAGTTCACCCCCCAAATTCATTCTTTTGCCCAGTCCACAGATAGTAACAGCTACACCTGCTGCTTCAGCAACCTTTACCCTGGTACCAAGTGCTTCCACTACTCCAAACAGACCTGTCCTACTCCGTCAAAGTAAGGGAAAGAAGTCTGTGTCAGTACCTCCCCCACCATCATCAGTATCTAGTAACCAGAATATTATTTTAATTCCCAGTACCACTGGAGCCAATATGCAGCCTATCCCTAATGTACAAATCCAGAGATCACCAGGACTGCAAAGTAATGGACAGAATGTTATGGTGCTCCAGGGTTTGCCAGAACAGCAAGTGGGCACAGTGCAGATACAATATATACCACCCAATCCATCAACAAGTACTATCCAGATTCAAACTCTGCCTCAGCAACTCCAAAACATTTCCACTTCCCAGCAAAGTGGCACACTACAAATTCAGACCTTGCCTACTGCCCAGCAAACTGGCACAATTCGGATCGAGGCTGTTCCTAACCCTCCACAGACTGGTCTTCTACAGATTCAAAGTCTGCCTCTATCCCAGAACACTCTGCAGATCAAGGGTCTGTCCAGTTATCCACCAGTTAGCACAGTGCACTTCCAAACACTTCAGCCTTCACAAAAGATGAATACTGTGCAATTTCAGGCTGTAACATCCTCCCAGCAGGTGGGGACTCTACAGCTTCAAAACCTCCAGTCTTCCCAACAAGTAAACTCTCTTCAGATTCAGAATTTGCCTCAGTCAAATCAGTCTGTGAACAGTGTTGAAATCCAAGGCCTTGCTCCTTCCCAGCAGTTGGATAGTGCAAATCAGATCCAGGGGCTTATGTCTTCCCAGGAAGGACAGCAGCTTCAGCCTTCAGAAGAGATGGCCAGTGTCCAACTTCAGTCTCTGGGCTCAGCTCAGGAAATGAATGACATTGGAACTGCTCTGTCTAGTTCACATGACTTCTCTGAAGTGGACCTCCATCAGGGATCCAACATGGAAGAAGAAAGCCAGAACCTGATTGTTGTACAGAATTCTCCAGGAGAGGAACTGTTAGGGTCGGGAAGTGAGGTTGAGAACCTTGAGGGTGTGCAAGACATGCATATTGAGACTTTGCAGACTGAAGAAGGAGTTCAAAATGTATTAGTGTTGAGGAGGGCAGGTGGAGAACAAACCCGTTTGTGTGTTCAAGAAGTAGAGAACATCCAGACTTTGCAGGAACTGTCTGGCCTCCAGTTACATAGTACTGATGGTAGCTCAGGGACTGGGCAGAATCTGTTGATTATCCGCAGCGCGCAGGGTGAACAGACCCTCCAAGTACTGGAGAGTGTACCGACCCTGCAGGTAAGTAGCCCAGATAACAGTGAAGCTGCTGTTGAAAGCAACAGCATTCCTCAAATGGTGCAGCTTTTACAAAACCCAGTTGCATCCCAAGGACTGTCTTCCATTCAAATTGTGCAAACAGTACCAAACATGCAACTTGTTCACACCTTCTAAGAAAACAGCTGCCTCACATACCTGGACTGGAGTATTGGTCAGGAACAGTCTGATTTCTACAAAAATAAGACTGGGGCTACATTAGGTAATTTGGAACTAGACGACTTCAAACATATACTGTATTTGAGGTGGTCAGCTCACTAAGTGAGTTCTGCTTGAGTTCCTCAGGACAAATTTTCTCAACAAATATCTGGGTTCAACCCTTGCCTGCTGGTCCAAAGCATGTCCTTTGTTATTATTCTGATCCTATGTGGTCTGCCGCTGCTGCTTCTATCCCTGCAGCCACAATAATCCCTCTCAGCATCAATATATACTGCACATGAGAAAGCGCCAGCCCAGTCTTTTATTTTTACTCAAATCCATCCTTATATTTAAAACATTTTGTTCTAGCAAAAAAGAAAGAAAAAAAAAAGAAAGAAGAAGCCTAATTGTAGCTAGGACTTCTACCCATTCTATTAGTCAGGAGTGTGATTAATGGGCAGCTGATCTCTCAATTTCCTTTCTGTGGACCATACTGCTGTGAAATAGCATAATTCTTTTTGTAAAATAGGAAACGGGGGACATTCAGGCTTGAGATTGCTTGATACTATAGGAGACAATTTTATGAGCTACTATAGACTGCATCATACAAATACAATGGCTTTTATGGCTAATTCCTTCTGTTTCCATTATAGCCCTTTATCATGTGCAAAAGTACATTTCTTCCTGAGTGGACCTTAGTTCCTGGTGCTAACAAACACAACAGAATCAAAGATCCTTGTGAGCTGGAATGAAAATAAAAGACTGATTTGATGCACCTTTGGTCTTTTTTACTTGTATTTTTTAGTGTGCCATCATATGTAAGCTTCACATTTATTATGCAATAATGTTAAACATTTCTCCTAACTTGGTCAAGGTTCTGCAGTACTTTTTAAAGTCATTTTTTAATATTTAATCTGTTACTGAACTGGGATAAGAAAATTCAAGGTAGGCTCTTCAGGGTTTCTGCCATTCAACTTGAGAAGCAGGTTATGCATTCAACTATTGACTTAAGGCCTTTTTTTAAAGGATGAAAAGGTGTGTTACTCTTCGTTTTCTCAGTTCCATAATGCTTTATTCAGATATAGTACATACCTGATATAGATACTATTAAAGTTTAGCATAGATAGGTGGTAACAAAAATGAGGTTTCGGTAACAGTCTTGAACAATTCAACAGATTATCAAGCCTCTTGATATTCTAGAAGAAGAAAGTTGTGGAATGCCTCTCTGAAGAGACAGTAGTAGGTTTGCATAGCATGCTAGACTAAAATGTCTAGCATGCTATGCAAACCTACTAGTTGTATAGCTAGTTTGTGGTTCAAAATACTGACAAGCCATTGATTTAATTCTAATTGAGCTAACAAAGGAATATTGGGAGATATATAGCCAGAACTGGGCTAGATGAATCAGTAATATGCTTTGGTAACTGGGCTTATAAATCAAATTAAGTCATAATATGATTTATTTGATTTGCACCTTAGCTGTGAAAATCTAGTCAAATATTCAGTTCAAATTCTGTTCTTCAAACTCAAGTAATACTGAAAGCAAGTAATAGTAGATACATACATTAAAATTAGTACTAAAATTAACTAAAAATAAAATACTTAGAAAAATGTCATTTTTAAAGGTTTTTTTTAAATCTAGAGAGAGTCCAACAGAGTTTTGGAGGTAGTGCATTGCAGCAAAGCGGAAGATGGTCAGCTCTTTCACTAGAAAAGCAAGGAAAATCCAGAAGCAAACATACCTTAGACATTAAGGATTTTAAAGGTTTATGCTCACACTTTAAATAAAGGATTTCATCACGTATCATATAAGGATTAGCTCATTCACATGAGGGCTGCAATACTGAAACTTTTTCATGAATTGATACCAAGTACCCTATATTAAGAACATTGTGGTCTCCTAGATTTTATTATTCCTGATAACCTGGAAAAATACATCACATTAAGGATAATAACATCAACACTTACTACCCAATTAATTAGTAAAAGAGTTTTGATACGGATTTATATCTTCTTGCTTTCAGAATTGCCAACCCTTGGAATTTTTTTTTTGTTATCAAGGGAGGGACTACATATGAAGCAATTGTGGGGATCTAGTGGGTCAGAAGTTTTTTTTCTCAAATAGGTTATTTACAAGCCTAAGCAGAACTCTAGACAACTATAAAAAGAGTATACAAAGCTGTTTGGAAAACAAACGTAAAACCTCTCTTCTCAATTAACATATCCCAAGGCCTAGGACACAGGTATCAAACTTGCAGCATCACATTGGCATCACATTGCCATCACATGATGTTTCAGAACGTTTTTTCCCTTCAGGGAGCTGGAGTGGGCGTAGTCTGTGCGTGATGCATCCAGCCCCCGGGGTGCTAGTTTGACACCCCTGGCCTAGGAGAATAAACAGATTTTCTAAATATCACAATGGCGGAAGCTATATGATTCTGGAGAACCATCATTCCCGGCATTACAACAGAAAAGGCATATTTCCTGGTTCCCATAAAATGACTGTTTAACGCAGTGTTTTTAAAACATTTTTAATGGACAGGGCCCAAAGCAAATCCTCTCTGCTGGATTATACCAGGCAAACTTTAAAGCTAATCACAAGTACCTTGAATTGCTGTTGCAACTTGTGAAGCAGTGAGATCATATGAGTGTAATGCAACATTACCAACATTACCTGTACTGCCAGATCAGCTGTAGCTCCAAGATGGTCTTCAACAGCAGGCTTATGTAGAGTATGTTATAGTAAGCTCTAATGTGGGATGACCAGGACATGAAAGGTGTCCCACTCCAGGAAAGGTCACAACTGGCATACTAACATATAGCTGTGCAAAGGTTCCTCTTGGTCACAGGTATTACCTGCTCTTTGAGCAGAAGGTTGCAGTCTGAGAGGCCCCACAGATTGCACAACAAGCTCAAATGGGGAAGTGCAAATCCATTGAAAGTTAATGGAACATGTCCAGAACCAGGGGACCCAAATAAGCACAGCCACTTGATTTTGTCAGGATTCAATCTGTTCCCCTGCCTCAGGCACTTAGTAGGATTTTGGACATGTGACTCAGCTGGCCAAGGTTCAAGATTTATGAAGGGGATATGGGGGTGATCTAGCTCGGACATCTATCAGTGTACCCCATTGATCATCAAGGTTAATTTTACTGATCTGGCTGGTTATACACCTGTACCCTTCTTTCACCGCTTTGTGTGCATCCCTCTTGAACTTGCATGCTTGATGGGAGATGGGACAAGACGACCATCCCAGATGGGAGTGCATTGATCTTCAGTCAAGGGTTTACAATAGCTGCATTCTCCTGTTAGATTTAATGAAAATATCTAGTGGTTTCATGAAGATATTAAATAGAAGACAACTAGAAAATGTGCTGTTCTAAGAACAAAAGCCTTTGATGACTTCTAGAACTAGCCCTCTGTCCCCCTGTACTTAATCTCCAAATCAGTGTTAAAACAAAATTTCTGCCTTGAGGTTTTGAGGCATTAAGCATGTACTTAAATATCCCTGTGATATAGATTAACATGCCACAAGTGTTTCATAGGTATACATAAGGTGTAGAAACTTATTAACTAAATGATTTCTTTATCACAGCTTTGCTCTCATAGTTGCTACTCATCATTTTGGCACAACAAATAGCTGCAGATCAATGTAATGCATCAAACCTATGATAATATACCACTGTTTGCCTTCATGTATTCAGTATTTCCTGTCACCACAGGGGGGTGCATTCAGACCATCTATGTACTACATATAATGAATACTGAAAATAAATTAACATTTTCAACAAGTAATATGCATATTGCATAATGAAGTGCAAACTAATTAACTATATACTGGTTTGGTACTGCGAACTTTCTTTTATTTTCAGCAACAGCTTTTAAACCACACAATATTTTCAGAACAGCGCTGATTTTGTTTTCAGGATCTCATTTAAGATTAACATTAGCCAACTGGATACAAAGAAGCTTACAGATGAAATACTGCCTCTATCAGTACTTTGAATTAGCATACATTTTGTTTATATTTATTTATTCTATCTTCCAAGAACTTAAGGTGGCTTAGTTGGGTAAGCTCTTTGTTCTGTCCCACAGCTGAATCCTGTGAAGTTGGTTGAACTCCAAATTATTGGTGCAGCCACATAGTGAATTTCTGTGGCTTTGGTAGCTTTCGAAACTGGTGCTCTATAAACCTACTGTATAATTGGTTACCATTTAAATTTTCAACCAGCTTTATTCCAAGACAGGGGGAAGGTAAAATTTAAACATGTATAAAATCCATTTTTAAGTCAAGCTAAACTATTGGTGACATACATGATTGAATCTAGCACTTTGCTAGCCATGATATGGAAGTGGGCTGCCACCACCATTCCCAGAATGTTTTTGTTCTTTTGTTTTTTGTTTGTTTTTAAATCCTCCCTGTTCTAATCTGCAGTTCTAGGATTTCTTGGTATGGTAGTCTCCCACGTAGGTAGTAAGAATTCTGCTTTCTACATAGACCAAGGCTGGCTTGTTAGCTTATGAATGTAATTTAAAGGTTTAGGCAAAAAGAAAAATCCCTATATCCTGTCAATCTCAAATCCTTTTCCCCCACCAGGTGCAAACAACATAGGCTCCTCAGGGTTTAAAGTGCTTTTAATACTGCCATAACATCCAGAAAGGGAAACAGTTAATATATCCTTTTCTATGTATAGATTTACCTGTTGAATTTGTCTGCCATGATTTGTGCATAGATTTATCTGTTGCATTCCTGTCTGCCAGGATTTACGCATCCGATAGCTTTTGTTTTTGTTGTTATACAATACAGAAAAGAAGGGGGGGTCAGTCATCCCCCCCCCCCCACACACACACTTCCTCTGACATCTCTACAACTCGACGGTCTTGGCATACCCGAGAGGCCACATTGGTCCCGCTTAGCAACAGTAACTAAGGGCTGCGTAGGAAGGGATGGGGTCGAAGAAGAAAGAACGTAGCGCATGCGCATATTCAGTGAAGCCTTGAGACTGGAAAGAGAGATTGAATTATCGGGCCTTTGGGTCAAGACTGTTTCCTACCCACCCCTCCCATACGTCTGGAAGGAGGAGTGGAGAATGTAACAGTTATTGGAATATCCCATGCGCCTCTCTGCAGGGGAGAAGTCAGCCGTAGCCTGCAAACTGGGTGAGTCCATTGGGAACAGAGGGGGAACCGTGAAAGGTTTAACTGTAGTGAGTATGCTAAATAAGGTGCTTCTATTTTTTGCGGAGGGGCGTGGCTGCGCTGGCCCTCTTATGAAAGGGAGGGGCTAGGCAAAATAGAGGTATTGCAGTTTTCCTGTTGTAAATTTTACGAGGAAAATTATGTTTTTATCTTAAATTGTGCTGTAATCAACAATCTGTGATTTTAGCCCTGCGTGATGTTAGACTGTGATTTTATAATAAAACCATTTTCAATAATTCTTTTTTTCCTGCTAGATATCACCCTTTATCTGAGTGATACCTATCACAAATTTGCTCATAATTTAAAGAAGGCTCTGTACTGTAGTCTAAGCATATGTGGAGAACATGGGGGGGGGGGGGAATATAAAGTAGAAATGATTATGAAGAGGTGAAGAGACTTCCCTGGCTGCTTATGTATATTTACCAAATTATATTTATTTTATATGGTGAAGGTGGTTGAGAACCTTTTAATGGAAAAAGTTGGAGTTTGCCTTCTCTTGGAGTATTGAGGAGCATTTATTTCCCCATTTAAGCAAAAGGTTCTTTCACTATAGTCTGAAGTTATTTTTCAGTCAACATTTGAACTTTTTTTCCTTTTAGGTATCAGTTGCTAACAATATGCCTACCTTGGACCCGGAACAGCTGTTAATCAGGGAAATGAGAGAGGATGAAGCCCCCATTGTTTTGGAACTTCTGAAGGTGAGATGGAGGAGAAATGTGGATCCAGCTATATCAGGACTTATTTTCTTTATGTTGATTCACATAAACCTTTTTTGCCAGAAGATATCTTCCATCAAGTTGATAATACTTGTATTTGTGCTCTGGAAGTTTCATGGATTCAGCTGTTATACAAGAAGTCTAATTGTATTTTTGGGTGTAGTCTTAGACAGTCTCAAATCTGTCCAAAATATTTTCTGGAATTTTTTAGTTACAAAATTTAATAGCATAAAAGTTTTCTTAAAAGATATCATGCCTGTTGCTTTTGACTTTTTCTTGTAACATGAAAGCGATAGGTGAGATTTTAATTATTGGGAAATGATTTGTGACAATATGATCATGTGGTTTTGAATGCTAGAATAGAACCAAGAATATCTGAGTTCATCTCGTTACTGTTTCGTAAAGTTCACTGATTTTGAACAGGGCCACGTAAGAATGTGATGGCTGTCTGAGACAGACTTAGAGACAGTTATGTATGCCTGATAACTTCTCTGGCATTTGGGTTCCTCTAAACTCTAGGAGATTTTATGTTCTTCTATTTCTCTCCCACCAGGATGGATTCAAAGATACGGAAAACCGCTTGATACTTTATGTGCTGACACGGCCACTAGCCTTATTACTGATGGCAGTTGTAAGCAGTGGACTACGCTTCTTCCTGAACTCCTTTGTGGTGGCCCTTGTGCTGCCAGTACTCCTCACTGTAGTGGCTTTGAAACTTCTACTGTGGCGCTCACCAGACCTTAAACACTTGCATGCCTATTACAGTGCAAACCATCGTGGGCTGTGGGTGGCTGTTTATGATGATGATGATGTGTGTGGCTGTGTGGCTTTGGAGCTTCTTGATAGAGAGTCTCACACTGCTGAGCTCAAGCGCTTGGCTGTCAGCCGATGGTACAGGCGCTCGGGTGTGGGTCGGTGCCTCCTTCATTTTCTAGAGGCACAGGCTCGTGCACAGGGCTTCAAATTCCTGGTAGCCCAGGTCTCCGTGGTGGCTAAGGCTGCTATTGGTCTCTTTGAGAACACTGACTACAGTGTGAGTGGTGGGCGCCCATGGTTGGGTTACACTGTTCAACAAGAGTTCATCAAAGAACTTTAGAACTGTATCTACTAGTTTGGTACCAAGTTGTTAGGCAAAATAGCATGTTTTGGAATGTTGTTGTTCTTGAACAAAGAAAACACAGAGTTTCAGAAACAGACTGCAATTAAAAGAAGGCAATCCAGGTTCTAAGCAGTAGTTACTATTAACATGGTTTCTGCTTAGAAAACAAAGTGTGGCTGCGAAGCAGATCAGGATAGTTTGTGCCTTCTTTCCAGTCTGGTATAGCAATCAAACTCTTGTCATTTGGGGTTTCTGTTCCACATTATTCACTGATGTTGGAAACAGGAACTAAAGCTCATTTCCTGTATCCTCTTTTGGGGTCAGAGTAACTTTACATTTTTTACAAAGGGAACAGCAAATTCTAACAATTGAGAAATTTGTGCACATGTGTGTTTGTGTACATACTTACATGCATGCATACATACCTACACCCAGAGGATTATGTGTGTGTGTGTGTGTATACACAAACGTGCACATATTTTCTCAATGTGTATACACGCACACATACACAAACCAGAGAATATACCAAAAGTCAGGCCCTATAGACAATTTATTACATAAATTACATTAATTGTTTAGCTTGGTTTCCTTTTTTTCTGAACTCTTGTTTGATGCATGCCTTTTGAACACTCCAAAATATAGTAACATTTTCCCTAGAGGGGAAAAAAACTGAAAGATTGGCTTATAGGGCCTGATCTTTGCATCACCCTTTGTATATATGTACTTCTCTGTGAATGCACTTCATATAACAGAAGGCCGTCTGAAAATTATTATTGTTCAAATATCCTTTCAGAATGCACAGATGAGGAATTTACATGCCAGATTCATATTTCACCTGCAAGCCAGCCTGAATTTATCAGGTTATCTTTTATCAGGTTAATGTATATTTTCTTTTCAAATTAATGATCAGGATGGTGAATTCCCAGCAGCTGATCAGTTTCTTAAATGAATTAAAGAAATACGGTAAGCATTTTGTCGTACCTTGATGCCAAACAGACTGGACAGATCTAGTCATTTGCATTCATTAATGTATTTTACATTCATTTCCTCACTTCTGTTAGCTGGCAGTGAATATATGGACAAGTTTTCTAAATCTGTATTTGCATGCCTGAGTTGGAGTATATTCTCTGACTCTAGTTCTTAGGGTCAGAAATTTAGTTGTGCATTCTCGCTTTTATAAATTCAGTAAAATTGATTTAAAAAAGGAGAAAACACCTTTTTAAGATGAGATTTCAGAAGTTCTTTTATACATTCTGATAAAATATTTTTCAGCTATATAGGGAAATTTGAACATGATCCTTGTAGTTCCAACTAGTTTAAATCGTGCACATAAAAACTGTTGAATTACTATAGGATGAGGATGTGGATAGCATCATTGGAAATCATAAATCCAAGAACATTAGAGGTGTTTAAATTGTATATGTTCATAAAATTAATTTTCACAGGATTTGGAGATAATAAAAACTGGTTAGAGGTCATTTTTTAAAATGATACATGTTAAATATACAGTATGTATTTAATTCATGTTGCATATCCCTACTTCATCTAGTGTCTTTTGAAGATAAACTGGTGAATGGAATTTATGAATAAAAATGTAACTGACAAGGAACACAGTATCAGACACACAAAGGATTAAAAGAATTTACATTTGAATAGTCTTTAAAAGCTTTTTTTTTAAAGATGAGCTAATAAATGTTCTGGAATTCATGTTTATATAACATAGTTCAGTGTCCAAATTAGCAAACAACCCAGACGTGGCTTGATTCTACGGTGTCATTTTTCTAACAACCAAGCTGAGTTAACTAGCAACCTATTTAGGGGCTCTATTAGCCCAGGCAGGAAGTTGATTTTAGAAATTCTTGCCTATATTCTGGCTCACAAATGTATCTTCCTCCAGATGTTTTAGCCAAAAGAATTCAAATAATGAATGAATCATTGTCTGTACCCTACTTCCATCATGCTGAACTAGATTTCCAAACTCATTAGATGTACATTGCAAAAGAATTCAGTGAAATGGAAATTTTGTATGATTAACAAAAATGCTTTGTGTATACATTTTCTTTTTTTCTCTTGCTAGATTTTTTTCTGCAGATACAGAGACTGTGTTTTTCTGATCAATATTGATCTATTGGTTTCAACAAGAATTGATCAACTGACTTGCTGCCTTAGCCTGACATCATGGGCTAAGGAAAACTGACTGGTTCAAAGTCACTAGGCCAGCTTTCATGCCTAGAGCAGAACTAGAATTCACAGTCTCCTCCTGGTTTCTAATCTGGAGCTTTAACCATCAGCTCATCTGGAGGTTTAACCGTCAGCTCAAATTGATTCCCTGGTGTGTGTGTGTGTGTGTGTGTGTGTGTATACACACAGTGATATATTGTGACGGGGTGGAGGTGATGTCTTTTAATTTAAGTACCTAGTGATTAGGAACACAGTGTACTGACATGTGTTACATCTGTGTGACAGCCAAGTTATTGGAAGTTGAGTTCTAGTTGTTGGGACCAACATGTTCTGCCCCTGTGACTTCAGGGGTGGCAATTTATTTTTTGTAATTCACTATGTTAGGAAACACTGCAGAAACCAAGAGAAAAGGTCAGGAATAAGAATACTAGACATGAGTCCTTCAACTCAATATTTTTATATATGTAGCTCTGTGATTTTCCCTTTATGCTCTGGCCAGTTGCTTTATTCTCATTGGAATCTACTTTGTGCAGATGGAAATTTTGCCTTTGAAAAATATTGATTAACTCTTAACTCTCACTAGCCCCCAACTCTCAACCCATAAAGGTATATGGGAGTTAGTAACAATTGTGGAATCTTCTATTTTCATTATTTGTCATTCTTTCTAGCTTGCTTTAATTTGATGCACTATCTTTGCAATGCTGGCCTTCACTATAGTTTTGAAAAGGCTTGTTGGTATTTTTGATAGATATGAATAAAAGTCAGGTTTAATGTTGCAGAACTGTGATTTATGAATTACTTAGGGTTACTTGCTTACAAACTGCGACACATTACTTGCTTACATACTGATTCAGGATCAATCCCAAACAAAAATATTAAAGGATAAAAAGAAGTTGGGTTCAGAGGCAAAGCTGATTAGATATAAGAATCCAAAGGTTTAATATCTTTCTCTTTGAGCCTTACTACATTACTACCAGTAATGTAGTTTGTGAATATCCTATGCCAAATTTTGTCTTTACACTGCAAAGAGTCATTAAACATTCTGAAATTGTCATGAAAAAAAAAATCCCAGTGTTTTGCTGTTTTCTAGTACAAGGCAATCCTTATACTAGATTTAGCGGCCATTCAAGTTTATGTCAGCAGAGAAAGAAACCTGACAACCCGACCTTACACTTATAACCACTGCAGCATCCCTGAGTTCATGTGATAAAGATTTGGGCACCTAGCAATCATCACACCATTTATGATGGTTATCTATTCCATGATCACATGATCACCATTGGTGACCTTCCCAGCCAACTTCCAAAGAATCAGTGGAGAAACCAGCAGGAAAGATAACAAATCACAGTTACATAATTGTCTTGCTTAACAACCACTGTGATTTACTTAACAACTGCAGCAAAAAAAGTAATAAAATCGGGTTTGGTCACATGATGCTCTGCTTAATGATTGCATCATTTAACAATTGATTTTACAATTCCCATTGTTGCTTTAAGTTGAGAACTGCCAGTAGTGAATAAGGCTTCTGGCTGAAAAGGATGGTTCTCTATTTGACAGAACAGAAATGAACAATCCCATCCTAGGTATGATTGTAGGAAACAACCTCCCCCCCCCCCCCAAAAAAAAAGAAAGAAAAGTAGGCTGAAAAGATGTAACATGGTGTCCAAATGGAATTGAATACAACATAGAGCTATTTAATGTGAGTATTGCTACTACGCAAAATGTGGACTCTGTTAATATGATAGGAACTTAGGGGCAAAATCCCAAGTTAGGTATGTAAGAAAAGCTATTCTCCTAATGGAAGAATGGAGAATGGAAGAGAGTATGAATCTCCTTCAGCCATGACCATTTCTCATCTGAAAGTCTGAGGCCAACAAATTTGAAGAAGACAGGTTCTCCATCTTTATGTCACGATCAACTAGGGGGAGAAATCCTGATAATGATGGTAATGATTATTGTTCCAATTCTGCTAACTTCCTTCTAGATCCTTGTAGGCTGATCTTAGAGAAGAAACTAGATTTCAAAAATAATTATAACTTCATATATAATAATGTATAATAATTTCATTGAGAGGCAAGCAATTTCATGGTTATCTGGAATGCAATGTGAAATATCATCAAGGACATTCTCTTAGATTTGAAAGGATTAAGCCAAGGCAGTTTTGTTTATTTAGAAGAACTTTTCTCTGTCTTAGCAGCTATTCCTAGTGGTGAATGATGTACAATTTTGGCTCTGATTGCCTAGTACTGCATAAAAGATTTCCATTTTATCCAGAAACACTTACCTCATATGTCCTGCAGCTGAAACTTGACTTTCAAAAACAAGATTCAAAGGAGCAAGCTTAAGTTAATACTTATGTTGAGAATCCATGTCTGTGTTCATCAATAAAATGCTGAAAGAACCTAGCAACAGTACTGTTGTCTGAATTTTACTGGCCTCATTTTTCTTTAACCATCTCTTCTTTTAGTCGCTAGCCATTATTCTAAATTGGTCTGGATTGTTGAACTATATAATGCTGTATTACCATGACTACCAACTATTGGGCAAGAACTTTGGAATTGTTCCAATTGCTGGACATTTCAGTTATCGGTATGCTGCAAATTGGAGACTATGGATTTTACTTTTAAATAATGTGTTGAGACAGAGAGTTCCTTTGTCTCTTAGATATCGACACTCATTTCAATAATAATAAGCCAGCTGATGGACAGAGATATGAATTGTTTGAGGAACCTTCCCATTTACCATAGAGATGAAAAGTGGTAGAAAGAGACGATTTAATTTCCAATATCTATATGCACTTATTTTAAAGATGGCAAACTAGGTGCCCAATGAAGTGGTGGGATTTAATTTTTTAAAACTACCAGTTCTGTGGGTGTGGCTTGGTGGGCGTGGTAGGGAAGGATACTGTAAAATCTCCATTCCCTCCCAATCAGCTGGGACTTGGCAGGCAGAGAATAAATGGGGGTGGGGCCAGTCAGAGGTAGTATTTACTGGTTCTCCGAACTACTCAAAATTTCTGCTATTAGTTCTCCAGAACTGGTCAGAACCTGTTGAATACCACCTCTGGCCCAATGGTAATATTTATAAAATTAGATATGGACAGAGCAGATTATATAACTCTGTAGTCTCCTTTCCCTCCAATTTGTAGCAAAAAAGAAAGGGGGAGATTAATTTAAATTCTTAATTGAACTCAATCTGTATGTCAGCATTCCGAATATCATCCAGAAATAAATCAGAGTCCAAGGCAAAACTATCCATAGACTTCCAATTTAATACCGTGTTTCCCCGAAAAAACGACAGGGTCTTATTTTCTTTTTACTTACAAAATATGGCTTGGGCTTTATTATGAGGGGGGGGGGTTATTATTTTGGGGTTGCAGGGAGGCTGCTTTCTTGTGAGTAGGCTCCCAAAGAGCCGGGCACAGCCTCATGGGCGAATGGCTGTGTTGCGCTATCACAGCAGTGCAACACAACAGCCATGAAGCGGCCACGCTCACAAGCAGCCACCCGGCAAACCCCCTTTGCAGCTGGGCACAGCGCCATTCACTGACCTAAGGGTATTGCCAAGTTGCATGAGTGCCTGTTCGCTGCTGCCCGGCTCCTGCGGCTTGGCGCCTTCCAAATGCCAGTGAATGGCACTCTGCCTGACTGGAGAGGGGGGTTGCGTGAGCGGCTGTTCCGCTCTCGCTCACCCACCTCCCAGCCTCAGGATGCATGGCCTAGCTCTCATTATGAAACCAGGGCACCGCCGCTGCCATCCCAGCCTGGCTTTTTCCGCGGCTTCCAACTGAAGTCTTTCGGCAGTGGCTGCTCTGGGCACACGCTCTATGGTTATGGGCCAGCTGCCTGCAGAGCTGGACCCAATTACTGGCTTCAACAAGCTATAATGAAATTCTGGGTCAATTTTCCCTAGACTTGGGTAGACTGAGTTGAACTATAACTGTGTTAACTATCTTCACTATTGGGAATGGACCTAGAAATTTTTGATCAAATTTCTGGGTAGGCATTCTTAATCTCATGTATTTGGTAGATACAAAAACTTTGTCCCCCACACAAAAGGGAGTTTGGAGGGAGCGGTATTTATTAGCTTGCTTCTTGTAGGCTTCTGCCGCATCTGCTAGAGCAGCAATGGCGAACCTTTTTTGGCTTGCATGCCACAAGTGGGGGGGGAGCGCAGAGGGGTCGTGTGCATGCGTGCCGCACCCATAATGGAATGCGCGACCCCCAGTGCGCATGCGTGCACAAAAGGCGCTTCCCCCCATTTTGACATGCTTTTTTCACCCTCCCCAGGCTCCAGAGGCTTTATAGGAGCCTGGGGAGGGCGAAAAGAGACTCCCCTGCCTCCCCGGAGGCCCTCCGGAGGCTTCAGGGACCGTCCGGAGGCTTCCCTGACGCCTTCGGAGCGCTCAAAATGACCCTCCGTGCAAACCGGAAGTGACTTCCGGTTTGCTCAGAGGGTCGTTTTGAGCGCTCCAATTGCTTCAGGGAAGCCTCCGGATGGTCCCTGAAGCCTTCGGAGTGCTTAAAACGACCCTCCGAGCAAACTGGAAGTCATTTCTGGTTTGCTCGGAGGGTCGTTTTAAGCATTCAGAAGACTTCAGGGAAGCCTACGGACGGTCCCTGAAGCCTCTGGAGGGCCTCCAGGGGGCTCTTTTCGCCCTCCCCAGGCTCCTATAAAGCCTCTGGAGCCTGGGGAGGGTGAAAAATGGCTTTTAAAAATGGTGAACTCAGCTGGCCAGTGCGCGCATGCGCGCTGGCCAGCTGACAGGGCAGCACCTCGCGTGCCCTGACAAATGGCTCTGCGTGCCACCTGTGGCACGCGTGCCATAGGTTCGCCATCACTGTGCTAGAGCTTTCTTCATATTTTCCCATCCTTTCTTTAGCGTGTCCATCCATTCATTCAGAGACATGGAGGAGGGAGGTTCTCTAGGCAGCTCAGGCATTGGAATAAATTCCATGCCACTGGTAATCTGGAAAGGAGTTAATTCAGTGCTGCTGTGGACTGCATTGTACGCCACTTCGGCGAAGGGTAGCAAGTCCAACCAGTTGTCTTGCTGATAGTCCACTTAACACTGGATGTATTGTTCCACCACCGCATTGGCTCTCTGCTGCACAGTTCATGCTGGGATGAACCTCTGAGCTCAGTTCTTGTATGGACCCAATGGACCTCAGAACCTCTCTCCAGAACTTGGCTGTGAACTGGACTCTGCAGTCTGAAATGATCCTCTTGGGCACTCCATGCAGGCGATAAATGTGTTTCACAAACATTTTCGCTAATTTCTTTGCGGACAGCAACCCTGAGCAAGCGATGAAGTGCGCCTGCTTGGAAACCAAATCAATAACTCTCCAGATTACTCTGTTCCCACTGCTATCTGGGAGTTTGATTTCTTCCCGTGGTCGGTTAGGGCTGGCCACTCATTGTAGTAGTCCAGGGGACTTCTCCGCCAGTGGTTTCATCGTTGCACAATAGCATAGCTTTTTACGTAATCTTCCACCTCCATTTTCATCTTTGGCCACCAAAATTGATGCCTGGTGAGGTGGAGTGTTTTTAGGAGTCCAAAGTGGCCTCCTAGTTCTGCCTCATGGCTTTGCTGTAGAACTTCCAGCCTCAACCCTGCGGGGACGTACAATTTGGACCCCTTTCAGGCTAAACCATCTTCCATCGTTAGGATACCCTGGTTATTGTTGAGCCACTGGTCTGTTGGGAGCGCCAATTTCATAGCTGTCATCAGTGTATCCTGGCTTCGGTTAGTGACTTGGGCTGCCTTTTGGTGGGAGAAAGAAACGGGGTGAACAACTTCTCCCTTCTTAATATTGCCCTGCAGTTTTCTCAACAAAACATCCCCCAACAAGGTTTTTGGTACTTGTTGGATCCCTGGGTTTTTTGTCTCTGCTGCAGGTGCTGCAGGTTCTGGGCTCTTGGGTTCAGTCATCCCTGGGTGGCCCCTTTCCTCCACCAGTGATAATGGCCCAAACGCAATCATCAGTTTCCTACTGCTGTCTTCCCACTTTATCGTAGGCTTCCACTTGTCAAGCCATGCAAGCCCCAAGATAATATATTCCGGTATCTCTGGAGCCACAATGAATCTGAGAAGCTCATAGTGGCTGTTAAGTAATTGAGCTCCCCATTAGAAGAGCGAGTATGCAGAGAAGCGTAATGAGAGTGATATGGAATAACACACACAAACCAGCATACAGAGACACTGAATAGTAAAAAAATATGGTAGTTTACTATGTAGAAATATAGAAGTATTCAGAGTCCAAGTCATACACAGTTCAGTCAGTCAGTTATCAATATTCTCAGTTTAACCCACAAAGTAGCTAACAGTAGCAAGACTCAGTAACTCACGATACAATATCCGATCAGCATCTAACAAACAGAGAGAGAGGGTAACAGCCATTCTGGCTCCCTCTTATAGCTGCATGAGGTAACAAGCCAATTACATATCTTAAGCATTTAAAGTAACAGCAAAGTAATCATAGCTTATATACATTGCCAAGCCAAGCCTAGGGTTATATCCCTAACAGTGGTGGCCCACTTGTAACTTTACCAGTTCAGTTATTAGCGTGGCTGGGACCCCTCCAATTAGCGTTCCATCTATCTGCTCAACCGGAATGGGACAGGCTAGAGGTCTTGCGCATATGCCCAGTTGCTTTACCAGCAACATGCTGATTAAGCATCAAGTGCAATCGGTGTCCACAACTGCTTCAACTTCCCTGGGTTGTCTTTGGCATTTCCCTCTGAGGCCTCCCCATTGGTAGGACTCTTCATCACCTTAGGTTGGGGATCCTCTTCCAGAGGTTGTCTTCAAGAACTCTTCTCTGTAGGAAGGTGGGGTAAGAACCTGTTGGGGCATTGCAGGTGAGACTGGCCTCGGTGGAGGGGTCAATCTCTGGGTTGGACACTGCCCAGTTATCTGCCATGGTGCCATCTGCTGAGGGAGAGCAGGTGCCCGCTGGCATCTCTCCCATCCGTGACCCAGGAAAGAAACCCATTCTGGGGTTGCTTGATTGACAGGTTGCAGGCCAACCATCAGCTGCTGGTCGGGAAGAAATTGCCCATGTTGATGGCCAAGCTGGTGCCCATTGGCATCTGTCCCATCCATTACTTGGGAAGAAAGCCCAATTTGGTGGTGCTTGATTCACAAGCTGCAGCCCAATTTCCGGTGGCTGGCTAGTGAAAGATGCTGGCCAAATCCCTTCTTGCTGGCTGGGTTGAATTTCCCATTTTGACAGGGAATCTGTCTTCAACTCAGTTGCAGGGTAATGGGTCATTTATCACTGTTTGGAAGGGGTCAAAATCTCCACTCCAGTTTTTTTCCCAAGCCTTGGCTGGGAGAGGAGGGGGAGCATCACTCACGTTTAGCTGCTCAAGTTGATCTGGGACTTTCATTTTCCAGCTGTGCAGTGAATTAGTTTTCCCAGCCCCCTCTGGCTGCATCTTTCCTGATGCTATTTATCTGAAAATTTCCTCTCCGACAAATTCCTTTGCTGCTTGGGAGATATGTAGAGAAGCGTCTCATCTCAGCTTCTTATCTCAAAAGGCTTTCTCTTAATTGTTCACTGATATTTTATACTGACCCGGCCAACGTTGGGAGTCAGCACCCCTCACCAGCCCCATGAAGGAGTTTCTGGTGATTTATTTTTTAGGAAGATTCGGGATAATGTCAGCATTCCAAATATCATCCAGAAATAAATCAGAGTCCAAGGCAAAACTATCCTTAAACTTCCAATTTAATAAGAGAGACATATTGGTACATCTGTGGCAATCCCAAACCTGAAAGCTTCCTGGGTTCCCACCCAGTTGAAAGTTCAATATCTTGCCCCCACACCCACAAGTTCATCACATGGTCCAATCTTCCTCTGCCACACTGGCATTTCCACCCATCTAGTTCCGGTCAGGTGCAGAGGTGCAGAGACAAAGAATGACCTTGGGCTTCTAGAAGGAATGACAACAAAACATTCTACGATTCTACTCCTTACTATTCCCCTCCCAATTCCTACACTAATAAAACAGCATAGTAAAATAATAGAGAGTGTGGCAGGCCAAAGATTCTAAAAGGAATATAACTGCAGGCCTGACACAGTATTTCCTAATGTTTATCTTATGGGAACAAAAATATTTAATTTATTAATTATTAGGTACTTATCATAAGTTGGTTGTGTCTTATACAGTTTGATCTTGGTGCACTATCTTGTGAATATCTTGATCTATATATTAAATAACCTTCCATCCACAAAAAAGCCCTGGATGGTGTACTGTATATGCCATAATAAGAAAATACAGTTAAACAGAAGCATAACTTTATAAAATAACAACAGCTCTTTTATATATATATATATATATATATATATATATATATATATATATATATATATGTATGTATGTATGTATGTATGTATGTATGTATGTATGTATGTATGTACGTACGCACGCACGCACGCACGCACACACAAAGTTTTACAGCACTATACAAACAGTTTACAATGTCGGTATATTGCCTCCAACAATCTGGGTCTTTATCTTACCGACCTGAGAAGAATGGAAAGCTGTGTCAACCTTGAGCCCATTAGGATCAAACTCTAGACTGTGGACAGAGTTAGCCTGCAATACTGCATTCTAAGCATTGGACCACCATCTCTCCTTATAAGAGACAAACATTATGAAACCAATTATTAAATAAAAAAACAAATTAAAAATGTTTCTTAAAAATGGTATAGGAAAAAATGTACAGGTAATCTTAGACTTATGACCACAGTTGAGACTGGAAACTCATCATTAATTAATGTGGTAATTAAATGAGACATCACATAATAGCAGTTTATAACTTTCCCTGCTGGCTTTCCCATTGACTTGTTAGAAGCTGGCTAGGAAGGATGCAAATGACAATTACATGACTCTAGAACACTGCATGGAAAAAGCATTATATCCCACTGTTAAAAACACAACACTTTGAGAAATGATGAGTGGATATCTTGGAAAGATTGTGTCTATTTTTGGCCAGGATTCACATATAAAAGTGAATTGGAAGCTGTGTTTCAGGACAAATGATGGTTTTATAAAATGTTTGAAACGAGCAAGCTATGCACATTAGTATAATTGCTACATAATCAACATGCATTTTAAAGTTTTCCATTGACAGATACAGGAACCCAGCTTAGGTCTCTGTTAAGTGGCTCTCTTGAAAGGTCTTAGAGAAAAGTCTCAAATGTGGCTCACACACCAGGCTTAGTCTTGTGGGAATTTCTCCTCCTTGGTCTGGTTCTCTTTTTCCCAGGCTGCAGATTGGAAGTTACATGACCCAGGGCAAAGCAGGGGTGTTTCCTACTTTCCTTTCTGCCTGGCTGACTCACAGCCTGGGTCTTCTGCCTTTATTGCTTCTGATTTGCCTTTGCAAAGAGGCAACTCACTGATCCTGCCATTCACACCATGCGGTCCTCCTTGTCCTTTCTGGGTGAGTAGTGTCTCCTTTATTACTGCTACCCTTATTTTCCTGGGGGAGGGGGGGCGCAAACTGGCCCTTTGGGAGTGGCTTAATATTTTTACCAGCAAGCCTGTGATTCCCATCAGAGTTATGGGAAAGAATGCACTAATGGAGATGTGGTTGCATGGGTTTGATCCACTGCTGTAGGAGGAAATGACATTCTGTGGCAGTAACAGAGATGAATCCTCATAGATCAATGCAAAAGTGTTATCAAGATTTCCATCAGGAAATACATATGTTTTTATTTTAGATCACAGTACTTTTATCTATATTCTAGCCTCAAGTGAACATTGCTGAAGACATCTGCTTCTACATTTTGCATTCATTTATTCTACAATAGGTGTTTCAGATTTGTGAGGTTGAGAGTTATAATAAATTGATTTTGATTTATTTTAAACACAGATTACTTAATAGACTTGGCTGTACTTAATGAATTTGAAAACTGTCTTGCAACAGTTTAGAAAGCAGATTACATGACGAGAGGATGGAAGAGAAATAACATTTTTATTCCATTTAGTTACTCATGCATAAGTAACTCTGCAATTTTTTTTCTAGAAATCCAGATGAAACTATTAAAATGTTAAGAGCTCACAAATGATCTAAGTAATGTATTTGAAATATCATTGTAATTGTTGATATATTAGAAAATGGCAAAAGAGATGATTGAACACATGGTTGATACAATGTATAACAAGACGCTGTTTCTGCTTGTCTTTTATCTTTTGTTTTTTCTTTTCTGTAAAAGTTGTGAGATTTGGAGAGATTTCTACCTCTAGCATGATGGAGCTGCCAAAATTTTTGTATATCCACCTACCCTTTCCTATAAATGTTTAAAAATCAATAAAATTCTTTAAAAACAAACAAACAAATGACCTAAGTAAATTGCAATAAAAACATTCCTGCCATCATCTCAGATATCAAAAGATGAACAGAAATCCATTATGTACTTGTTCCTTGATTTACAATCCCAGTTGAGTCCAAAATTTGTGTTGCTAAGCAAGAAAATTGTTACCATGTTTTTCGGAGTATAAGACGGACCTTTTTTCCTCAAAAAAATAGGCTGAAACTCTAGGTGCGTTTTATACATCGAATGCAGCATTTTTTGACTCCTGAAGCCCCACCTCTTCACCAAAATGGCTGTGCATAGCCTTAGGGAGGCTTTCAGAGAGCTCCTGGGGGGCTGGGGAGAGCAGAAATAAGCCAAAGACAACCCCCCCGGGCCCCCAGCAGCACTCTATAAGCCTCTATAAGGCTATGCATGCAATTTTTTGACAAAAAACATTTTCATGAAAAACGGGCCGTTTTTTGTTCATTTTTGCCCCCATCTCCCCCCAGGAGCACTCTGCAAGCCCCCCCCCCGGGCTATTCATGCCTTTTATTTGGGGAAAAAAGGGCCAGTTTTCACAAAAAAGGGCCCATTTTTGGAAGGTGTGCATAGTGCAAAAACTTTTTTTTCCCTTTTGGAAAGCTCTTTAACTGATGGATGAGAATTAGATTGATCAAGTGCTGTGCCAGCAGGAACAAAGTTAGGTGCTGCAGATTGTCAGCTATTTCCTTCTCCAGCACATGGATAAATACACCTGGAAACCTCTACCTACCTACTGTATTTCTCTCTCTCTCTCTCTCCCTCTACCTACCTACCTACTTACCTACTCTCTCTCCCTGTCTCTCTCCCTACCTATCTACTATATTTCTCCCCCTCTCTCTATCCCTCTACTTACCTACCTACCTACTCACTCTTTCTCCCTCCCTATCTACTGTATTTCTCTCTCTCTCTTTCTATTTCTTTCTCTCTATCCCTCTACCTAACTACCTACCTACACACACTCTGTCTCTCCCTCCCTCCCTACTGTATTTCTCTATATATCTCTATTTCTCTCTCTCTCTCTCTCTCTCTCTCTCCCCCTTTATCTACCTACCTACCTACCTACCTACCTACCTACCTACCTACCTAACTAACTACTCTCTCCCTCTTTCCATATCTACCTACTGTATTTCTCTCTCTTTCTCTCCCTCTCTATCCCTCTATCTACCTACCTACTATTTTTTTTTAATTTGCCTCTTCAAAACCTTGGTGCGTCTTATACTCCGGTGCGTCTTATACTCCCAAAAATATGGTAAGTGAATTTTGTACCATTTTACAATTTTTCTTGCCACGGCTGTTAAGTGTATCACTTCAGTTGTTAAATTAGTAACATATTTGTTAAGTGAATCTGGCTTCCCTATTGACTTTGCATGTCAGAAGTTTGCAAAAGGTGATAATATAACTCTAGGATACTGTAACCATCATAAATACATGCTAGTTGCCTAGCATCTGAATTTTGATCAGGTGATCACAGGTATGCTACAATAGTTATATGTGTGAAAACAATCATAAGTCATTTTTTCAGTGCCATTGAAACTTCAAATGGTCACTAAAT
This sequence comes from Natrix helvetica, assembly GCF_964273705.1. Taxonomy (NCBI): domain Eukaryota; kingdom Metazoa; phylum Chordata; class Lepidosauria; order Squamata; family Natricidae; genus Natrix; species Natrix helvetica. The sequence continues at coordinate 30,753,559 of NC_138554.1, forward strand.
GAATGGTTGTAAGCAGAGGACTACCTGTACATAAAGGAGAACATACACATGTAGATAGTTGTGCTGCATTTAAAAAAATATATCCTATCATCTTAAGTCTGTGATGGCAAACCTATGGCACGTGTGTCACAGGTGGCACGTGGAGCCATATCTGCCAGCATGTGAGCCGTCAACTTCAGTATGCATGCATGCGCCGGCCAGCTGATTTTTGGCCTTCTGGATGGCCGGGAGAGGCCAATTTTGCCCTCCCCAGGCTCCAGAAAAGACTCTGGAGCCTGGGGAGGGCAAAAAATGGGCCAATGGGCCTACCAGAAGTTTGGAAATGATCAGTTTCTGGGGGCTGGGGGAGGCCTTTTTACCCTCCCAACGCTTCAGCAAACCCTCCATTTTTGAACTTCTGATTGGCCCATTGGACCTGTTTTCTGCCCTCCCCAGGCTCTGGAAGTTTTCCTGGAGCATGGGGAGGGCGGAAACTGCCTCCCCCAGCCCCCTGGATGAAATTTCAAGCTCAGCTTGGAAGCAAGCAGTGCGGCGTCTGTGTGTGGAGCATGGGAGGGGTTACGCACACATGCACATAGGGGGGCGTGCTTTGCATTATAGGTGCTGGCATGCATGTGTGCTGTCGCGCACACACCCTTGCATTTTGGGTATGCAACAACAAAAAGGTTAGCCATCAATGTCTTAAGTCTTCTATTTGAGAAAGGATAACACTCTATCTTATCTATTGAGATGATGAAGTTTTACAGGTAGTTGTCAACTTACAGTCATAATGGAGCCTGCCCAATATGATCATGATGGTCATAAAGTGGGTCCTTACAGGTCCATCTGATTTTACTAGCTTTTTTGCAGCAGTTAAGGGGATTATCTTGATTATTATTAAGAATTATCCTAAATGTGGTTGTTAAGAGAATCCCATTTTTCCCCTAATGGGTGTTTTTACCAATAACTGAAAGTAAACCCTGATATTTGGAAAATAGTAAATTATGGCCATGGGACACTGCAAATTGCTGTAAATGTAGGCCTATCATTGAGCAAACCATATGTGATCATATGTCCTTGGGGGGGACAAGCCACCAGAACTTCAGAACTGGTTTGTAAGTACGTTTTGGGGAGTCCATTGTAATATGAAACAGTCGCTAAGCAATCAGTTGTAAGTCAAGGGACACACACACACACGTGTGTGTGTGTATGTATATATATATGTGTGTGTGTGTATGTGTGTGTATGTGTATGTATGTATATGTATGTATGTATGTATGTATATGTATGTATGTATATATATATTCAAATCCCAGTAAGGGTATGGCTAGCTGATGAGAGCTAATTAGCTTGAAATAGATCTATACTAGTCTCCCTTTATTTATTTATCAGTACAAATACAACATTATATATATACATATACATATACATATACATATACATATACATATACATATACATATACATATACATATACATATACTTATACATATACATATACATATACATATACATATACATATACATCATATACATATACATATACATCATATACATCATATACATATACATATACATATACATATACATATACATACATACATACATACATACATATATATATATATATATATATATATATATATATATGATCTCACCTGCCATCTTCAAGCGTGGGCTTAATATATATGTTTTCTGAGGTTTTCGTGGGTGTTTGTATGTACGTCTTTGGTTGTTCAGGTTTTCTCCCGCGTAGAATTGGAAGTATCTTCACGACGTTCCGATGAAGTCTCATTCATCATCTTCAGGCTGGTGCAAGCCGGAAGCACCAGCCTGAAGATGATGAATGAGACTTCATCGAAACGTCATGAAGATACTTCCAATTCTACGCGGGAGAAAACCCGAACAACCAAAGACATATATATATATGTATATATATATGTGTGTGTGTGTGTGTGTGTGTGTGTGTGTACGTACGTGTACGTACATGTATATGTATTCTGGTTCCATTTTGTGCTGATACTTCAGAAAGTGTTCTTCATTATCATGGCTGGATATTTCAAGCTCATTGCTTCAAGTTCTGAATCAGTTTACTTTGCAGGATTGATGTGGCAGAACCATGACTGATAGTGGCTAGAATTGAAATTGGTTTAACTAAGGGTACTAGATCTTCAGAAACACAACTAAGAAAATCATTGTATTGTGAGTTTACATTTGGAATGGTGAGGAAGAGAATATGAAGCACAGGTTGAATTGGACTATGTGGTTGTCAGCCATTGAATGAAAGACTTAGTCTTAAAATAACTTTATTGTCACACTGAACGTATACTAATTGGCATACATTAAAATGAAATTTTGTTTTATACAGCTCTCAAAGGGGCTCCGCCTCCAATATATACTACATAAACATGACAAAATCAATAAATACAAAATTATGTATATACCCACATATCAGTGATGGGATATGACTGATACGCTGTGGTACGGACGTACCGGTGCCTGCTGGGAGCACCAGGTACCATTCAGGTATGGTCCTCTGGAGGGCCCGCCCGCCCACCCACACTCCTTACCTGTATTTGAGCTATTCGGGGCTTATGCTCACAGAGCGTATGGCACCTGTGCGATGCTCCACCAAGCAGCCAGAGCATCCCCGAAGCATCGCAGAGCGTCGCAGACAGTATGTACGCATGCGTGCACTGTGCACGTTCATGTGGTGGATGTTTGGCCCTGTTGCACCGTACCGGTTGCACTAGGATCTGGAACCCACCACTGCCACATATATTATATGACACAGAGAAACAACACAATCTAGTTTGGATGTATGCATGTACATGGTGAGGGAAACAATGACATAGGGAACAAAGCTGTTACAGAATCTGGTAGTCCTGCTAAAAATACTTCAAAATCTCCTCCCAGAGGGGAGCAATAGAAACGGACTGTGAAGTGGGTGTGTGGGTTTCTAACAATGCTTTGAGCTCTAAGCACATAGCTCTTATAAGCAGTAGGCTGAATAACAGGAAGTATGTTCTTATAATCTTCTTGGCTGTCCTTACCACCCTCTGAATAGACTTTCTCTCTGAGGCATGGCAGTCACTGAGGCACGGCAGTGACCAACCAAAGAGTGATGCAGTTTGTTAAAAAGCTCTCAATTGTGCCTCTGTAAAAAAGTGGCCAGGACAGAAGGAGAATGATGTGTTCTGCAACCAATATATTTATTCTAAGCCAGACTTTGAGTTGCCCAGGAAGAAAACAAACCCAGGGATCTAAAATGGATCTAGGACTGCCCTAGGGGTCGTTCTCTCTGAAGCAAAGGGGCCATGTTTTCTGTTTCCACATATAGAACCTTCATAGAATATTAGTTAATTCTTAACCTCAGTATTGACAACTCAATGTATGTAATGCACGGAAAAATATCAAATGGCCTGATCCAATGTTAAGCACTCTGTTAACATGCATTATCTTCGCTGGATTTCTTATCTGCATAATGGTAGACTGAGCCTTAATTACTTCATGACCTGACGAAATTATCAGAAGATAATGCCAAGAAGTTTCCAATGTATCCTAGTTTACTGTACCTTTTTAGTTTCCTGGAAATCTGACTTGTTTAGTATAAAATGCCAAATACAAATAATATTGATGATGGTAAAGTTTGTAAGGAAAGAAATATTATTAACAAGCTAAAACAGAAAAAAGAAGTTTGTCTGAATTCATATTGGAGATAAGATCAAGCAAATTCAGTTTTATTCAGACACTATGGTTTCTTCAGTAAGCAATTGTTAAGCATGCTGTGCCTTAAGATATGCAAATTAAATCAGTACCAGAGAAGCATAAATTGCCTTAGAGGATACTGTTTTGGAAATTACAATAGTTATTAATATAATATTTATTGTATACCAAAATTATAAGGTAAGGTCACAAGCTGAAAAAAATGTGTAGCAACAATAGCATACAACTTTCATGCTCTTACACCAAGAACATTGCATAAGTGTATCAATAAAATAATTTACATGAGCTTGATTTGAAAGAATATTTTCCTCTTATGTTATTTGCAACTGCTTCTGTATCTCTAAAAGATATTCCCCCCCCCCAAATGTCTAAGGCTTGAAAATATTGCATTTATCTAAATAAAACCCAGAATGTAAGGAGTACTGGCTTTCACTTCTCTCTTGCTTTGTTTTTGCAGTTGTCTTCTTGAAACTTCATGTCACAGGTAAATCCAATTAAAACTTGACTACTTTGATCTTTGCCCTGATCAATTTCAGATTGATGATTTATAAACTATAGTCACTACCATATTTATATCCAAGCTCTTTTTCCAAATGTGGATGTTTATGCTTTAAATTGGTGTCATCCACAAGAGGGCAATATCAGCAAATTCAAGGGAACCTCAGATTTTTCAATAATACAGAAAGTTAATTGGGAAACTGCAGAAAAATGGGCAGCTAAAGCACCAAATTTGTTTGTGGTGATGGAACAAGACTCTTTTGTTGCACTTCCTTGTCTTGCATTTTACATGTAAACTAGAGTGGACCAGACTAGTTCACTGTACGTTGTACTCAGAATGTGAACATTACAGTGAACACTAGTTCACTGTGTGTTGTATATCAGAATGCTTCCAGATAAACTAACCAAATGATGGGTTGACTTGTGCAATAAAATATACAACATGATTTGCAATTTTTGTAATGTATATTCTTTATACGAGAATAGCAACATCACAAATTATCATGTTATAATTTTTATTATTATCAGTTTGCAGACGATGTGTATTTCTTTATAAAAAATAATTGCTTTTATGTATTGATTCTGGTTTTGAAATCATGTAAAGCAAATAATTAAATGATAAAAACTGATTTATATAAGTTCAAGGGAAAAGATTTCAGTATATTCAGGGCACCTTACTGAAAGTGAAGAGAAAAAGCTTTGGGTGTCCCTGTGGATCTCTCTCTCTCTCCAGGCACTTTCCAGATACGTTTATCAGGAGGTCCTAACCTTTGTGTAGGACGGGTGGAGGTTCTTCACAAAGGTGAATGGGGGACTGTCTGTGATGATGATTGGGACCTGCGTGATGTTGCTGTTGTGTGTCGAGAACTAAACTGTGGGGAAGCCCTTTCAGCACCTCATGGAGCCTGGTTTGGTGAAGGAGTTGGCTCTATCTGGCTCAATGAAGTACACTGTACAGGTACTGAGAGGCACCTGCTTTCCTGTCATCACCGTGGCTTTCGCAAGCATATCTGCACCCATGAGGAAGATGCCAGTGCCATCTGCTCAGGTAGGGCTCTTGTTACTGCCAACTGTTTTCACAAGATGATTGCTTAAGAAGATTAGAAGTAATTTATTGTGTAGTTCTTGGTGCTCTCTGAGCTTGGTTGTTTGGTGGCAGATGTTTCATTACCGTACTAGATAATATCATTGGTGTGAGTAAGTATGGGGTTCAGTGGTGGGATTCATTTTTTTTTTACTAGCGGTTCCACTTGGTGGGCGTGGCTTGGTGCGTGTGGCTTGGGGAAGGATACTGTAAAATCTCCATTCCCACCCCACTCCAGGGGAAGGTTACTGCAAAATCCGCATTCCTCCCGATCAGCTGGGACTCGGGAGGCAGAGAATAGATGGGGGCAGGGCCAGTCAGAGGTGGTATTTACAGGTTTTCCAAACTACTCAAAATTTCTGCTACTGGTTCTCCAGAACTGGTCAGAACCTGCTGATAGGGTTCACTTTCTTGTATATAGCAGTTGTCCTGCCATTTTTGGTGGGGTAGTGGTTTTCTCCCTAGTAGCTCCCTGATTTAGGCATTGTTTTCAGCTTGATTTATTGTGTTACATGCATAATGATTACATCGTAATCATTAAATGTGAAAATCAATGTCATGATTGAAACCTACCCATAAAACAGGGAGCAAATATGAAGCTTATTTATTAATTTATAGTTTAGATGTAGAAAATTGCCCAACAATGACTTAACACAATTCTCACCATTATTTAAATCCCAGAAAAAATAAGAAAAACTGAGAGTAGGAAACTCTGCTTGAAGCAATAATATATTTCTTTAAAAGCAATTTTTGTTCCAGGCCTAACTGTTCAGACACAGGAAATATTTTCTATATACTACATAAATGACAACTGGATGTCAGTTCTTGACACTACAAATATTTTTACACTTTCTTTACAGAGGTCCAAATATTTGCTCCTCCATACAGTTGGCTATACCAGATGAATTGATTATCACACAGAGATACCCTCTAAGCAGTCTTACTTAGAGTAGCTACCAAATCTGTTTCAAGTACACACCAGTATTTGAGAAACAAAAACAAATGTTTAAGTTACAACAAAAGCTTGCTGGGGACAATTGGAGTCTTTCCAATATTAGTTTTAATATAGGGACATTCCTGGCATCTAATTTAATAGATAAGTTTTTCTCTGTCCACACCTTGAAACTTAACTAATAAATTATTGACCAAACCCTCTTTCAAAGTTGAGCCTCTTACTATACTAAGTGTGACCTGATGTAAAGAGTTGAATGCAAGGATAGCCCCTCAAACAGCCTCTTGTTGAGTTATCTACGCATCTCATTAGATGTGCCAAGGCATGCTCCAAGTTCCTTCCCTTAAGTACATCCCATTGTGGGTCTCAAAAATATGCCTTTCCATTGTAATCCTTGTCCTGTGGAATGCCTCCTCCCGGAGACTTTTAATTTTCAGTTAAAGACTGAATGTGCTGGAATGGGGAGAGGTCAAAGTGGCCATTACTCTTTTTTCTTTGGGGTGGGGTGGGATTATGGTTTTCGTTTTAGTTGCATATATAGCTTTTATTGCTGGGTATTACCCACCTTAGCCAGTTTGGCACAGCGATTAAGGCATCAGACTAGAAACCATGAATTCTAACCCCCACCAGTGGTGGGTTTCCAAATCTTTTACTACCGGTTTGCTTACGTGCTCGTGCGCACTCGCAAATGCACAGAAGTGTCCGGACAGGTGGGCAGAGCCTCCTGCCACTGCTACTATCGGTTTGCCTGATCCGGGCCAAACCGGGAGCAACCCACTTCTGAGCCCCAACTTAGGTATAAACCCACCTGGATACCTGTGGCCAATTATTTTTTTTCAGGCCTAGGCAATGGCAAATCATTTATGAAACTTTGCCAAGAAAACTCTCCAGGCAGTCTCCCAGAATCAAATATGATTGAACAGGAGAAGAAAAAAGCAGCTGTTTTTAAGATGGGGAAGCTGTATTAATGTTTTAAATAAATCAATACATACAGATCCGAGCTTTATAGCTTTCTGTGCCTTCTGGAGCAATGAAACCTAGATTCCTTCCCACTTGTCTTTACACAGAACAACGCTTCCCTCTTTTTACTGCCATTCCTGCCCACACATCTTTCAAGAAGGGCAAAATGGACGCAGTAACAACGATAAGGCCACTTGTATCTCCTACACCTACTGAGAGTAAGTACAATTATAAAATTCACACTTCCATTGTTTTCACAGAAATTGTCAATCTTCAGAACAGGATTAAAAGTCACTGGGGAGATGGGAGATGCCTCCATTTTATCAACCGATTTTGATCTGAGTCATTTAACTTAAAAATAATTTGTAAATTTAATATTTTGGGGCAAGTAAGGAGGAAAGGCAGTACCAGACCTCATTATTTAAAATAATTTTATATAGAAAACAAACAAAGCAAAAGATTTGGATATGATTTAGAGAAAAATATTTTTCCCTTAAGAAAAAGATACTCTAAATTTATGGATGTGTAGTTTTCAAGCTTAAAGTAAGGAAAATTCAAGCTTAATGAAAGGGAGATGTTATCTTTACTTTTAGAACACTGTATATAGCAAACTTATCTTCATATGTACTGTGGGCTCTTCCACAATCTGCCTTAAAATTCCTTCTTTTTCTTTCCAGAAACCCTAAGACTTGTAGGAGGCAGAAATCAGTGTTCTGGCCGGCTAGAGATATTTCATGAAGGGCAGTGGGGGACAGTATGTGATGACATGTGGGACCTTCTGGATGTTACTGTTATATGCCGAGAGCTGGACTGTGGGGAGGCTCTGGCAGCACCAGGTGGTGCTTTCTTTGGTGAGGGGAACAGTGTCATCTGGCTGGATGATGTGCAGTGCAAAGGAGAAGAGTCAAAGTTGGTAGACTGCCACACCAGTCCCTGGGGAACAAACAACTGCCGACACAGTGAAGATGCTGGGGCTGTGTGTTCAGGTGAGAATGAAAAGACACAACAATTACCTACCCTTCCCAGGACATATTCCAAACTAGGTCTTGAAGGGGAACACTATAGGACAAAGAACTAGGAATTTCTAACATAGTCGTTTACACTCTGGCACTTTCCAGAGATGTTGGGACAGCAACTCTCAAAATCCTAGCAGGTATGGTTAAAGAGACTGTGATGGTGTGTAATTCATAGAGTTGTGTTCTAATACATGTCAATGATAGGAAATGGGAGAAGATTGCTTAGCATTTCACCATTTTCCCCCAGGATTATTTTGGAGAAAATCCATTATATCAAGGTAATAAAAAATTCTAGTTCAAGTTGCCACTCGTATATTCAGCCCTTACAAAGACAATACATTTATACAAGACTATTTTTGCTCTGAAGAATTGTGGAATTACTACTGTGGCATGTGCTCTGTCATTTATTGACTTCTTTTCCAACAGGTGCAATGTCCCCTGCCATGATAGAAGAGCATACAGCTATGCTTACAAAGACTTTAGCTCCTCAGAAATCCTGGTCTGCGGCACCAAATCAAATTCCACATCCTATTCACTTTATAAGAAAGCAGGAAGAAACTTTGACTAGTCAAGAACCCACAGATGATATTCTCAAAGGAGGTCTTTCAGAAAGTGGTGAGTAAGAAGGAGAAATGGGCAACTACTTCTTTTATGAAAACATAGATCTGTCTTTTCCAACCTACTGATATGAAGAAACATATTGCTTTTGGTTACAGTTGCTGGAAACCCTTCCAAGTTAAAGTCTCAACCTAAAACATTAAGTTATGAAAGGATGCAATAAATAATCCAGGAGCAGTTTTTATTATATATGTGGGAAGTATCCATGCTAGTTTCTGTGAAAGCAAAAGGGGAGAGAAAGTGGCTTAAATATTATAATATATTTTATATCCTTCTTCATATGCTTCAAGAAGAAATATATTAAAACTCAGGTTCTCTCAGATGGGGAAGTGGAGCCATTAAATTGAGGTAAACCCATTCCCCCCTTCACCACTGCTGCAAATTTCCATAACCCTGTCATAAAGTTTGTGCAATCATACTAGATTCTGGTAACCACTTGCTTTAGTTAGCCAATTTAGGGTAAGAGGTATCCCATTTACCCAAAATAGTATACTGAAGTAGTAAGTAGTGTTCAATGGCAGTAGTTTTGTAACATAGAGAGATGTTATTGTACTTTGTTTAGTGATCTACTGGCTTACTATTCATATTTGAAATGAAACTCCACTAGAACTATACTGTTGAAGCTTATTGACCAGTCTTGCATTGCTGTTGGTGTTCTACAGGTTTTTGTAGTTAAGGAAAACTAGATAAAAAGGAACAGAACGTGGCCTCTCTACTCCTCCAATAATTCAAGCCCAAGTCCTCATGGATACCAGACAGTTTGTACTGTCTTCCTAATTCTGTTCATATACCTAACTAAATCTGTCTCTTGGTGAGAAAAGGCTATCAATTTTCTTAGGAAATGTTGATTTTTAAAAATTATCTCATAGGAAGATAATTCCTAGTTTCGATCTCTGGAAGGAAACAAGTCATGTAAAGAAGAGTTTGTACTCTATTCAGGGAATTCGGTGATGGCCCTATAATATCACATTTAGTTTGGTCCTAAATACTCACAAAGTGTTCTTTCTCAATGGCTCCATAAAACATGGATTAAAATGGATTTGTACTCAGATTTCATAGAATGGTTCCAACTGAATTGCTTGTATGTCTGAAGAACAGGGACTTCTAATTAGAGATATGAAGTAAAGAGGTGGATATGTTTTCTCATTATATTTAATCCACTTGGAAACAGAACATGGAAAGTGGGTGAATGTTGGAAGAAACAATCATAAATAATTTATATCCAAAGAATGGTAAATAAAGCACTGCATATATTTCATTTTCTTAAAATTTCTATCTATTCTCCCTTCCCCAGTCAAGGCAGGATCATTTCTCCATTGTTTCAAGCACTACATATTTTTCTCTGATGCAAGTAAATACACCAATGAGAAATCATGTTCTCCAAGGCAACAATTTTGATGGAAGACATTTACCGGTAATTCTGTTTAACCATTTTCTACTCCTTGTATCTTAGGCCAGCAGCATCTGCGGCTTGTAGATGGCCCTGAATCCTGTGCTGGACGGGTAGAGGTGTTATACAAAGGCCAGTGGGGCACAGTGTGTGATGATGGCTGGGACTTGGTGGATGCAGCTGTTGTATGCCGTGAGTTGGACTGTGGAGCTCCACTTCTCAGTCCAGGCAATGCTCGATATGGACCAGGATCTGGACCTATCTGGTTGGACGATGTCAACTGCACTGGGAGAGAGTTTACTATAAAGCGCTGTCATTCTAAACCTTGGGGGAAACATAACTGCAATCATCATGAAGATGCTTCTGTCATCTGCACAGGTGAGAAACTTTCCTATTTCTATCCAAGAATGTTTAATGAGAACATTTGCCAGGCTTCTGAGAATGGCCAGAAATAACTAGTGTTATGGGGAAAGAACACCGGTAAATCTGACACTGGTACACATTTTCTGATTTTAGGCAAGTGGAAACGTCTGCTGTTCCAAAAACCAATTGGCAGTTCAAAGGCAACTGAACAACCAATCTCTCTCACACCTGAGCCAGTATCTCCAGACAATTCAGAGCTGCAAAATGTGATGGATGTAGCAGAGATAATCACAAACACTCAGGAATTTCCAGATGAGTCAAACATAAAGTCTCTCAATCAATGGTACACTGTGGAGCCTCTTTTAAAAACACCAAGTGTCAAAATTGAACTGGAAAAGGAGAGAAAGTCAACAAATCCTTCAGGTATGGTTGAATCAACACTTAGTCCAAATATATTGCAACACATGCAGGAAAAAAAATCATACAACTTCCCTAAAACAAGATTGTCCACACAAAAATGGAAAAAAGAATCAATTTCTTCCACTAAAAATTTTCAGCCATCCTCCAACACATGGTATACAGAATCTCAAAGAGAAATAAAGTCAACAACTCCTGGACCCATAGATAAAACAATATATAATTCAGAAAACCCACAGCATGTTCAGGAGATGGAATCAGCTATTTCTTCAAAGATCATGTCATCATTTCAAAAGAGGAAGGAAATGCCCATTTCACAATTCATAGAATCTAAACCATTATCTATGAGAGATATTGAATCAGACAGAGATAGGCCATCAGGAGCAGGGGCACCTCCATTTGCACAATCATTTAACCCTGAGAGAATGCCTTCCATCTATTGGGATAGCAACACTGAAGTGTCTCCAGTTACCAAGAACATAGAATTCAATGATGTTTTCAATGAAAATCAGGACATCACCACTGCCACATGGATTCAGGCACCTGAGAAAGTCATAAGGGCATCTGATATGAGGAATGAATTGTTTGAATTCGCAAAAAGATTGGAAGTCGCAAAAGAGATGGAATTGCCTATAACCACAAAGAATTTGCAACCTGAAAGGCACATTGAAACAACTACCCCTAAAGTCACAGATTATGAAGAGAAATCAAATCAAGAAAAACAGGAGGAATCAAATACAGATCCCCATCCTGTAGAACTCTCAGGTGAGTAACAGTCCTGAAGCAAGGCCCAAGATAGGATGTGCTGTGGATAATGAATCTCTATCTGGTTCCCTTTTAGCATTGGCAATTCTTGTCTTTGTCTTTCTTGCTACCAGAAAAGAAGGGTATGTAGTTAGTTTGGAGAAGAGGAACAATAGTGGTTGAAGAAGGGGAAATATAGTTTCATTTTTCTCCTGGAGCAAAATTCCAGGAAATCAATAGCAGACATATAGATGGGGCAGCTCCTCCTTTCTATTAGTATCTTTATCTTCATGAAGGAAAAGGCAGCTTGCTTGCTTGCTTGCTTTATTTATTTATTTATTATTCATTCATTAAATTTATATGCCACCCATCTCATTGACAAGTGATGCAGGGTGGCTAAGGAAAAAAAGAATAAAAAATATAACAGCAGTAGCTAATCTCTTCTCCATTAGTATTATTGCAACATCCGTGTGACTGAGGTCACAATTCACAATAAACTGTAATACAATTTGTTTGATTTTGAGTTAGTGTTATTTAAAGCCAGCCATTATGGTATAGAATATTTATAATTTTTTTTCAACAATAAAAAATATGCACATGCATTCATATATACATGTTGTACCCAAACTAAGGACCAATAAAATTATAGACAATCTAAAGGAAACCATCATATTACAAACTGTAAACATGAGAGAAAATGTTACTGTATTTAGAAATGTTCAAAGGTCATAAAAATGTCACCAAATGAGGAAGTAAGAATTTAAAAGAAAATGGCAAAGGGAGAGAGAGAGTGAGAGAGAGAAAGAGAGACAGCCAGCCAGACATGCTTTAGAGTCAGTTTTGTCTTTTGAAAACTACCTGGACAAGTTCCTGCAGTTTAATTGGCAATATTTTAAAAAATGGTTTACCATTGCTGTCTATATGGGGCTGAAAGAGAGCAGGTAGGTCTCCCATCATTCAGCTAGTACCTAAGGCAGAGCTGAAATTAATGGCTTTTCAGTCTTAGCCCAGTTCTTTAACCACTGTAACATTTTGACTCTCATAAACCCAGAAAATTGTGGCTTATTAAGAAATCATCATTAAACCATGGATAAATACATGTCTTATGAACTTAACCTGGTTTTCCCCTTTCAAAGTAAGTAGCTATTGTAGCTACTGCTAGCATTTCTCCTTCCCTCTAGAACAGGAGTGGAGAACAATGGCCCTTTTATGACATGTGGACTTCAACTCCTAGAATTTCTGAGCCAGTTGAAGGGGCCATAGTTCCTCACCTCTGTTTTAGAAAAAGAGAAGTTGAGCTAATGATTGCAAAGGGATTTCTAGAAAACTCCGCTATCCACTAAAAACAAAACATACTGGAATTTTTTAATGTGCTTTCTGCAAAATTCTGAAATCTCATTTCATTTCATATTCCTACAAAATATTGTCCCAACTACACCAGAATCTATCTTTATTTCCAACGAAGTTTTCAATTCAAGCCAACAGTACCCAAGTCCAAGAACTTTGAATGGACAATTGGGAGACAATTTATTCAACTCAAAAGGTAAATTATGAAAAACATGTAAGTACTGAAGATAAATCTTCACTGTTAGGCTAGGAAAAAGTTCTTTGTTTTTTAAAGGTCATATCTATTTCTTTACAGCACACTCCCTTATCCTGATGCTTTCAATATGTATTGGGAAATCATAGAAATTCCTATCAACATTGTGGGAGTTACAAATCCGTTATATAACATATATGTCGGGATATTTAGTTATCATAATTCTCAATCAATGTATGCAATGTATATAGAAAGTACCATGCTAGGAAGGATTGCTCTCTTAGCTACTAATGGGATATGTTGGGATATTGAAAAGTCACGGTTACTTTTTTCCACCATACTAGGCCTGACAAAAACATCAGATCCAAATGTCTCATCTGCCAAACCTGTCACCTATTCTGAACACTGTGAATCATCCCCAGACTGTCTTATAAAGCACGAAGAAAGTAAAGCAGATCAAAGATGTTGCTGTTCACCACAAGCCCTGAGGAACTTGGTCCATACAATGAAAGGTCTCCATGGGGAACTAGGTTCTGTCTCTGTTGCTATTAAGAATCAAGGTTCCCAACTGGAGGCTGTAGCTCATAATCTGGCTGAGTTGTCGGCTTCTATACGTCTTCTGGTTGGAATATTGCCCTCTCTGGTACAGCCTGTCTCATCCAAATCCTTCTTATCTCCATCTGGGCAAGATGAAAGTCAACTGCAAAATCAACTACCCCTGAAATGAAAAATGTACAATTTTTTTGTAATGCAAAATATTGATCTTCACGCCATCAAGATACCGTTGAACCTCTGGTCAAGACCATATTTCATTCCATAACTTTGGTTGCAACCCAATTTGGTTGTGACCTGAACCTAATTTTGGAAATTTGGCGCTTACAAAAAAAATGGTGTGGAAGAGGAAATTTCCAGCTGCAGATTTTATTTTATTTTATTTTATTTTAGTCAGAACCCAATTTGGTCATAGTCAGAAGCCTCATGACCAGAGGTTCTACTGTACAGAGAGACAAAAAATCTACCTAGTGAAACTGCTATAGGATGGCTAAGATCAACACGTACAAATTTTACAATACTAAGCATGTCACAATCAGAAATTGTCACAATTCCTATGTCAGAAATACAAAATCAAACTGAATATTAGGGTGCACTAAGAGAAATTGTCAGATGAATTTTAAGTAATTGTAGTGAGCAATGCATTTATTATATAATTCACTGATTAAAACTGGGTTTTAAATGGTAAAGTCATAGATAATTTGAACCTGGATAGTCCTCATTCATCTGCTATGTAGATTAGCAATTATTCTCTGCATAAAAGAGCTGTACTTTGTGTAATTTAATTTCTGTGCTTTTTGTAAACATCCATAATGGGGTAGAATGAGAAAAGTCAAGATCCAAGAAAAGAATAATTCCCAGTAGTAATATATCTGCTTTTTAGGTCCCACAATAATCCAGCAGTAATTCTTGGTTAGTAAACAGTTCCAGATAATCTGACTAAACCATTTATGTTATTTATAGTAATTTTTTATTTCAATTCTATTTGTAGCATAGTCGAAGTGCTTTGCTTTTTTAAAGTTGCAATTATTAAAGATTACAATATACAACAATCAAAACTACTACAAATTAAAAAGGGAAAAGAAAAAAGATGCTAAGAAGAAAAAAGAACAATGAATTAAAAGTAGAAAAGAAAGAAAAAGAATATAATAAAGAAAAAGAAAATAAATATATAAAGTTACTTTTCCTTTCATCACAACAAATGTAGCAACTTTAGTAACATCACTTTCTCTTAAGATACAACAAAATATCTCTTCCCATATTTCCATTTCTTATCCATAAACAAATTCATGAAACTTCATCATTTCAGTCATTATGTCAGTAAAATTTCATTGAAGGTTACCAGAGATAACATATCTATTTTAACCTTAATCAAATAAACTGATTTTATACTCCTTCCTTATATTAACAATCCTAACTTAGACTTTTGGGGAAGAAATGGCAAAGTGAAAACAACTCTATGAAAGATTGGCTCTCTGGACAAAGACAGGACTTAGGATCTCTTACATATGGGCAACAGAAAGCTGTTCCCAGTGAGGAGACCTCAAGACTCTTCGGGGTTTAAAGCTCTGGGAGATAGAGAATAACCATCTTGCTCAAACTGTGATTGTCACCTTTAAAAGGACATTTGGTCCACATGCTTCCTTTTCTAATCATTTTTAGAATTTGATTATTAACTGCTTTTCAGGTATTAAAGACCTTTGGATCAATATGTTTATGCATGAGTTTCTTTCATAAAGGAAGTTTTAAATACAGGTTTAAGAACTTATCCCCCCCCCCTAAAACAAACAGCAAAAGGCTGCCTAGATTTTAAAGTTACAAATGGATTAAGCAGCCAGGTAAATTTGAACTAAGACTTTGGAATTAATTATAAAAATCCTTCCTGTGGGAAAATTCTTTTGTTATGAATTGTTTTAAAATATATAAAATACGACTTTAAAAATTGGACCTAAGAAGAAACTAGAAAGAATTAAAGATTACTATTAGAGAAGAGCAACTCAGACTTCACTTACTAAAATAGAATGAAGCAAAATATTCTAACATTGGACATATTGAAGGATATTTTTGAATAATGGACCCAGGTTAATTCTAAAAGATGTTACTTCACTTCAATTAAAAAAATGAAAAAGAAAAGATGGAAGAATAACAAATATTACCTGACATGAATGAGACTGTTTTGAAAGTGGATTTAAAAATGAGAGGCTACAAGAACTATATAGAAAATGATGTTACACTGAAAAGACAAAATAAACCAGCTGATATCTTGATTTGTTACTTGTATATTCATTTTAATTATTAAGAGAATTATCTGGATAATTTCCCCATATTAAATTTATAAAGGAGATTTATTAAAGCTTGCAAAAAGTTTGTGAGAAGGAACAAAGAAAAAATGAAAAGAAACCAAGGATTGTTTTTGAAGATTTTATTTCTAGTCTTTCATAAACTTTGTATCTAATTTATCCTTCAACTATAGAAAAAGAAATGAGAAACATTTTAGTTATTTCAAGCTATGCATTATACACATGTGCCAATGTTTCCACAGAATATCTGACAATGGTTTTCTAATTAGCTTTAACTAGTAAATATTTTCCACACAAGAAAAGTTATTTGAATTATTAATAAATTATTAACATTTTTCTTTAAGCAAAGTGGCGCTTTATTTATTTAAAGCTACAAATTGTTACATAATATCAGTAAAAATTAGTTTTTACCAATTTGCTTACAATTTAACCGGGACAGATAGAAATGGCCTTTAAAAGCAGTCAAATTGCCATCTAGTCTAATAGCCATTGTTCTCCGAAGATTGAATAATTTATTCCTTCTTTTGTGACACTTTAAACAGCACTAATAAAGATACCACCTTGATTTTTCCATATTTATATTGCCATATTTCTTATTGATCAATATCGCAATGCACGCCACTCCACGAAAATTAGAAAATAATCTTCTGTGGCTATGATGGTTCTATTTCTTTTTAAATGCTAACTCCACATGACTTCTATTTCCCAACTCGTTTGGGGATAGAGAAAACAGCCATGGGCCAGCATATACCTCCAAGCCCACCTCATTGACCCCACACTAAGGACTCAGTCAGCTGCATTATATTTAGCACAGCGATTAGAGAATGGGAAGTTTGTCAGGTGCAGCTGCTGCTAAGAGATGTGGGGAGAGGAGGCGCTAATACACCCCAACATGAGTTGGGAGTGGCAGCCTGGGGCTGTGAGAGGCTCTGCTAAGGATAGAGCTGCCATTCAACAGGCCCAGATCCTACTGGAACCTTGCACCTGACCTTATTATATAAGGGCTCGTTAACAACTAATCCCACCACCTGTCCCAATCTCCAGAAGACCAAGCACATTTTGTGGCACAAGGTTCTATGGCGTGGTACATCGCAAGGGAATTCATGGCTTAGAGATTTAATGTCACAAGGTCCTCCTATTGCATCTCACCTCCCAGTGTGATTCCTGCTGGGCTTCCAATTCCAGTGAAATGATACCACTACTTTTTTAGAAAGTATAAAGATTGTATTTATATTTCCTAAATCAATGTATCAGAATACTGTAACTGGATTAAGGGACTGGAAAGAATTAATGCTTATATGGTAATCATACCTGGAGTTTTAAAACTAACAACAGACATTCAGAGATGATGCTCGTTCCTTGTTGTTCTGGGCATTAACATCAAGCTTTATTTGTCCCTTATTTCTAAAATATCCTCCATGGCAACCCATTTATATATTTATATTTTTTGTTTATTGACCTGGATGTCTTTTACTGTTTCTTAGTTTGCCTTGTTTCCCCCCCTATGTTTTTACCCAACCTTTCTATCAAGTCAATTTTAAGGCCCACATTACATCTCTTCTTTTGTTGTTACTCAGGTTTATTACCAGTGGATATTTGTTTCTTCTTTTTTTGAATAACTTCTCTAGTCCCTAACTTTTACTGTATATAAGTGGTTCTGAAACCTGGGTAAATTTTCCAAAATTGGTAAAAATGTTGTTCTTTGGGAAACAACAACTGAACCCATTACCCAACACCAAAAGGACATTTAAACTGACTTAAAGATTGCCATATGTACTAAAATATATTTGAAAATTTCCCAAAGAATTTCTATTCTAAAACCTAAAATTGATGAAACTACCAATGGTGATTTGTTGAAATGATATAAAGATAATTCAATGATATTATTTTTATAATATAGATAGTCCTTGAATTACCATTCATTTAGTGGTCATTTGAAATTATGATGGTGCTTAAGATGGGGAAAAACAACCAAGCCTTGAAGTTCACAATCAAACTTTCTGAAAACTGGTAATGAGGAAAAAGTTTGGGAAAACACTGCTGTATATTCGCCTGTTCTCCCTTGTCTAATGATTTACATTGGAGAATAAAAATCTTGTTTTCACAGCAAAAAAAAAAAAAAAAAAGTCAGAAGCAGGGGATTTAGAGGATCGTATCTATGAGCATATGGGAAAAAAAAGAAATAATAATGTTCTTTTCTCATATACAAATGGGGTAAAGTGGCTTCCAAGACAGAATACAGGTAGTCCTCTATTTACAATTGCAGCTGAAACTTTCCATTGCTAAGCAAGGAAGTTGTTAAGTAAGTTTCCCCCATTTTACATTCCCCATTTTGTGCCATATTTGCTAAGCCAACCATGGCAATTGTTAAGTGGTCATTAAGCGAATCTGTCTTCCCCCATTGACTTTGCTTGTTGGAAGCCAGGTGGGAAGGTTACAAATAGTGATCACATTTCTTCAGAACAGTGCAATTGTCATAAATACATGCCAATTTCCAAGCACCCAAATTTTGATCACACGACCATAGGCTTGTGTCAACTTGTAAAGCGTTTCCATGACTACTATCAAGTTGACATAGAAAAAGGGAGGAAAGGGAGGAGAATTCCAACACTGCAACAGTGTAAGTATGGAAACTGATCATGTTGCTTTTTCAGTGCCATTGTAATTTCAGACAGTCACTAAATCTATGGTTGTAAGTTGAGGACTACCTGTGTAACATTTTGCATTCATGATTTATATTTGGCTGAGGATACCAAGGTCTGTAATTTAACATGCTTGGAAATCTTAATTAAAAACTGATTTAGATGTTCAGTTCTTTGAGGATAGAGAACAACTTATTTTTGGCTAATAAAGGCAATCGGAACAGTATTTTGATCATCTAGTGCATTTCATTGCTCGGTCGTCATATGCCATGCAGAAAAAAATTTGGACTGACAGAAGGATATTTAATCTTTGCTAAAATACTCTTAACGACAGAATACCAACCATTAGATACATACACAGTGGTGATGCTGATGCTCATGATATACTTGGCATTAAACCCCCACACTTCTCATTTTAGAAATTAAGTCCTGTTGGGGAGTGTATTGGGAAGTTACTAAGCAGTTATCAAGTGCTTCTTCCCCTGCAAGAGCAGAACACCTATTAGGAGCCAGTAACACGTCAGCAACGGCATGATTTCAGAAAAGACACATGCAGTCCCCTACATATTCCATCCCGCAGGCCATTTTTAGGGCTAATTGTACCAACCATGATAACAGCACTTAAAGGCTATGTTCCAATTCTTACATGAGAGGAGTTCAAAGCAGCAGTTGGTACAAAGAGTAAGAAAAAAAAGATGCCAATCCAATAAAACAAGTACAGCTGGAAAGTATGAATGGCTTGCCCTTTGTATTCCCAGTAGTAGTCCCCAAGCAACAGCTGCTTGGGCCTACTTCTGGGGAAATGTGGAATGTCCTTCTGTCATCAGACTATGGCCGCACAGGGGCTATTTACAGCATAACACATCTATTTATATAGCAACCCATCCATATATACACACACACATCCTTGCTCCATGCTGCCCCTGGGCTGCTACATTCCTTCTCATAGCTCTTAAGAATATTTCTATCTTGTCCAGAGATAAGTGTCCAATGGGAATGGGGCATCAACTCTGTTACAGCAAGACAGTTGTGGCCCTAGAAGGGAAAGTGTCACTATGCAGGTCCTACAGAGAATGGAGAGCTGGATGAGTTGACACCATATTACTTGTCAACCTGTCATTAATACTTCTAGATCAAAAAGGAATGAATAGCTAACATTTTAGCATTTTAGACCCCAATCAAGATGGGGTATGGCTATTCTCATATCAAGGAAAGGATATAAACCTATATAACACTTAAATTTTTCACGAATTAACTGTGTTAATTAAATTAAAATATATCCCTGGTTCAAATCCATGTTCCTATTGGAAATCCTAGGAAATTCTTCAACAGCATTCTTTTTCAGAGAATGATCAACTGTACGAATCCTGAACATCTGCTAAAATGGGTTGACACTATGTCCTACTTTCTCAGGTATTTAGACCGTTTTTGGAAATTGTTCTTCAAAAACTACAGGTTTTACCTGCAGTTTATTCCTGTTCTAACTAGTTTAATTTTCAAGAAATCCTTGCTTTGGGCATCATCATCCAAATATGAGAATCCATATGCCACTTTTTTTTTTCAATCTTAGACCAGTCTGTGCAAAAAGGAAAGAATACTGACATATTGTATATAGTCTGTGACTTGTATTTTCCCTGCAAGTGAAAGAAAAGCCTACAATTTTATTATTATAGTGATACTATATAGTAACAAATAAAAGTTATATGTTTAAAGCCTCCTGTAAAGTTGGATAAATTATTTATTTTTCTCATTTGATGTCATTAGAATCAGAGGAAAGAGCAAAACAATCTGAGTTTTAAATCCAATATGTCCATCTAAGTCTGCATCATGGAACGGATTATGACATCTAAGTGGTAGATTTTTGAGCTGATCAGACTTCATTTTCTTCAGCTTCTTGAATATGGTCTGTAGCATTTCAAAGCAACACTTAAAATCAGTCCTTTTCCTTTTAGAGGTCTCAAGCCTGTCTGAAAGTCATGCATTAGTAACCTGCCAAAGTATTCTAATGATGAGTAAAGCAATAGGTGAGGCCAAGATTAAAGCTACTGTTCTCTTCTATCATAACTTTCTCATCTGAGCCCTGGCACTTAGATACATATTCTTAGGAATGCAAGCTTTTGACCTATGGTGCGATCATAGATGTAAGTATGCAGAATGCTTTGGCTCCCATGCCTGATTTATTACAGAGGCATTTTCCTCCCGTTCTCCAACTATCAATCTCATAAAGAGTAAACAAATGTAACAGGCGACCAGTGGCAAGCAGCTGCTTGGAGGTCTTTGAGGGTGAGTGGCTTCATGCCTGACCTTTGCTTCTGCCAAATCCAGGTACTGCTAATGTTGTGTCATGTATTAATTACTTACTACATGAAGCCAAGAAGATCAGGTTATTTTTCTGTTGCAACTGATTCCTCACAGAATAATAATAAAAAAAAACTTGAGCAAAGAGGCAGAAGAGATGGCTTCAAGATACAACGCTATTTCAAATAAAAAGTATTATTCCTATATTGTTAAAGGATGTTGCTTAACAGGAATTAGATTTGAAATGTGTCATTACTGTTAAGGATAAATCTAAATCTGTGCATATATACATACATATACATGTGTGTGTGTATAGGTGTGTATGTGTGTATGTGTGTATGTGTGTATGTGTGTATGTATGTATGTATATGTATATGTATATGTATATAAAGCTTTAGAGACCATGGGCAAAGTAAACTTCAGTAAAATCTGTAGGAATGTGTGCAACAGCAAACTTAACCCAGTGCATCACAATCAGCCAAAGTAAACCCACAAATATGAGAGTTTTCAGAAACTCACTGGAAAGGGCTAGCAAAATAGAATGTCATTTGGTTGGATATTTTAACATGTTGCAAGTGTAGATCCAGGACAAATCCATGTATTTTGGCATCTGAAGCTAAAAATCCTTTTACTACAGTTCCACCTTAATGGCAGAAAAATACTCCATATCTTTGGCATAAGAACCCTTTTAGGCAGCTCTCTTTTATATTAGTCAGATTGGCCTTATATGTAATTATATTTTACAGAACATTGCCATTCTAAACATAGTAGAATATGCCAATGTAACAGTCACGAAATCCACATTAAAATTTAAAAGGTCTGGCAATTTGATACAACTGCTAAGCTATAAGGAAATGTTTATCCTTATTTGAGAGAAAGCCCTTTTATACCCTGGCACTTTTGAAGTTGCTCCTCTGTAAGAATACATCATATACTGTATGGCTAGCCAGTTATTTCACGATAATTTGCACACCAGGGGAAAATCTGGTCCATGTTCATTATGAATAACATAAAATAATGTATTATATTATATGACATTGTTCTCAGTTGTACCTTTGCTCTTAACTGATTTTATGTGCTACAAGAAAGGAAGAATCTAAATGAAGAAGTGGTAGAGAATACAGATTAGAATTAATAGATAGAGTCAAGAATCTGATGGAATTTTATATTTGACATTGGGCAAGTCTCAACTAAAAGCTTGGTTTAAAAAAGCCTTGCTATCACATGAATTTCTGCATATGCTCATGTAGTGGTAAGCAGCTGGCCTTCAAATCACCAGCCAGCTTTATGGGCCCAGAAAGAATAATCTGACCCCTGAGGACCAATAGGGAGAAAGAAGGGAGGTTCTGCCAAGTTTTGGTGGGAAGCATTTGGAGTCTGGTGGGGAAGTTGGCTGGAGTCCAGGATGAGAGATTCCCTCAGACAAGATTGGAAATTGTGTTATTTAGCTATGGTAAGAATAACGTTAATATTTTTTTTTCATTTTATCTTTTTTAACTTTATGTATGCGTGTACCTTCATATGGCTTACGTAAAGCTTTTTTTCTATTTAAATTCTGTAGTTCACCATTGGCGCTCTATTATTTACCTCAGCTTGGCTGAGCTACTGACTCCCTCAGTTTTTCTTTGGTTTCCCTTTTTATGTTTAGCAGACCTGGCTGGGGTGAGAATACCCCTTTCAATCTTCCCCTGGTTCCCCAGAGGGCTGGTTTGGAAGTGAGAAAGTGGTTTATAGGGAAAGTATGGCAGCAACAGCAGCAAATGGACCTAGTCTTCCAGTTGCTGTTCACCCAAAGATGCAGAACAAAAGGAACCTCAGAACAAAAGAACCTCAGAAAAGTGGCTGGTTCAACCGTGAGGTGTTTTCTTTCTCGTTACAGCTCTGATCTGGATAATATTGGTGAACCTACAAAGGAAAAGGAAAATTGTGTAATTGCTTCTTCCAAAGTTTTTGAAATTTCTTCAATGTTTTTCACCTATTGGTGTTTTTTTTTTTTTTACAATAAGCTTTGTGTTATGAAAGGATAGTGTCATATTTGAAACAAATAATATAATATTAAGAGGCGAAAAAGAGAAGTGGGGAAAGAGAGAATATGACATTGAAGGCCCATGGGTAAATTATATTGTATTTTTGGCCATAATGAATGTTTTCCAGGATATGAATTTAGGGCTCAGTACTTCATTCCCATTTTGAATATGTTCTTGTATATGGTCTACTGTTGATTATTTAGATACTTATTTGTTGCTTGCTTCTTTAATGACTTTGAGACGCTAAATTGTATTGAAGAGGAGGCATGCCTTAGCATTAAGTGGCATTTTTTTCAATGTGTTGGAACTGCCAATGAAAAAACAGAAGTAACAGCTGATATCAAATGGGGTGCAATGGGACCTTCAACATGAACTCTGCAATGGTCTCAGAATATGGAGTTTTCATTATACAGGAGTAGCTATTCTTGAAAGTTTCCTGAATCTACTGTACATACACTTGTTTAACCTGTTTATTCTTACTAAAGTATCCATATGCAAAAGACATATACTGATCAAATTGCAACTTTTCTAACAACCCTTTTTCTAACTATCCATGCAACCATCCTTAGGGTTCCTGCTGTGCGGTTAGGGAGTATTTGCTCCATAGGAAGCAGGTATCCTTCCTTTTTAACATTAGATCTTTTAATTTTCTGTAAACGTACAGTATATGTGCCATCTCTCTGATAAGGCAACTTTGGGCACATATTGTCTGCACATTCTTATTTATCTCTTATTATACTCATTAGTTTTCTGTTATTTATAAAGAGATGTATATAAATAGTTTTATTATTGGATATTTTACTGTATTTGGCATTATGGCTGTAATAAACAATTTGAATTTATGTTGAATTTAATATTAGAATCCATTCAATAATATTCTTCTGGCAGGACACACTCTTTATGTGCTGCCAAAGAACTGTTGACAGTCTCCAGAAATAGACCCCAGAAAATTTCCATTTCTCACAAGCCCAGATGTGAATAAGAATTGAGGGTACTACAGTATGGAAAATTTATTTATTTATTTTACAGCACTGGTCAGAGAGTCCATTCATTCTTGCATGGATTGTAAGTGAGGATTTGAAGGAACATACAGGAAGAAGAAAAACTGCATTGGAAACTTGCACTTTTCATCAATGACTTCTGTATATAAGACATGTAACATGGCACATCTGGAATGCATTGGGTAATGCAATGATCACAAGATAAATATCATATATATATATGTGTGTGTGTGTGTGTGTGTATGTGTGTTGTATTTGTGCTGATAAATAAATAAAGGGAGACTAGTTGTAACACACACACACACACACACACACACACATAGAACCTGGGCTGTATTACATATTAGGCAGATGTATTAGCCACTAAGCCACAGGCTCTCCTCCTTATCAGCTGAGCCAGGGAAATAGGTATGGATTTGTGTTACAACCCCTGGTATGCCCAAATATGGGAAGGAGCTCACTACTCCCCCTTTCTGTCCTTTGGCTCATTACACAAGACCATCCAGGCAGAAAACCATATTTTTATTTTTAATGTTGCCTTTGCTATGTTTGTGTTGTATTTGTGCTGATAAATAAATAAAGGGAGACTAATATAGATCTCTTTCAAGCTATTTAGCTCTCATCAGCTAGCCATACCCTTACTGGGATTAGAACCTGGGCTGTATTACATATTAGGCAGATGTATTAGCCACTAAGCCGCAGGCTGTCCTCCTTATCAGCTGACCTCATGGATTATCATCATATAGATATGATGGAGACAAAATGTGCTTAGAGTTCTAGGTTCTGATTGAGAACATTCTTAATTATCAGATGTTTTTATTGCTAAACTTGCCAGTCAAAAATTGTAAATTCTGGATTATAATACCTTACAATTATTTCATAATTGTGAAATTTAGTATATCCTCACCCTTATTTAATTGTTTAAAATACTACATATTGAGAGTGCAATTAGTTCAGAAAGTTTTGGTTCCATACAATATTTGAACATGATGAAAACAATGACCAAAGGATAACTAGATAGGTAATTGAGTTCAAGAGATACTATACTGAAAGAGGTGAAGGTATGTGGTTCTGTACAGTTCACCTGTGTTGTCTCATCACACCCTAGCATGGGTGTGTGGCTGGAATTTGTGTGTCTGAAAATTCAGTCCCTTTGCCAACTTACCCTAGTGCTGGAGGAAACAGTTACATAAACATAACTGTCAGCATCTCAACATAGCCCTGTTCTCAGAGCAGATTAACTGTTCCAGGCACAGCACTCTGTCCCCTCCAGGAGGTGCTCTTCCTAAGGCACAAAAACCCCATAATTCCTGGACATAGCCTGAGCTTCATCATGAAACAGATTTCTACTTGCATTTCACAAAACAGTCTCCAATCTCATGAAGTGATCTGGTTACATACAGATGAACAAAAGTTCATTTCCTTCTTCACTCTTTTCTACTGCAGGTAGCATACTGGGGACTTAAAACGTTGGGGGTCAATGCATGTTGCCTGTGTCTCATATATGAGTTTAAATAAAACAACTTTGTACTTAATCCAAGTCACTACTGTTTCCTATAATGAGGACTGCATACTGCAAGCACTGAAAACTTCTAGCATGAAAATTATGCATTCTTAATAAAACTGCAGTTTGAAGAGCAGAAGCACAAACTAGACATAGTCACAAAATCTGAATCATAGTATTATCACTAGCAGAATATAAATATTGGAAACTACAATATATAATTATACTTTTAATAAAAATATATTTCACATTCCCAAGTGTACTGTCATACATTAACTGTTAAAATCAATTATATATGCAGAAAGATATAGAACATAAACTTTATAAATACTATTTCTTCCTCTGACAAGTTAATTCCAAAAATGGATGAAAAGAAGTTAAGTTAATAAGAAAGTGACTAACTTTATATTAGATGTGTCTTCAATGAGAGTAAAATTTATACCAATCACCCCCCCCCCCAATAAATTAAAATTTACAGTGATTCCACCAAATCATCAGTCATATTCTCTGAATTCTGGATGCATGTCCCTATCATACATAGAAATAAAAAAGTGGCCCTATAGTAGAAACTGCTTAAGCTGGTTATCTTTATTATTTTACTGATAGAACCTTCCCAAATCTATGTTTACCAATCTTGTTGGACTATAATTTTCATCTTCCACAGCCAAAACAACTTAAGGGAGATTTAATGAAGAGCATTTACCTGTGGAACATGCCTGTTTTATTTTTCCTGATTTTATTTATTGGCATGATAACTTAAATACCAATAGACAACTAAAATCATATGTGATCTGAATATAATGATCTAAACATTTAATTTTTAAATATTATTTAAATATTACATTCTAATATAATTATTATATTAATTGATTGTCAATATAGCTTCTAATATAATTATTGTCAATATGGCATAGAAAAATTCAATCTTTGCCATTTTTAAAATATATATATTCTAAAATGATATATCAAATTGTGCTAATGGTTGTTTTTTCCTTTTGGTTGCTCTATTTAAAAGCTTCTTCATGCTTTAAAGCAAACAGTTGCTACAATGCTTAAGCAACCATATCAAGAGTACCTAAATGCTATTCCAGATGCAAAAGCCAAGCAATTGCGTAGCAAGAAAATCTTCCAGCAGCTGTGGAATTTTAAAAAGCATAAACAGAACCGTTCAATGAATTTTACAAGCCTGAAATGAAATCAGTGAGGTAACTAATTTATCATTACCTCATAAATGTATCTTCACTAGCAAATAATGTCAGATGTTTCATATCTTGCTTTGGTTTCAGAATCAAATGGTAATAAAGTGGAATACAAAGAAACAAATGAACCCTGGTATTCTTTTTCCCTTCTTTTGTCAGAAATGATCCCCCGTCATGTTAAGCAGAGGAAAAGGGCACAGTGGACATTAGGCAAATACAGGTGGGCTTGGCTTTTTTAAAAAGAAGTTTATTTCCTATCAAGTATTTATCGCCAGTAGAGATTCTGATGTTTGGGGGCTGGCTACAGGTTTTGGCAATATGATCTCACATAAGGATCATTTTAAAAAGTAGACTTTGGTGGCAATATGCAAACATATTTCAAATAATTTGATGTAAATCTATGTTCACAAAATGTCTTAGCTCAGATCAGCTATAGCCCAAATTTCTTATTTATACAACATAGATTTCAAAGATGTAACAAGAGACCTGAATCAACTTGAAAAATTCTAAAATGCAGATTGTAAAATTACTAATTGCTACAAATAAACAAAGTAGTGTGATCATGTGTATCTGCTTCTTTTTAAATGTTTAGCAATGAATCATTGGATGATATAATTCTGATGATATATGGCGTAATCTTACTTTTGGTAGAACAATGAGGACAGGGTAAGGTAGTATTACCAGATTGGTTTCAAAAAAGAGACTAGGACAAAGAACTGAATAGGAGAAAAGTTGGAAATGGTAGCTGATTGACTGCCTTCTAAAATAATCAGAATTCTACAAGTTCTGTTAAGACTTTATGGTTATTTTAAAAAGTAGAAAGAATAATAACAATTATCAGTGTTTAATATCTGATTTTGAAACTTGGAAGAAATTGTTAGAAACCATTATGCTATTTTATCAAGAGAAAGAGCAATTCAAGAGCAATTGATGAAATTAAAAACAGTAAAGCAACAATTGTTTGAAAACAGTTTTATTAGTTGAATACTTATATAAAATCTGCAAGAAAAAAAGATGAATCATTAAGCAAATAATTTAGATGAGAAAGAGATTTCATATTTAGTGCAAAAGAATATAGAACAAGGAAAGGAAAATACACCTACTTTAATTATTTGATATGTGTGAAAAATATATTTATGCATGTAGGAATAATTGCTATGTTTCATACAGAGTAGTGTTATTTGATTGCAGTATTAACAACAATGTAGAATTTTCTACATTTGCTAAACCATGGGGAAGGTAAGTCAATACCACCCTTGATCTATTTCACATTTATCCATAATCATGTTCAGGTTTCATATGTTGGGTTTGCTTGCAGTCTGTAAACTGCAAAGATTTAGTTTAGGGTGTTTAAAATACAAAATTAAAACAACAGTCAAATACAGACACTCCCTTCTATTCCTGGTCCTTGTTTGTGTTCTAAAGTTACTCTTCTTAAACATAAATGAAAGATCACCAGAGAATCCTAAGGTATAATTGGAAACTCCAAAAAATTCCCACAATAAACACTGGCAAACCATTTCGATGTAGAGATCAGGCGATGCGCTCAAGTTAAGGGCTTCCTTATTTTTTAAAGTCTTCTTTAACTAAAAAAATAATAATCCAATTTTTAAGTTTTGCAAGTATTCATTACTGAGCTTAATTCTTTTCCACCTTTTATGGTCAGCCATTAAAAAAAGACTTTTGGAATTTAAATAATATAGAGGAAGATTTAAAAGAAGAATTGTGATAAAAATATAACATAGCTACAGTACCATTAAAAAATACTTTATTTAAAACAGAGAACATTGGACAATTTGAAGAAGAGACAAATCCATTACATAAATAACACTAAATAAAGTGCTGCCTTAAATTATATCTATCTATCTATCTATCTATCTATCTATCTATCTATCATCTATCTATCTATCATCTATCTATCTATCTATCTATCTATCTATCTATATTTATTTATAAGCTGCCATCTTTCTATATATAAAACTTGTGTGTGTGTGTGTGTGTGTGTGTGTGTGTGTGTGGAGAGCTGGCATTGTTTCAGTAAGTGGATTGATTGGCTGTGTAGTTGTATCATGATTTGTAGGTGCTGATTGGTGCTGGCTGTGTGTCCATTGTTGTTTTGTGTTGTAATGGCCTAGGTGGTGGGTGGGCCTCGTTTGTTGACTAGGGCTGGTTTCCAGATGTCTGGTAGGTGGGAGGTATCATCACATTTATTCATATTGTGGTGATGTTTCTCTATTTCGATAGCTTCCACAATTATTCTCCTGTTGAAGTGTTCAGTTTTGGAGATTAATTTGGTTTCTTCAAAATCAATTTCATGTCCTGTAGCTTTAAGGTGCTAGAAAAGGGAGGAAGTTTTTTTCTTTTTTTTCTTACTGTATTCTTGTGTTCTGCGATGTGTGTATTTATTATCCTGTTAGTTTGTCCTATGTAAGTTGCAGGGCAGATTTTGCATGGTATTTTGTAGACTCCTTGGTTTTCTAGCTGGACTTTGCCTTTGGGGTTTCCTAAGATTTTGGCTATATTTTGGTCAGTGTTGAAGGCTGTCTTGATATTGTGTTTGTGGAGAATTTTGCTGATTTAATCTGTGGTGCCTTTGATGTAAGGGAGGAGGGCAATGCTGTTGTCCTGTTCTGTGTCTCAGTTCTTGGGGGGAGTCTCCTTTTGGATTAGGTTGGTAATTGTTTTTCTTTGGAATCCGTTGGAGATTAATACATTTGTGAGAGTGTGTGTTGACTAGGGCTGGTTCCCAGATGTCTGGTAGGCAGAAGGTGTCATCATGTTTATTCATGTTGTGGGGGTGTTTCTCTATTTCGATAGCTTCCATAATTATTCTCTTGTTGAAGTGTTCAGTTTTGGAGATTAATTTGGTTTCTTCAAAATCAATTTCATGTCCTGTAGTTTTAAGGTGCTGGAAAAGGGAAGAAGTTTTTTCTTTTTTTCTTATTGCGTTCTTGTGTTCTGTGATGCATGCATTTATTCTCCTATTCATTTGTCCTATGTATGTTGCAGAGCAGATTTTGCATGGTATTTCGTAGACTCCTTGGTTTTCTAGCTGGATTTTGTCTTTGGGGTTTCTTAAGATGTTGGCTATTTTTTGGTCAGTGTTGAAGGCTGTCTTGATATTGTGTTTGTGGAGAATTTTGCTGATTTAATCTGTGGTGCCTTTGATGTAAGGGAGGAGGGCAATGCTGTTGTCCTGTTCTTAAATTAATTAATAAACATATTAATCTCCAACAGATTCCAAAGAAAAACAATTACCAATCTAATCCAAAAGGATTAATCATGTCTCTCTTACAATATTTTTCCATCATATTAACTCTTCATGATTCAGACATCTGTCTTGCATGTCCAAATTATACTAGAAACAGAGTATGTCCTTTTTCCTTCAGAAACCTCTATTGAATTATCTCATAAGCCAACTCCTAACTTCTAAAATTTGTTAACAATTCAATAATTATAGTGACCAGCTCATAGTATAGTTCTTTCCCTTACTACAGATAATACGTTTATTTCATCCCCGTATAATAGGTTACTGCATTCCACAAAGATCTGAATCATGGTAGTTTTTTTAAAAAATTGCCAGACTTTTAGTCCTATGATAAAAATGTAATCAGCAGAAATGTTTAGCTAATAATGCTTGGCTCTAATTTTTCACCATGCATAATAAAACAAAGATAAGAAAAGTAAGGTAGTAACTTGATTCAGCTGCATCCTACAATACAAAAAAAGTTGACATATTTTTCTACGAATGTCAAGTTGCTGGGAACTTTTACGAAGTTGAATATTAAGGTTATCAGGCTTTGAATTCCCAGAACAAATACTCATACCCTTATTTTTAACATGGTTACCTTTTAAAGTGAAACTTGCCTTAAAACTGCAAACCAATAGGCCCAGCAACTGGGTTTATCTCCATCACTAGAAGAATTAGCTTGCATAAAAGATTGGCTATTGGCTCCGTAGTTTTCTGCATAGTAAACTCATATGCTATATCTTGAAGTTCTTTCTCAGTTTTTCCAGATAAAGCTATGCTAGCCCACAAAGAACATATTTGTTATGTGTAGCCCTATAATCTCAGATCTCATCACTATTTTCATTGAAGTAAAAAAGTCAGTTCTGAAGCATTATTATGATATAATAATAAATTAGTTTTTCTTTACCTCATAATCATGGCAACTTGTTTCCTAAAGTTCTCATTTTTGAATTCTGGTTGTGAATATTTCCTACATCTTTAAATATTTGTTAAGTATTCATCAGAAATCTTTACGATCTTGACAGTGGAATAGACTATTAAGTCAAGTTTCTTTAGTAGACTGTTTATAGCACCTCATTTAATATGTCATTTGCACATGATTTCATTTCAAAATTGGGTTTTTCATTTTATAAAATTCACATTTAATTCAAGTCAAACTGCAAAAATGCTGTTAGGAAAAATGCTTGTGAATTGACAAACACAAATAATTCACTTATTTCCACTATACTGTTAGCCTATCACTATTCCATAGATTTTTTTTTATCAGTTCATCCTGGAAGAAAAGAAGCAAAAGAAACAATTACCTGTTTAAACAAAAGCATGGTAGTATGCTTTTAGATTAATGGTGAAAAAAGTAAGGTTCTACATTTAGGCAAGAAAAACGAAATGCACAGGTACAGTATAGGTGATACCTTGCTCAATAATAGTAACTGTGAGAGGGATCTTGGAATCCTAGTGGACAATCATTTAAATATGAGCCAGCAGTGTGCAGCAGCTGCCAAAAAAGCCAACACAGTTCTAGGCTGCATAAACAAAGGAATAAAATTAAGATCACGTGAAGTGTTAATACCACTTTATAATGCCTTGGTAAGGCCACACTTGGAATACTGCATTCAGTTTTGGTTGCCATGATGTAAAAAAGATGTGGAAACTCTAGAAAGAGCGCAGAGATGATTAGGGGACTGGAGGCTAAAATATATGAGGAACGGTTGCAGGAACTGTGTATGTCTAGTTATTGAAAAGAAGGACCAGGGGAGACATGATAGCAGTGTACCAATATCTCAGGGTTTGCCACAAAGAGGAGGGAGTCAAACTATTCTCCAAGGCACCTGAGGGTAGAACAAGAAGTAATGGGTGGAAACTAATCAAGGAGAGAAGCAACTTAGAACTGAGGAGGAATTTCCTGACAGTGAGAACAATTAATCAGTGGAACAGCTTGCCTCCAGAAGTTGTGAATGCCCCAACACTGGAAGTCTTTAAGAAGATGTTAGACAGCCATTTGTCTGAAATGGTAAAGGGTTTCCTGCCTAGGCAGGAGGTTGGACTAGAAGACCTCCAAGGTCCCTTTCAATTCTGCTATTGTATTGTATTAGTTCTACCACTCAAATTTATCATTACAATTTAACAAGCCAATAGTTATGTTACTATTTGAACTATATAACTCCTTGCTCACATTCTTTCTCACCAGACTTACATTGTAGCAGCTGTTGAAGTACCACTTCCAGCATTCCTCACTATCAGCCATGCTGACTAGGGTTGCTTGAACAACTTCTTCCTAGTATTATTCCCATCCCATGCTAGGACAGGGTCCACTTAGGTTTGCTTGAACTTATAGTTCACCAATTCCTCACTTCTTGTACATTGTTTCTCATTACTATTTACTGTTATTATCTGAGTTCCTTAGTAGCTGCGCATGAAACTAGACAAATAGTTTTATAAGATTTTCTTTTTCATTAACACACTCATCAATTTTGAAATAATATGTTTAATAATGTGGTATTTGTATTTCTCCTCTGCTTAGGTATATAGATATGTGATTTGTAGAACTTTAAGAGTCTTTTGAAAGCCTAATAATGTTTTGCTTTTTGAAATATATAGTTAAATTAGATGAATGATTTTTGATTTAAAGAATATTACCTAGGAAAGGGCCAAACTAGCTACCATATTTTTTGGAGTATAAGATGCACCAAGGTTTTGAAGAGGTAAATTAAAAGAAATTTTTTTGTACTCCGCAGACTTTCCCCAAAAGGGCCCATTTTTCATGAAAACGGCCCCGATTTTTTTTCAAAAAAGGGCATAAATAGCCTTTAGGAGGCTTGTAGAGTGCTCTGGGGGGGGGAGGGGGGAAATTGAGCAAAAAAGGCCTATTTTTTGCTCATTTCTGCCCTCCCCAGCCCCCAGGAGCACTTTATAAGCCTCCTAAAGGCTATGCACAGCCGTTTTGGTGAAGGGGGTGGGGTTTCGGGACACAAAAAAATGCTGTATTCAGTGTATAAGACGCACCCAGATTTTCAGCCTCTTTTTTGAAGGAAAAAAGTGTATCTTATACTCCAAAAAATATGGTATATGTTTATGGTTTCACATCATGTACATGGCATCTTGCTAATGCTGTCATGAAAGATCACCTAAAATTATTTTTAATGTAATTAAACACTGCTAGCTCAATAGCCTTAACTTATACTTTTATTAGATAATAATAACAATACCATCAAATAGCAACTCTACATATCCTAGATCTTTGGAAAAGACTTGATAGGTGAAAAAAATGACCAAATCCACTCCAAACATCTGGCTGACTATGTGATGAATCACATTCAAGATGCTCTATGACAGTAATATAAAAAATCTGAAGATGATTACTACAAATACCAGTTGCGTATGGCAGTATCTGGAGAGAAGATAAGAGAATCACAAAATAAAAAACCCTGTAAATAGAAATACATGGACCATGGCAAAAGACAGCAAAAATAGAAGCAATAATAATAGATAACTGGAATACCACTTGAATACCATCGGCATTAACAAAATCATCATTGCATGTTAAGTACAGGTTTGAGTACAAAGCCTTTGTGTGAATTTTAAAAAAAATTCCAGGATTTTTTAAAAATAATAATAATAACAACAAATTGCTTATATAATATTTATAGATTACAGACAAGATCAGGCAATTTGAAAGATGGGACATTGCAAAAATTACAATTTACATTACAAATCCTAAATTATTCTGTAAATGCAATATTTTATTTTAGGAAGGAATAGCTTTCTTTTAAAGGAGAATGTTCCCACCCTTTTTTAAAAAACAAACCTAAAAGGACTTGTGAATTGACATAGAAAAGGATAATTTGGTAAATCAAGCAATATGGCTCCATTCCATATATAGGTTTCCATTCCTTAGGTTTCAATTTAAAGGGAAGTAAATAAATGAAAACATTGAACAATATTCTATGATTAATACTAGCAGAGGTCTCGGCTCTATACATGAGCTGAGATGGAGGTCAGATGGCAACAAACGTAAAGAAAACAAATTTGCAATACAAAAAGAAACAGACCAATGATCTCCCAACAGTTATAGTAACTTTTTTTCAAATTATTGTTATGAATGCCAAGTGTCCATAATACAATATAAATTTTTCACTGTAAAATGATTTAAAATAATCTTACTAAGTTATATAGTATAATTGAGTTTGAGGAGTACACATCCAATGCTTCTAAATGAACAGGAGTATTTGTATGGCTCTTCCGGCAAAAAAAAACATCAACATTTTTGCATAATATTTACATATCTAGAAAGCTTTCATGAAGCAATAAAGCAACATGCTGCATATCTGCAGGCCTAAATCATTATTCTGACAACTATTACTGCTTCCTTTAAAAAAATCTAATATTTAAATGTTACAAAATCAATCTTGTTGGAAAAGGCAGCTTTTCTTGGAACAGATTATATCCTGCAACAGTGTCTTTAATACCATTAAACAAATCTGCATATCCCAATTCCTTAAGAAGGAATCAATAGATGAATAAAATGCCAAATTAGTTTAATCGTCAGGCTGACTGTGACTAACCATAATAATTTATTAAATGTATATGCAGCCTGACCCCCAGTGACTTTGGACAGTTTACAATCACTAAACATTTTAAAACCAAGAAAAATAGAAACAAATAACCAAAGCATCACAAGATGAAAGAACAATGGCAAAATAAATAAAACAGTTGCTACATAAATAATTCTCTTTATGATCCATATTTTTAAATAGTGAATTGCTGCACTACCTGATGAATTGAGGCAGATATTATAATAAAATATTACAGGTAGTCCTTATCTAACAACAGTAACCGGGACTGGCAATTTCATCATTAAACAAAGAAGTTACTTAGTGAAACTTTATGTTTGCAATCTTACTTCAGCTTTCCTTTGCTTTAGCAACATGCAAAGTTATAAAATCAAGGATTAGTTACAAAACTACTTTCTCATCACTATCACAACTGTAAAATTTGCACATTGTGCAAGGCACTCACTAAACAAGGACGAGCTGTATATGCTTGTCACAGATCATAATATTAAAGATTGTCTAATTTTAAAAGAAAAGAGAGAATCCTGAGAATCAGACCTGAGGAGTAATCATTATATCCACACATGGGAACAAGATTATGACTTAGTAACAGAAATATCATGTATATCAGCAACATCTCATAGACATTCTTGATTTATCTTTAAAATGTTAAGGAGAATTGGACATGGTTAATAAATGAGAGAGCAGGAAATCCTAAACTGCAGATTATCCTGCCAAACTGAAAAAAAAATTACCTGGAAAAAGGCAATGTCTAATCGCTTTCATCCATGGCCAAGAAAACTAGATGGATGCAATCAGTCAGAAATCTAACTTTACTAAAGAGAGTACTTGTTTTTAATAGTAACATCAAATTCTTTCAGAAACACCTAAAGTTAATTCAGTGGGTTTATCGGTAGATTTACTTTACTAGGGTGTTATTCATTGCTTTAGATATGATTTTTTTTCACCCTGAAAATAACTGCTTATGAGAAGAAGTCGTATGAACTTCCAAAATGTTTATGCACTCTGAATTGTAGTGGAATTTGCACTCAGAATAGTTAGTATGTGCTGTTCCAGTCTGTGGAATAGAATTAATATTGCTATCACTGAAAGTTTGTATTTCTTTTTACTACTGCGTGGATCTGTTTCTCCATATCGAGGCATTCAGATTTCATCCCTCCATCTGAGTTCCCATCCTTTATAGGCTGAAGACTTTAAAGGTATGTCACGTTGACCTCCAACTGTGCAGAGGTGTAAGGCTTGGACTTAGCTCTGGCACGGTGCATTGTTGCTGTTATCTCACCACCCTCCTCTAGCCTTCCCAGCCTATCTTTGGATGTTTGCCTGGCTTGTGTCTGAGCCTGTGACACATGTTCCCTTCTCCTCACAGTGGAGAGATTATAACCAGCTAGGACAGCCTCAGCTTTTATAGGAGCAACCAGCAGACTGAGCACAGAGAAAAATCCGAGAGAGAAAACATTTTACAATTTTTTACACATCCAGGAAACATAGCTTGGGTGTCAGCAAAAGCTCCAAGTCTGAACCAGCAACAATGACACCTGGACAGCTGAATGCCATAGTGCATGAGAAACAAACAGCAACAGGAGAATGGTCTGCCGCTATGTTTCCACATGAGCCTTCCACTCCAGCACCGGCCCAGAAGTGCCTCCCAGATCAAGGTAAGATCTGGGAGATAGAGAAGCCAGTCTCTCCCACTGTTTTTTCTGTTATTTTGCAGGACACATAGGATGCTTTTTAAAAAATTTTTAGCTAAAACCAATGCAAACACACAAATGCTTTAAATGCATAGTATTTGTATTCAGCACAAATTTACTTTGTGCACCTGAGCCAACTGCATATTCTTAAATTAATACCTATCCGAATCATTTATTTCAAATGAAAGGTTTGGGTATTTAAGCAAAAGATTTCAATAATGTTTGCCATTTATGTTAAAATGTTGGAGGTAAATGCTTCCCATTATCTCTGCAAGAAGGGCCTATTTTGCAAAAAGACTATATATTTTTTAGAGACTGTTCTGTTTTATTTTAGAATGCATTTTCACCAGAGTAATAAATTATATGCAAACCATTAAAATTTTTATTCACATGAATATAGATGGATTCTACAATTTATTCAAGAATTACTATACAAATCTTATCTTATATGCATTTTGTTCAGAACAGGGTTAACCACTACATTTGGGAGATAATACTTTGGGGCATCCCTAAAGCAAGATTTAACCCATGTGTACAATCAGTTTCATTGAACCACTGATTTCT
Source organism: Natrix helvetica (assembly GCF_964273705.1). NCBI lineage: Eukaryota > Metazoa > Chordata > Lepidosauria > Squamata > Natricidae > Natrix > Natrix helvetica. Next base: position 30,790,448 of record NC_138554.1, read on the forward strand.
CCATCATGTATATAGATAAGTGTCACATCAAAATTGTTTGCTTCTCCTGCATTTGATTGAATTTACTTTCAATTAAAAATATACAAAGTTTAAATCTTAGATGCACCAATTGCACATCTTTCTTTCATTAAGCATTGCAATTGTCAATTCTACTGAGGTTCAGAATGTTATGCTAGTATTTTTAAAAAGTACATAATAACCACATAGGTGAATATTATGGTCTATAGAAAATTTAAAAACTCAAGTTCTAACTAGCAGCAGAGCACTATAAAATGTTATTAAAATTACATTGCACAATGTCTGTGATTATTTACATCTTCCCAGTTCCTGAAATGCACACAGGAATACCAGAACACTTCAGAATTCATTAATTAGAGGATTTCAGTATAAAATTATTTTTACTCATACTTGATCCAAGAACCAAACACATTGCTTTCCTCTAATCTATGGATGCTTCATAATGTAAGCAGTTAAAGACATTACACTTCTATTCTGCTCTTTCTTCCTGAAATGGACATTCCCTAAAACAAACAAATAAACAAAGAAATACTGGGAAAACTTAAGAGATTACATGTAAAGGCCAGTACTGTCTAGAGTTCCTGTAATATTTCGTGAAAATGACAGAAAATATGCAAAGTTGTTGTTAAACTGTATTTTATTTAATAAATACCTTACTACAAAATGAAGATTACAATTGTCTTGGGATTCATTGCTTCTTTGAAAAGCGTCTTTATTGCACTTCATCAGTAACATCACCTACAATAGATCAAGATGTCAATGCTTATTTTTTACTTTTTTATTATATATTTTACATCACTTTTATTTTTAAAAAATAGAAGGAAGATAAAACCCAATACAAATTAGTGAAAGTAAGAAAAAAAGGAAAAAAGAGAGAAAGCTAAAATGCAAAAAAGTAAAAGAAAAGAGAAAAAAACATACAAAGTAACTTCCACTCTTCTTGACAACAATTACATGAACAACTATAAATTTATCTCTTACTCTATTACAACTCTCTTCTTGCTATAATTTATCCTGTTTAATCATCAAAACCATTAATTATTTCCCATTTTTCTATCTTGCAAAAAGTCTATAAGAAAGTTCTAATCAGCAATAACTAATAGATAACTATTTTCTCTTACCAAAGAAGTTTAGCAAATTCCCTCCTCTTCACCAACCATTAGTCCATCATGGGTAGTGCTGAACCTTTCCATCTTCGTGCATACAATACTCTTGCTGCAGTTATCATGTAGAAAAACAAAGTTCAATAACATTTTTCAAGTATTTGTCCAATAATCCAAAAAGAAAAAGCATGGGTTTCAATCTTCTGAATCAATGTATGCATTTTAATCTAGATCTTTCTACTTATTTTACATGTACATCAAACATGATAAAATGTCCCTTCTTGTTGTTCACTTTCTAAGTTAAATTTGAAATGCCTTTAGACATTCTGATAATATGGTGCTATATAATAATTGTAGATCATTTTATAAAAAATGTCTAAGTTTAAATATAATATAAATTACAATTCTTTCAGCCACGGTTTCCAATTGTTTCATTTGTATATTACAACCATTTTTTTTAGCCCAGTTTATCATATCGTTCTTTCATTTGTGCTTCTTCTGTTTCAAATTTCAATAACAGTGTTTATTTTAACAGTTACATGGTCATCATTTGACAAAATTCTATTTCAAACTCAATCTTACAATGCTCAAAATTATAGATCCGGTCAACTGTAAATAAGAAGACCATTGACAACTATATTTCTTAGTCATCACTTCTGAGATTTTATTTTACCTTCTCCTTAATAAAATTCTAATATCTCACAAAAAGTCACATATTTATGTGTGTCTATTAATTCTGGTGTAAATTTTGACAGTGTCTTTTTGGGCACAACCTGTTTGTGTACCTATTTCCTATTCTCAATTTGGCATGCCTTAAATAATATTTATTTTTATAAGATCCACATTAATCCTGACTTTGTCATACTATAAGTATCTATGTCACCCAAATTTCAGGTCATGTCCTTCTAATTCCAAAGTCTTCTGTTTCTCAGCAGCAGCCTCTCTTTGATCTAAATCTAAACCACAAGCTTCAAAATACAGTTTAAAATCAGATAAACTCAGTCCTACTCTTTTCATTTTATAACACTTTATATTTAACTCAAGATTTTTCACCTATATATATATATATTTAGATATAACCTCTGCCAGTTTTTAAATGGTACACAAATTGCTAAAAGAGTTATTGTTTGAAGCAAAAAGTATATTTCTAGGCAAGACAGTCATTTTTATCACTGAAATTCTCCCCCAAAATCTCAGTTGTAATTTCTTCCAATTTTACATTATTATTTGGTTCATCACTCATTCAACCAAATGTACAGACTTGATTTGGCATTTTTGTTCATCTGTTGAGTCCTTCCGAAGGACCTGGAATATTATTAAATTTGTTTGCCACCCATCTCGCCAAAAAGCAACTGTTTTTTTAACATGTCTTTTTTTTTTTACTTCAGTCCATGTCTTAATATTTTTTTGAAATTTTATATTTATACTATGTCATAATATAGTTATTGTAAAACAATGTGCAGTTCATATTTATCATGGTGACACTGAGATAATTTACCTTCTTTTCAATCTTAATATCCATTTTACTTTTCATTTGTGTTTGCTCTTCTATTTTTGTTAACATCTTTGTTTTCTTTTTGTTAAACTTAAAGTCTTCTAATATACCAAATTCTTTTAATGTGTCCATTAATATTTCAATTCATATATTAGTTTTAGTATGGTGTCTCTTCCATGATCACTGAATAGATAAAGTTCCATCCAAGTCTTATCTTACTGAACATTTATTTTAAGGGTGATGTTTTCAGGAAAATATAAAATAAGAGCTATATGAATGAAACGGTCCAATATACTAATCAATGGGTTTAATTTTTTTTTTAGCACTGTGTAATTTAGAAATTATGAAGGCCAGTTCACATAAATATTGGGCCCTTGACAAACCCCAAGAAAGAAGACCCTATGGCCCTTTCCTCTTATCTTGGAACTCACAGATCTGAGAGAGGAGTCTTCCATTAATTATTTCTCAAGAGTTCATGTTGGGAGAGGGTATGTGATTAAACAGATAAACTGGGACTTCAGTGCAGTATTCAAGGCCACTCCCATAAGGCATGGCAGCCAGGTGGTGTGAAAAGACCTGATAGAGAGCCAGTTTGGTCTAGTGGTTAAGATACCAGGCTAGCAAATAGGAGACCATGGGTTCAAGTTCTGCCTTTGCCACGGAAACAACCTGATGACTTTGAGCCAGTCATTCTTTTCAGCCCAGCCCTCCTCACTATTGAGTTACTATTGGGGGGAAAATAAAAGTGTGTTGGATATGTTTACCATCTTGAGTTATTTGTAAAAATAATAAATATGGAAAATAAATAAATAATTCAATCACCATATTGGTGAAGGAGGCACTAGACCAGGTGTATCAAACTCAACTTAATTGTGGGCAGCATTAGGGTTGTGTTTGACCTTGGAGGGGCGGGGGGGCATGGCCAGGTGACCATGGCCAGCTGGATGTCACGTGTGTTGGGGGAAACTGTGGTGGCCCGAGTGCTCTGCCAGCAAAAACCCTCCCGAGCTCCATTTTCACTGGCAGAGGCACCATGGGCCAGTCCTATCTCCATTTACAGGTGGCCCCGTGGGCCAGATCTAAGCACCCCATAGGCCGGATCTGGCCCCTGGGCCTTATGTATGACACCCCTGCACTAGACAATAGCAGCATGGATGGCTAAAGAGATAAGAGGGAAGGCAACTGATATTGCAGATAAAGGCAACTCAACATAAAAATGAGATGAGCAGTGGGTGGGGATCTTTTTGCTACAAGAATATCAATATCTTAGTCTTCCAGGATAGTGCTGGGGGAGGATGAGAGCATAATAAATTAACACAATTAACTGAAGGCCGCTTTGTATTAAAAATATATTTTATATTTTTATCACTTAATAAATTTCTGCAAGAAAGTTCCTTTATTCATCATGTACATATGCAATTTCTAAATATTCTTATTTATATATTTATAGCATGAGCTTTTTTCCTAAGAATTCAAGACTGTATTGATAGTTCCTTGATTTAATTTTATAACCATATTATAAGATAGGTTAGACTGAAAAAGAGGGATGGTACACACGTTATTCAATGATCTTCACAGTTGTGCATAGATTAATACTCAGGTCTCTCATTACTGAACACATCTAATCCTAGCTGAGAATTAACTATGACTTTCTGATCATAGTCATACTTATTTTGAGGCACGAACAAAGCCGTATCCATGGTTTGTGTTAGTATTGTCATTTTTCTCTCTCCACAGAAGTTCAGCTACAAGCTACAGAGGCAGGGGCAGGGAAAGATACTTCTGGTTTTTAAAAAAAATAAAAACCTCATTTGGGAAATTAAAAGAAATAAGAATGAAACCTGAACATCACTGACCATCACTAAAAACAAAAAAAGACTTAAAAAAAAGAAATTCTTTTTGTTCCAGGATGCTGACAATGATAAAAAAATAATATAGACCAGAAATGGATTAGATATATTCACATAAGATCTATCTATCAACATCTCCTAGTGATAGTGTAATACAGAGATTAAAATGGTACTTTAGCCTGCAACAGCTGAGAACTGAGGGGGAACAATGTAGAAAGAGAAACTATAGAGGAAAAGGTGATATGTTTATCTTGGAATTGGTACGTGAGGAAAAATGCTTAAGCCATCTTTCACGTCACAAAGATATCTTGTTCCAGCTTAAGTGAGTGGAAAAGAACACATGTAAAAGCTGATAGTTGTTTGGTTGACTTATGCCTCTTAATACAAATGAGCAGGATTTATGTTAAGGGAAGTTCTGATAGCAGATTCAAATAAGCCTTTTTTTCCTGTTATCTGAGCCAAAAGCAAGTTAAGCAGGCTCTGCTTTTGCATCATATTTTAACTAAGGAGTGGAAAAGAAGGTCATTGTTCTAGGCAAAATGTACCCAGTTAATTAACTTCTAGCGTGTAGAGATTTAATTTATGTTTGTCCAATCTTAAGGATTTTTCTGTGTTGAATAGAATTTCAGGAGAAAAAGACTATGCAAATCAGAAAGGCTGATGCTCCCTCTTAAAAATTTATATTGCTTTTGTAATTGTATTCTCCTGCATTGCCTTTTCATTTATTTATATATTTAGGGCAGCTGTCTTTAGTGAAGTGAAAAATAAGACTTATTCATTGCCTTAATTACATAACATGGCCATTATTAAATATATTGTTGCACTTCCTGATTTTCTTCTCTCTTTTTGCATTGAAAGTTTCCTTGTTCAAAGGAAAAAGATATTTATATTCTGCCTTTATTATTATTTTTTTATAAATAAAGCAATAAACATACACAATACTCCTTCCTTCTATTTTCTTTACAACAAATCTGTGAAATGGATTGGGCTGAGAGAATAGGACTGACCCAAAGTTACCCAGCTGAATTTCATGCCTAAAACAGGACTAGAATGCAAAAACCACCTTGAACTGATTTTTAGGCTGGTTCCTTAACCACTACACCAATTCTAGCTAGTTGTAAAACTATTATTTGAAGAAAGGAGATTAGCATACAAATGTATGTCTAGCTTTTCTCTACCTGTTGTAAGAAAGAGCTAATCCTATTCCTCTTATTATTAGAGTATTTGTCCAATTTGAGACTGTCATGTATGCCTGTATTTGTTTTATACCATTTTATTCAGTTTAACTTTCACTGATCACTAAGATTTATTTCACACAGATTAATATTGGAATTATAATGCCTTGTGATCTAAAGATGTTTAAGAAATATTAATGTGATATTCAGTTTAATCACGACACACCATTGAGTCACAGTAATAAATACAGCAGTTGAAGAAATAGCAACTATATTAAGTAACCAGATCTGAGCTGCAAAACTCTGGATGATATCAGAAAACTTTAGGTAACTCTTTGCTGTCATCTAGAAGTCAACTAGGTGCTTTCAGTCCACATCTAGGGAAACCAAGTTTTCTAATCCATTGAATTTAATTTTTTCCTCTTGATGGAGATAATTTGCAAACTCCAGACTAAGCTCAAATGAATTCTGATAAAGATTAAATAATGATCAATTTGTGGCAAGGTGGATGGCAAATAAATTTAGTAAAATAATAAACAGTTCTAACGATTGGAACATAATGTAGCTTTCTTGATGCAGCCGGTGGACAGTGTGGCGAGGTACATGGCTATCTTACACAATTGTTTACAAACTAATTGGACAAGTGGTTGACATTTCTTCCAAGTGGTCTAAACACTGTTCCTATGTTTTTGAGAGCGGCCCCCTAAGTGTGAGATTTTGTCTCAGCAGGAGCTCTAATATCACTGCTCAGGATCAAACAGTGGCATCCAATGCCCCATCAGCATTTTTTTTTACAAGAAAAAGAAAACCTACCCCTCAGTTTGGTGTGCAAACAACCCTTTCTCATCTCCCTTGGTGTCTGCTTAATACTGAAACCAATGGTCCACAGATTCCTACCTAGGCATATGTTTTTTACAGAGAAAATGCTAAGCCAAGTTACATTCTAAAACTAGACGTGTTATGTAAGTAAGCTGCCCTGGAAACCAAACTCTGTGCTCTGAAAAGTCATCTTACTTTCACAGATGTAAATGGACCAGTTAAGAGGAGAAAAAAGAACCAATCAGCCATTACTCAAACTTCCCTTTCTCAGACCTCTCTCTTCAATTTTAATCTGAGACATAGATTTAAACTCTGATTTCGGAGTTTAAATTAATGTATTTGTTTTTATATAATCACAACAACTTTGAGAGCTGGGTTTAAGTAAAGGAGACTGATCAGATTAGTAGCAGTTCTGTGAGAGGAATAAATGCTGGATGTCTATAGTTCTTAACTATATGAGCTATAAACATTTACATTGAACCTGTAGCTTCAATGTAAATGTTTACAGTGTAATGTTTGATGCTACTTTTGATTTCTGTGACAAGGTTTTTGCTTGAAATGTTCACTACAGAATTTTGGTGACACATTGAGATGTAATATTATTTTAAGGTGATGATATACTCATTGTGATTCTGGACACTCACTTTTCTCTTTCAGATTAATTTCAGGAAAAAAAATAGTTCCAATCTGAAGAAAAAGTATATTTGTACTGCATAATTACCGTATATCTACATCTCTTTCAGATGTAGTTAAAAAAGATGGAGAGCTAAAAGTAAAGCAGTTAAAATATGGGAGGGAGGGAGGAAGGAAGGACGGAAGGATGGAAGGAAGGAAAGAAAGAAAGAAGGGGACCTAAAAAATGAATGGTAGGTACACTTATTAATACATGATGAGCCATCAGTTTCTATGCAGAAGTGTCTTATGTATGACTATTATCAACAGAATATCTCTGAAAAATACCTTAATTCTTGACATTCAGTTCAATCCCATCCTTCTTCCAGAAAATCAAGATTGATGACCTTAAAATTCTAAAATATGTTATATTTGTGTTTTATACTTTTGTAACTGTTTCTATTGGACTAAAGGCTATTAATACAATGTTTTAAACAAACAAATATTCCAATAATATAAATCCAACTGGGACAACGTTTGATTTTTCCAAGTCCACATAATCTTTCAAATCAGTTTCACACATTTAAACTCACATTTCTTTAGTTACTATATCATAATAAAGAGGGGAAGGGTGCAGTGAAAGATGATCAATGTTGCTGTGTGGTATTTGCTGTTACAAAGTGATGTTCGCCCACTGAAATGTAAAAACATTTTTGTAGCTAACATATGGTGCATTTTAATTCTGCTATGAATCATGCCTGATGTCTTCTCCTCTGAATCATGTACAAAATGAATCATAATATAGGCATACCTCATCTCTCTAAAATTAATTCAGCCGTCTCTAAGATTAAGTGGTTTATATACCTCTTCAGTAGACTCTTTCAGGCTCTTGAAAAAATCAGGAAACTTTTTCTCAATAGTTATACTAAATCATTTCTGGGAAGTTTTCCTCTCAGCTTAGAACAAGAAATTGTATATTGGAACATGAATAAGAAAATTTGGTTACAAAAGATAAGGTAAGACTTCAGTTAAATTCCATACATTGTTTAGATTTTTGGCTGTTTTGGAGTTAGCATCAAAATCCCTCAGTGATGCCTGTTTTTGTCATTGTGTTTTACAATGCCAAATTTAAAAAGTGATTCATTCTAGCTCCCAAATGACTAAACCTTGAAAAGACTACAGAGGATTTTTTTCGGCATATGAGTAGGTAACTTTTCAATGCTGCACTGCATATATGAAAAGACTCATATTTATTTCTTCTTCATTTTCCACTGAATCTTAAAACACTGGATTCCACCCCCCAAAAAAAGATTCTAGTTTGAAATATTAATATTATTCTAACAGACATAGTTCCAACAGTATCTGTAATAAGAGAGGGAGCAAATTATAGTCCCCTAAATGGTTTATTTTTAATGGTTTACAGAAGACAAGTTTGAGAGAGGACCTGATAGCTGTCTTCAAATAGTTGATTTTCCAACAGACAGAGGCAAATGTTCCTCCTTTTGGCTGAAAAAATATCCAACCTCAAGAAACTGCTACTAGGATTTCTCTGCGCTACGGGTTTCCGTTTTTTCGCTTCACACTAGAATGCTTTTCCGACGCTATTTGAACTGAGTTCTCCGAAGGTCTTCCTGGGACTCGAAACTGCAAAGTCAGTCGATCAGACACACGCAAGCGGCACGAAGGGAATGTCCCCCCCGCTGGGTGCGGGACGGTGGAAGGGTGCCACTTGGCTGACTCAGATTCGTCTCTCGGCGGTTAGCTGTATCCTAGCCCGCTGGGGCTTGAGTTCTCTTGTGCTGAGCGCATCCTTACCTGCCAGGCTTAGATTCAAGGTCGGACACCCCCCCTCCCCGCGTTCAAGAAAGGGACTTTTGGGGAAAATAGCGGCGGTTTTTGGAAGACAAGGGCATTGAACTATTTGGGAAGCTTGTAAACGCCAAGTCCGAAATTCTCAAATAAAGGGAAGTAGGTTTTTTAAAAAAGCTTCTCTGTTGTCTTTTTGTTTCTTTCCAAAGAGGTCTTTGAAAGCAGGGGTGGGCTGCTTTTAATCTTAGGCAATAGCGGGCGATATACCATAAACTTCAATTAGTTAAAAAGAAGGGACGCGGGAATTCTTAATCACGAAGGAAGAGGGAGCAGCCATGCTGTTTTATGGGAGTGGTCAGCAATCCAATGAAGGTTGCTCCTGTTCCAGGGCTGCTTCCCCCATCCAATCTCAACCCCCCCCCCCATTTACTGTGTACCAGAAGTTTTCTTCTACCACCTCTTCCAAATGATTCCAAAACAAAGAGGCTGTTGACCTCATACAGAATTTGTAACATGGGATACATGGAAGGTATCAGATTTGGGATCTTCATTTCCTACATTTCCTCCAGTGGCAAAGAAAAGAAAGATCCAGCAGTTCCACCTCATCTTCTGGGAAGGTGCAACTTATCCAAGACAGTGTTTCTCAATTTTAGCTACTTTAACATATATGAGCTTCAACTCCCAGGATTTCCCACCTAGCTGGCTGGGAAATTCTGGGAATTAAAGTTGACACATCTTGAGAGTCACCAAAGTTGAGAAACACTTTTAAGGCTTTAAAACTATTTTATGAGAGCCCAGATTGTGAAATCTGCTTGCTATATAAACCCATAGTATTGGATTTATGTATTATTTCCTTACAATGGAATATTAGGTTGAGGAAACCACAAAGGCTTCCAAACACACTAATAGGAGAAATACATTTCTCAAATCAGGGTGAATTAATTTGCTTTCCTGACACAGAGCATGACGTTATGGTCTTCCCCAACTGTGGCTCACAATACCTTAAACTATAAAGTTACCCAGGCATTGGGAGACAGATACCACAAATACTGGTTCTCCTCAACAGTAACTAACATTATAACAACAAAAATGCATAATGTTAATAGTGACTAATTTTATATATTGCTTTCTAATCAAATAAGTTCACATGATAATCAAAACCAAACAAATCACATTATGGTTTAGTGCAAAGGTAAATATACTGCTCTTATTTTGAAATATATAATAATGTATTAATGTCAATAATGCAATGTTAATAATGTAATGTTAATAATAATGTAATAATGTTAATATAGTACTTTCATGAAAGGAATTAATTCATTTACAGATACAACGGGGGGGGGGGAAGTCTCACCTTTTATGTGAATCAGTACTCAGAAAGTCTTTGTAAGGTCTTATGCTTATAGCCAAGTAGGAACAGTGGACTTACACTGCTCCCATAATGTTACGGTTTTGTTCCTTAGTCCATTCTTTTGGGTAAATTAAGGCAACGAATGCACTCATATACATACATTTATAATGCCATTGCTGATCAAACTACAAATATAGGAAGGTTGTTTTAATCTCCATTTTAAGGATAGTAAAATTATTTCAAACTTTTTCTGGCTTTAACCTTTTCCTTTAAACCTTTTCCCATTGATATCTGCATACCATTTGCATAATACTAACTGATGTAAAAATCACAGTGGAAAGAAAATTGGATCATCAAATGCCCAGACTCTTCTCAGCTGAAATCAGACAACTTTTGTAAATCTCACTAAATTTTCTAATCAATGCTAAGATAAACTGGAACTTTATATCTGACTTGCAAATAGCTTATTTTAATATCCCTCTCCTCAGATGCTGCTGGTGAGCAAGATGTCAATTCTGCTGAGAATATGGAAGACACTGAAGACAATGAGGAATTCCTCGAGAAGCTCATATCCATTACTTCCAAGAGTTTACCGAAACTGGAGGTAGAGGAGAGATACAACATAACCAGAGAGCTAGGGAGTGGCTCCTATGGACATGTTCTGCAGGTTCAGCATCGTGAGAGAGGTAAGACTATATAAATGTGGTAAACATTTGATTGGGTTTAAATAATATGGACAGCCAGGAAGACCCAACATGTGTTTGCCAATATATCTGTTGGAGCATCAGGGTCCTCATTTCCATTATTTCTCAGATTCTTTCAATTAAAAAAAAAAATCTATTGAAAACTGGTATTCTATTTTTGGTATGGAAATGTATGGAAAATTGATATTGTATTTTTTGGCAAAATTTGAAGGGCTGCCACAAAGAAGAGAGGGTCAACCTATTTTCCAAAGCACCCAAGGCAAGAAAAAACAGATGGAAATCAATCAAAGTAGAATTTGAGAGAAATTTCCTGACAACGAGAACAACCAATGGAACAGCTTGCCTTCAAAAGTTGTGGATGCTCCGTTACTGGATGCTTTTAAAAAGAGATTGGGCAGCCAATTGTCTGAAGTGGTTCAGGGTGTCCTGCTTGAGCAGAGGATTGAACAACTTCCAACTCTGATAGTCTATGTTCTAAAGAACAAAAGGCCAGCCTGATGTGCTAAGGAGTATTTTGGGGAACTGATAGGAAGTAGGGGAATGTCCTTATTAGTTTATCTTCTGGCAGATGCTTATTTTGAGTGTGATTATGCCCCATCAGCAGGTGACACGGAAGCCATAGATTCTTAGGGTGATATTTCTCTAAGAAACTGTCTACAGGTGCAGTGAGGGCCGACACACCTTTGCCCCTCTTTGAATCAAAATATTAGCTATCTTTATTTAGCCTTTTGTGAACAAAACTCCTTTGGAATACTTTTAAGCCTATCATGTAATACAACATGGCCACTAGGGATTGCTTCTTCACCAAATAACTTCCATTGTGTATCCAGCAAAGGTGCCAATATTGGTTCTGAAGCAGTTTTTCCCCACACCAAATGCAAATAATATACATTTCTAAATTAGCCTATGGTTCATTTTAACCATGGAGTATTAACCAAGACAGTCATAATCCATAAATATTGATTTATAAATTCCAATGGCTGGATTTACACAACACACTAAGCCAAAACCGAACAAATCTTTTTCTAGCTTAGCATCATGTATGAAGCCAGCATATATCATGCTACTGTTTATCTGAGTTTGTTCTGTTGTCCAATAGATACAGGTTTATGAAGACCATATTGGAAAGTCTTATTCACAGGTTCCCTATTTAAGAATTCACTTATTTATGAGGAATTTAAGGGTTCCTCAGGTTGGGATTACATTTTTATTTCATGAAGTCTTGACTTGGATTGAGTTTAGCCTGTACTGCTTGTTGCTCTCATCCAGTTCACACTGCCTGCAATTAATTAACTGTGTCATCCCAGGCACGTGGACAGCTGCCAACAAGCAGGTGCTGCTTTGGCAAAGCAAAACCCAGCAAATAGAGCAGCAAATTGGCTAGCTTCCCAACTGTAAGGCATACAGAAGGAAACAATCTTTAAGAAAAAATGAAAATGAATGGCAGATTGCCCAGCACCCATGTAAGAAAAGTCTGAGCACAGAATAGGGGTGTTTGCCATTTCCCCTATTATAAAGATTTCCCTTATTGTTTAATTAACTAGCTTCACAGTGCCACCTAGTGGGATGCAGTAACACCTCCAGGTTGGGAAGTTTGATCTCCCAATATTTTACCTTCCTCCCCTGTTTGCCTTCCAGTCCTGGGACTCTAAGAAAGGTCTCCCATTGATGTACTGACTGAGACTACTTAATTTCAGGACCCCATAGAGCATCAATCAGATATTGCTAAGACATTGATACACATAAAATAACAAATGTGCCCACATTAACCTCTCTACTCCATATCTTTTGATTCCCAAACTCCTTTCTTTGAATCAATATGACTTTAAGGATGTCAGAAGCAGCTAACTAACTAACTAACTAACTAACTAACAAACTGCAGATAGCCAAAAGCATTTGTTTTCCCATTTTTCGTTCTCCTTTAAAATGGACTCTGGATGGGAGAAGGTGAAGAATGTCTTTGCTATTACTTGGAAGCTTATTCTGCAGAATCAAAACAATATTGAATTAGTCAGCTTTCAGTGTAAATATTTCTAGCAGCTCTAAAAGATGCTCCTGTTTTGCAAAGAGAAAGGGCCTCTGAAATAGCTGCATTTCATCAGTTTGTTTGCATCTATTAGCACATCTTCAGGAAATCCCAATCATGTCTAGTCTCTTTCTTCCTCTGCAAGGATTTGTTCAAGCTGTTATGTGTCAGCCTCACACTTTTGAACAAATGATTAAGAAAATTAACATTACCAGATGTAGACAAGGCTTTTGAAGTACATCTGCAGGTCAAAATGCATTGCAAAGATAAGTAATGTCTCTGTTTGGTCTTATGGGATGAAAATCTAAAAATAATATTGTATGCAGGTCAAGATTTCAGCAAAGTTTCTCCTGTAGCAAAACACAATATAATCCTGACATATGCTGCATCTGATTATTATTGTATTAAACACAGTAGCAGTCAGCTAATTTGGTGTATGGTTAAGGTACAATCTAAAGAACAAAACAGAAGTCTGTATTCTTATTCTGCTTTGGACACATATATATGGATATATATATATGGATATATATATATATATAGATAGATAGATAGATAGATAGATAGATAGATAGATAGATAGATGATAGATAGATAGATAGATAGATAGATAGATAGATAGATAGATAGATAGATATAGATATGTGTGTCTGTGTGTGTTGTATTTGTGCTGATAAATAAATAAAGGGAGACTAGTATAGATCTATTTCAAGCTATTTAGCTCTCATCAGCTAGCCATACCCTTACTGGGATTTGAAGCCTTTATTTATTTATCAGCACAAATACAACACAAATATAAAAAGGCAACATTAAAAATAAAAATATGGGTTTCTGCCTGGATGGTTTTCTGTAATGATCCGAAGGACAGAAAGGGGGAGTAATGAGCTCCCTCCCATATTTGGGCATACCAGGGGTTGTAACACAAATACATATATAAAAATATAATTGGTGCTACATTTGTTAACTACAATATAGCACTTCAGCATCCCTTAATTTATTGCCATATATCCTTGCTTGCAGGAACCTCAATGGCTTTGAAACTGATGGCCAAGGAACACACAGGGAGACGGGAGTTCTTGTGGGAATATTGTATTGCTCTCTGCCTCTCTTCACACACTACACTTCTTCAAACCATTGGCAGTGCTTTTGAATCATCTACTCATTATGGATTTGCACAGGAGCTAGCACCAGCTGGAGATCTCTGCAGCATCCTGAACTCAGGGGTATAAAATCTTAAAGACTTTAAGGACACCACAACTGGCAAGATCTCATCAAGCATGGGATATCATAGGGTGATATTTTTTGAGTGGGTACAAAAGGACAATTAAGGGTAGGGTAATTATTAGATTATAGTATCAAACAGAGTTTGATAGTGCATTAAATACTATTTCATTTATTTGGGGGCTTTTTTGTATTCAACTGGGCTAGGTGCCCTTTTATTCTTTAAAGTCACAATTGTACTTTTCCATACATATATTTGCTTTCTTCTTTTGATACTTTAAACTGTTCCCAAGTTGAGCAGATGATACTTTGGGTAATACAATTATATAAATATACATACAGTAATTTTTTAAAGAAAGTTTTAGCCTATCACAGTGTTAGCCAATCATGGTCATTTATGCATGGTTTCTGTGGCATACTTGAAAAAGCATTTCTTCATAACCATTCAAGACAAGGACTCCTTGATTAATTGCAGGGAGGATGTTTACAAATTGGCTCCATTGAAATCCTGGGAATTTTGTGGAGCTTTTCTCTAATTCTATTTCTCTTTTCTTCAACAGAAGGGACTTCCTGAAGTGCAAGTGAAACGGTGTGCAGCCCAGTTAGCTGATGCCCTGGATTTCATGCATGGCAAAGCCCTAGTGCACCGGGACATAAAACTAGACAATGTGCTGCTTTTTGACCAAGAATGCCAGCAGATAAAATTAGGTGACTTTGGCCTGACACGACTGGAAGGCACCTGCATATCTGCTATGTCTGCTGTCTTGCCATATTCCCCACCAGAACTGTGCCTACTAGAGAGGACAGAGTCTCTAGCTCTGGACTCAAGCCTTGATATTTGGGCCTTTGGAGTGCTGCTCTTTTGTATTTGTACTGGCTGCATCCCTTGGGATATGGCAATGAGCCCTGATCCTAAGTTTGAAGAATTTAGCATCTGGCAAAATCGCACAATACCAGGTGAGGCTCCAGGCCTGTGGAAAGTTTTTACAGCTCCTGCCTTGCGTATGTTCCGTCGCATCATGGCTCTTGACCCTAACCGTCGTAGTCCTGCTATTGAAGTGAACAAATACTTGCATTTGCCTTGGCGAGTGGGAAGTTCTGAAAATACCCAGGATGATTTGTTGAAGACAATTAGTTCTGAGGCCTGCCTTAAGGGACCTGGTGAGGACAATACTGAACTAGGCAGAAACCCCAAGGACAATTGCCTCCAGCAAATGCAACCCGAAGTCATTCCCCCAGAGAAAACTCATACCATACAGATGGGTCCCAATCCTGGAAGCAACCCCAGTCCACATGAAGGTTCAAGTCTAAATGGACCTGGGCTTGAGCCCTGAAGAAAGTATCAGCTCTGAAAATAATGGCTCCTTTCATGAGGGAAAGACAAGAAGGATTCCAGCTGCCTTACCTTCTTTCTATTAAGGAAGAGTAGAACTAGTCACTCTGTAGGGAGATTTTCAGAATAGGAGTGCTCAGTTGTATAGTATCAATGTAGCATCATGATATCTAGAAACAGTTCTAGAGAATTTTTCCCCTGGAATAACCTTCCTTTTTCCCTTGTTTTTTTATAGTATATCCAGATAATGCAACAAAAAGAAATCATTGTGATTCAGTATTTATAGCTTTATCCTCTAATGGATTTTTCAAAAATATATCAGATTAGAAAGAAGGTGCAGTAGCCGAACTAGTTCTGACTTCTCAGGATGCTATTCATTTAATATCTTCCACTTTGCAATCCTATGAATTTTTCTTGCATTGATTATGTATTGTTTAATTACTGCATATAACATTATATAAAAATTGTTTGCAATAATGCATTAATTCCTGGATGGGAATTAATGATCAATAGATTGAAAAAAAAAGTTAATAGCTTCCTGAATTTCCTAAAATTGGAAACTTTTCATGAATGTTTTCCTTGAATCCTTTTTTTTCTTTTCTTTTGAAAAGAAAAGAAGAAATAGGCTCAGGGAAGATAATAATATAATAATAGTCTTTCATCACAAATGGCAAGTGAAACTAACAGCCTACAGTAAGAATTAATCTGTAACCTATAAATTAACTTTTAATTGAGTTTTAAATAACTTTTGCTCAATTAGATTAATAAGTAAATGTAAGTGAATCTTTTGCACAGGAAAAGGGTATTTGTTGATAATATAGTGACACTTTATTTGCATGAATTTTTTTACATTATTTCTGCATGAAATAATTCACAAGGAAGTGAATTTTTGCAGTGTCAAAGGGTTCTAATATGGAAGCATCCAAGATTTCATGTTTTACATCTGTAGCAATGGCCTAATCATTGAACCAAAAAAGATAGATAAACTTTGGAAAGTATGATATACTGAAGTAATGAGTTACATAAGATATACTGTAGTTTGTTTGTTTATTTGATTGTATCATTGAATTTCTATAATAAATTGTTTATCACAAAAGCTGGCTGCTTGGGAGAGCTTAATGTTATGGGGTTCCAAATTAATTGAGAAATTCTTGCAGAGGGAACATAATCCCTATCCTAGACCCTAGAGTTTTTGAGTGAGATTGTGACAGTTGTAGAAACAGGTATTCAATTACCTTACTAGGAGCTCTTTCCTTTTGATGTATTTTTTTAAAATAAAGATTGGACCTGCAGCCAACTGTTGAGGGAAAAAAAGTCTTTTTCTCTGTCTTGTTGCATATATCCAAAGGGTTTATATATTAAAGTTGAGTTTTGCTTAGGGCAAAATTTAGCACTTTCTCTGTCACACAGAAATAACACAATGTCATAATGATTCCTCTTTTTATATGGAAGGTTCATATAGTTATAGCTGGTTAGAGCCCATTGGTGAAATACAGTTAGAAATTTGCAATAAAATTTCTAAGATGCAATCAAACAATCAAAAATTAAAAGTAACATTAAAAATACTCTCAAAATATATGTATTTGTGTGAGTGTGCGTCTTTTGGAGCTGCTCAAATGCCGTGGCTGAAAAAGTTCCAAAATAATGGTACTGCAAAAGGAAAATAACATATGTGAGTTTCCATAACCCTTACAAACCCCAAATGGGAAATTATGAACAAGTTCCCCCCAGGAACGTTGCTATCAGTGAGTTGAGATCAGATACAGGCAATCCTGAATGAAAACCTGACTCAAAATGTTAGGTCTTCTAAGTATTCCTTCTAAGAGGAATACACTCCATCTGCTTACTTTCATCCAGAGAACTGTCCCATGCCCCAGGCTACTCCATTCCACTTCTTTTGCTATTTTTATTTTCAAATTACTTATTGGATTACATATCATCATGGTTCCTAGTCCATCCTTCACAAAGCAATATGTAGCCATCCATAGTAAGTTTTATTTCTGCTAAACTCAAAGAAACACAATGAAGAGTAACCTCTGTCCTGCTGAGCAGTAAGAGTATGGTAAACCAATCACATAATCTAGGGATGTCAAACTCAATTTTATTGAGGGCTGCATCAGGGTTGTGTTTGACCTTGAGGGGCCAGGGTAGGCAAGGCCAGGGTGAGCATAGCCAACTTGACATCACTTGTTTCAGGGGGTGCCTGTGGTGGCTCGAGTGCTCGGCCGGCAAAAATGGGTTCCCAAGCTCCGTTTTTGGCTGCGACGTCTTTCTGCAACACTCTGCCAGCAAAAACAGCTTGGGGGGGCCATGTACCCCTGGTGAGCTCCATTTTTGGTTGCGACAGCTTCCTGCAAACCTCTGCCAGCAGAAACCAAAGTGGCAAATGCACCGCATGCTGGTCCTTCATTGTTTCCAGGGGAGCCCTGCAGTCCAGATCTAAGCATCCCACAGACTGGATCCAGCCCGCGCACCTTGTGTTTGACACCCCTGACACAATCAATCTACCCTACTCAATGAGTTACAAGTATTAATACAAATTCCAAAAGAAAATTAATTCCTGGTTCTAACCTTCCACATTTTTGTGTGTGCGTTGGGTGCATTTTTTCTTGTATGCAAAAAATATCTGAGCAGTTGGTATGAAGTGATGTCCACCTGCCAAACTGCCATTCCTTTGCTTCATTTAAAAGCTTGTTGCAAGCCCTGAAAGTGAAACTGTTATTATGTTGCTATTTTTGCAAGCTGCTGTTCCCAATAATTATAAGCATAGGTGGATGTTTCCTTGGTGGCTAGAATGGAGTAATAGGAATGCCTTCTCAACAACACCTATGAACAGGAACTAGTAATGGGATGCTGAGGCTCTATGCTCGGGGAGATGAAAGTAACTGTTGGCACGAATTTTAGAAGAGGCAGCCAATGGAGTAAGTGTTCTCACCCCTAAGAAATAAATGTTTTAAAAAGCAGTGATTCAAAGTGGGAAGTGGGGAAAGGTTGTTCTGGTTTCAGATAAATTTTTTTAGCTCAAGAAATAAGTTAATAAAACAGTTTATCTTCTCCTCTCCCATTATTTTATGTGTGTGTGTGTGTGTGTGTGTGTGTGTGTGTGTGATGTATACGTATACGTATATGTGTGTGTGTATGTATGTATGTATGCGTGTGTGTGTGTATACACACACACACACACACACACACACACACGGGCACACACATAGGCACACACACACGGGCACACACACGGGCACACACACAAATATATCTCACATCATCACATCTCCAAAACTATAAAGCCTACAAACTTGAAATTTGGCAGGTATATTCCTCTGGGCTTTTAGGTGCTCACTAAGAAAGGATTTTTGGATGACATCATATCATTAGTATTTCTATATTATTATTAACACACTCTGATGCTAAGGAGTTATATCTTCTACTTCCCCCCCCGGAAAAGAACTCTGTTCCAACTGCCACTTGGGCTTGGGCATGGCCAGCACATCTGCATGGGCATGGACATCTGGTCTGCGGGCTGGGAGCTTAGACATTCTATTCCCCCTCCCCACCTGAAAAATGCTCTGATACTAAGGAGTCAGACTGAGGGAGAGAAGGGGATAAGATAGGAGAGGCTTCTGTGGGGCAAGCCTGAGGGAGAGAAGGGGAATCGAGAGGAGAGGCTTCTATGGGGCAAGCCTGAGGGAGATAAGGGAATAGAAGAGGATCAATGGGACCAGCCTGAAAGAAAGAAGGGGGATAGGATAGGAGAGGCTTCTGTGAGGCAAGCCTGCGGGAGAGAAGGGGAATCAAGAAGATAGGCTTCTTTGGGGCAAACCTGAGGGAGAGAAGGGGAGAGGAGAGGCCGTACTCATTAATTTTCAAGCTGTAAGTGTCGGTTTAGCAAATCAATCACACCGTTTCTTAGTGGAGCATGGGTATCCAGCTAGCATAGTATAAACTACACTGGAACCTATTGCTCTTTTTCTGCTAGAATAGCAACTGAACTTGTTCTTTAAAAAATACTATACACTTGCAATTCCTTATTTCCTAGCAATATTCCAAGCAATGATAAGTGCTGTTTAGAATTGTTTCAGAAGTTTATCCAGAATGCAGTTTGGGCAGTTAGTCTGGTCTGTGTCGCCCGCCTCTTTTTTTATCATATAACACACACAGTACTGTCCTCCAACAAAGGAGGCTACAGAAAGAATGCATTGCAGGAGCAGTCACACTTTCAACTTTCTCCTTGCATCAAGACAAGGCCTGCTGTAATATATTGACACATCAAAAATCACTAAAGGCAATGTTGAAAAGAAAATGTGAGTGGACAAGACAAAATTTTAACTGAGTACTAACATAAATGCTATTCTTCGATGAATTAATTGTTGTAACCTGCTGTGGCAACACATAGCTAACCTTCAGTTATCCTAAAAAAATTAAACAGAGGTTGGATTAGAGATTTATAAACTCTAGAGGGGAAAAACAATATTTTATCACTTCAATGTTTTTGCCAAGACTATTGAATGGATATGGTGGATATGTGCATGAGTGCAGTCATCAGAACTCCAGTGATATTCCTGACCAGATTTAATACACACACTATTGCAATAATTTATTTTACCTGGCAATTCAACTGATTTCCAGGTTTAAAATAAAATTTTAAAATGAACAGTCTATAATTAAATCTCTCATACGCTGTCAGATTGGTAAGGATTTTCCCTAGCACCACAATTTTTGCACATATTTGCTGAACCACAACCTGTTCACAACTCAACAAGAGTTGTGGTGGCACAGTGGTTAGAGGGCAGTACTGCAGGCTACTTCTGCTGATCACCAGCTGCTAGCAGTTTGGCAGATCGAATCTCACCAGGCTCAAGGTTGACTCAGCCTTCCATCCTTCCTTGAGGTGGGTAAAATGAGGACCCAGGTTGTTGGGGGCAATATGCTGACTCTGTAAACCAATAGAGAGGGCTGTAAAGCACTTTGAAGCAGTATATAAGTCTAAGTGTTATTGCCATTGCCATTGTGATGTATAAGCTACAGTTGCTAGGATATGTAGAACATGCTAATCCAGAACCAAATGCATCATATTTGGCCTCAACACTCATAGAGACAATATTTTCTGGCTACTTGGCCATACAGAGGGAGAGCAGTGGGGTCAAGATTATAGCGCTGGGAATGAAGTAGAAAATATTAAGCTCAGAGTAGTAGTGTTGGCAATATGGGAATGATTTCAAATTCAAAACGGGAATGTTAAGTCTCACAGAATCTTTAATTTAAAATGCCACTCCCACAATCTATGTTATGGTTCACTTATATGAATAGAAGGCCTTTAATGATAGGTATTGTCATCTACTAATACTTGCATCCAAAAGCATGGACTTGCTTTTGGTGTGAGGAAGGTATCATTACTATTGAGAAGAGGAAATGCATACGACTAGGAGGAGGAGGAGGAGAAAAAGAAGAAGAGAAGAAGTTGGGAAGTTGAATCTGCAAGGCAGGAATCTTGGGATTGATTTGCTGGCTAGTTTAGGGAAGTTAGGCAGGACTTTGTCAGTGTATCTGAGGTTACTTCTATTTTTTAAAAAATCAATTTGGCCTTCAAAATGGGCAGCTGAGCTGAGAAAATTCATTGTGAGGTAAATGGAATGCTGGAATCATCCGTTGGTGGAGGAGGGGTTGGAGGTTTCAAGGAGCCTGTCCTTGGTTATACTCTGAGCTGGTTGCTTGGCTTCTGCACCTTTGTTTGATGGGATTGCAGGCAGCTTTGTTTGGGGGCAGGAAAGATAAGGCAAATTTGTGTTGATGAGATTATGAAAAGAGATAACTGGGTTTCACCCTGGTCGTGTCCACAAGACAGAGAGAAAAAGAGTGTAACTTCTGTTTTCTTCGTTAGGTGTATTTCCTCTATTATACCTTTAATTGGTTTTTTAGCAGCACTAATTTTTTTAAAGTAATTTAATAATAGGTTAAACTCACTCAAGACAAATACCTTCTTTTGTATTCCATGCTTGGAGATACGCTAGCTCACCAACTGTGAATTTGGGAGAATACCATTATCAGCTTTTTCTAGACCAAGTCAACTGAAGTGTCAAAATTAGGACACAAACATCACCACTCATTTGGAGTATCAACTATTTCAAATCTTACTATCTTGGCCTACTTGTAGATTTGTGTAGACTATTCTTTTTTCCCCAAGTTAAAGAATTTTATTTGCTACATTTTGCTGGTACTGGCTTTTCTGTAATATTTTTTAAATAATTTGTTTTTCATAATTTCTCCCCTCTGGAAAATCTCGACTGACTTCTAAGCATAGGATTCATGGGAAGTTTATACAAGAGAGGCCTCAACCTTTCCCATCATCAGATCTAAGGACACTAATTGTTAATAATCTTGCATATGTACTGAAAGTTCTTTCTGTAATTGACACTTAATACCTTTTCAACGATCTCATATTTCACAAACTCAGGTCTAAAATATGTATTACCTGAAACTTCATCTTCTTGTGTCTTAGTGATGAAACAATAAGTATATTGGATAATGTTTTTAGGATGGACTGAAGCAGCTCAGATACTTGTACATGCATCTATTTTGGTTGGTTTTGTTACAAAATCTGGTTTATCAGCTGGGCAATAAGCAAGAAAGATGCTTTTGTGACTAATATATTAGAAAAGGGACTACCATGAACTATCAAGATTCTGAAGTAAAAATGGAACAAAAATTAAATCAGGCTCTTCAGATGCCAGTATAAATAAAATCACACCATGGTCTCAGAACATAAAATACTTAAATCTCTTGATCCCTAACACCATGTTGCTGATACTGTCCAAAGGAAAATTTGGGGCCCTGGACCTTTAGGCCAGTTTAGATAAGCCTTCCTCTTTACCTCTTTACTGGCTTGGCTGGATGATGACAGGTTGAGAGCTTGTATCATGTTCCATAAACAGCAGGATCATTGTGTCCTCTTGTTCAGCCAAAAGACAGTACGTGACCGGATTCATCCCAAAAGAGGATAGAAACTGGCCAGGGCATGACAGCTGATCACAAAGAAGGTCTTATGGATATTATAAAGACTTTCCATAATATTATCCAGAACAGCTTTGTCTACCATAAACTCTCGCTTTTGCAATCAAGTTTCAGGAAGGAAGGGTCTGTCTGTTCCATGTCAGGCATCTGTTTCCATAATACCCATTCTTGGCTCAGACTGAACCAAAGAGAAGGACATCACAGTAGAGGGAGCAAA
Organism: Natrix helvetica; assembly: GCF_964273705.1. Classification (NCBI taxonomy): domain Eukaryota; kingdom Metazoa; phylum Chordata; class Lepidosauria; order Squamata; family Natricidae; genus Natrix; species Natrix helvetica. The sequence continues at coordinate 30,813,186 of NC_138554.1, forward strand.
AACACTGGGAAAAGATTCTTGGTATCCTCTCTAATAATAAAGGAAAAAACCTTGGGAACAATCTTGCGTAACAATTTCAAAAAACAAAAACAAATATAAAATATATATTGTGTATATATACAAACACAAACTTGCGCCTGCTTTTGAAGTATAATTATTGGCTTGCTGAATGAAATGCAGTTTGGTTCTTAAGCCAACATCAATTGTCTACCCTTGATCTAAAGCAGGGTTTCTCAACTTCAGCCACTTTAAGCTGTGTGAAGTTCAACACTTGGAATCCCCCAGCTTGCTGATCTAAAGAGAACAGAAGCTCTAAACTTTCTAGAATTCCCTTGAAATATAATATGAGCTAATGAATGACGAATGATGAGCTACTGTCTCATCCTGGGACTGTCATCGCAGCAGAACATAAACACAGACATATTTAGATAACCTTACAAATTTTTACCATACCAACAGCTCCTTGAGATCCTCAGAGGAGGAACCTTATAGCTTGCTTAGCCTCTCCATAACAATAGCAAACCTGCAAATAACTTAGTCTTATAAGAACATTCTTACAGCCCTGCCATGTAAAAGCAAATATGATAAAATTCAAGTTGAATTAAATGCAATTAATGGAGAAATGTAAATTACAATGTTGTGGGATGCATAATATGGATCTGGGAAACACATATTTGTTCTGGTTTTCCATTTATTTATTACACTTATTTATTTTGTAAACCACCTGATAATCTTATCTATGCAGTGTGAAATCTACATCCACAGACACCATTAAACATTTGCATAATTTGGTAATTTGGAGATTTTTAGTTTTTAAAAAGTGCCAGAAAAGGAGTCAAAACCTGTTAAGAATTCATTTCCCCTCTTAATCATAATACTCAAATTGCATGCTTGGCCATTTTTCTTTTCAGCACTTTATTTTAACAAACCAATCTTTATCCTAACTATCTTTCAGTTAGTCAATTTTAGCACTTGTAATTAAAAAAAGGGAATCTTCAGGCCTTTTCCTCTTTTTAATGTATATTTTGCCTGGAAAGAAGGAAAATGTGAAAGAATCTATATGAAAGCAAGGGAGATCAAATGGAAGATGACAATATAGGCTATAACTTTTTTCTTCTATTTTTGTTCAGTAGAGATAAGCTAGATTGTAATATACACAGAAGAAAATTGGCCACAAAAATAATTTGAGATTTTGAGAAGCTATAGCTTTTCTTTGACTACAGATCCTCTTTAGTTCTTCAAATAAATCACAAGGACAGCTGAGTCAGGCCAGTCACTCACTCTCAATCCTAGAAAGGAGGCAATGGCAAACTACTTTTGAAATCTTTTGCAAGGGCTTTTCAAGGCAGTTGCCATGAGTCAAAATCAGGTTTCCATTTTTTTCATTTTTAATAACAACAGACATTATGCTGAATTCATTGAAGGAGCTTCACATACTGGTAATTTTTCCATTAATACACCCAAAAGTCCCAATTTTAGATAAAGATACATTTTATTATCGTTTGGTACTCCATTTTTGCTTTATGGGGGGAAAAAGATACCATGTGAGAGAGCTGTTAAGGTTTGTCTATATAAACCTGGAAATCAGGATGATTTAATTAATGCATTATTTTTAAAAAATCACTGATATCCATTAGTGTAGAGTAGGGTCACTACAAGTTTGTAGTTTTCTTTCTTTCTTTCTTTCTTTCTTTCTTTCTTTCTTTCTTTCTTTCTTTCTTTCTTCCTTTCTTTCCTTGCCAATCTCATCTAACTGATGGTAAATAGATAATTCTGAAACAATGGAAAGAGCCCATATAAAAAAGTTCTTATTCTATATCTTGAGTAATAGTACTCTGAAGAAAAAGAGTGAATATCACTTTAGATAAAAGGAATTCCAGTGTAGATCCTGCTACACTAAAGTGTTGAATTACAGGCAATATTCCATCACTGGTCTCTTTTTAATATGATTCTTATCTTGCATTTAGACACATTTCCTTGCTTTAGCTTGTTGCTTATATATATATATATATGGTTGGAATGTGTGCAGTAAATAAGATAGTATAATGTATGAAAATACTTACTGCCCTCGTGTGGCACAAATTGGCATAACAATTTTGTTACGTATATAAGCTGTATAAGTTCAACATTTGATTGTTGCTTCATTCATACAATTGTATGGGAATAGGCATATTCTAAATTTAATGTTGGCTTGCTCAAAAGCATGCTATGCTTTCTAGGAGAATTTAATTTCAGCTTACTGACCTCCTTTATTTTCCATCCAGTTCTTTCATCTATTTTCTTACCATTACTTTTTATTAAGGAAACAAAAGTGAAGTGGATAAACAATGTTTCTTGAGGCTTAGAGTTTCCAGCATGGAAATAATCATTTAGCACACTTTCTTCTATTGGTAAGTCATTAAGATGTCCAAGAATTAAAACTCAGCAATATCCACATATATGACTTAAAAAGTATCATATACTTGGTCCTTGCATCAACAGACTCAAGTAAAGGGTGAACATGGTAGAGTAGTTAAGATGTACAACTCAGACAGAAAAATCAAGTTTCTAGTCTAGCTGCCATGGATGTTCACCAGGTGACTTAGGCCAGTTGCTCTATCTCAGCCCAACACACTAACTCCTCTCTATCTTGAAAATATTAGCTGCAGTGAATACCAACTTCAAGGAGGTACAACTGATTTCAATTTATAAAATTAAAAGGTTCCACAAAAATGGATAGATAGATAGATAGATAGATAGATAGATAGATATAACCATATTGTTTGGAAATATGCAGAAGAGGGTAGACAATGGCTAGAATGGTGATGTGTGTGTGTGTGTGTGTGTGTATGCATGTAAGTATGTATGTATGTATGTATGTATGTATGTATGTATCAGTGACGTGCAGTCAGGTGAGGCAGGTGAGGCACAGCCTCACCACTCTCATCATGAAAAAAAAAGTAAAAGGAAAAAGCTGAGCTAGTTGCTGCCTCACCGTGGATGACTCTGCTTAACCTCACTGGTGCTCTCCCTCCCCAAGTGTAGTGACTTCCTCCCCAGGCCCCCATTCATTTCTCTCTCACACACACAGAGCTGGATAAAACTATATAAAAATCTAGCCTAGCTTCACTGATTACAAGTTTGAAAAGGCAAGTGGCTCCACCTGCAATCAACTCTGCTTAACCTCACTGGTGCTCTCCCTCCCCAAGTGTAGTGACTTCCTCCCCAGGCCCCCATTCATTTCTCTCTCTCACACACATAGCTGGATAAAACTATATAAAAATCTAGCCCAGCTTCACTGATTACAAGTTTGAAAAGGCAAGTGGCTCCACCTGCAATCAAACTACACTTGGGGAGGGAGAGCACAAGCGAGCACTGAGGAGACCACAGGAGGAGGCAGGAAGCCAGGCAAAGAGCCATGCTGTAGTACACACACTTCCCCCCAGCCTCTTTCTTTTGGAAGGCTCGGCTCCCCTCTGGCTTCTCTGCCTCTCCTCTCACCCCAGCCTGCCAGCAGGAGGTGGTGGGTGGGCTTTATTGTGTTCCAGGCATTTCCCACCCAGACAGCAAGCTGCATTTGCAATGGTGGAGGTGTTTGGGAAAGGCAGCAGGGGAATGGGGGGGGGATGGCAGAGGAGCTGCTTTCAAGCCACTGGAAAAGATATCCAATCCAACTTTTGTGTGTGTGTGTGTGTTTGTTTGAGAGTGAGTGAGAGAGGGAAGGGGTAGGAGAGATAGTCCAATCCAACTTGTGTGTGTGTCTGTGTGTGTGTGTGTGTGTTTGAGAGAGGGGGAGGAAGGGAGAGAGGGAGGAAGGAGGGGAAGGAGAAGAAAAAGAAAAAGAAAGAAGGAGCAAAGGAGAAAAACAAATGCTGTCACTTTAAATTGGAACTGAGCATGCCTGGCTGTGGAATTCTGGGAGTTGAAGTCCACAAGTCTAAAAATATTTGAAACCCAGCACTGTGTCAGTGCCTCACCAGTCATAAACCTCACCGCACGTCACTGGTATGTATGTATGTATGTATGCTGGTCTTGTTGTATTCGGGTCTTTTCCTGTGTAAGATTGAGATTGTCTTGGCAACGTTTCAGCAAGGTCTCACTCGCCATCTTCAGGCTGGTGTTTTTGGCTTCGTGTTTGTGTGAATAAAGTGTGGCCGAGCTGCTGTCTTTCTATAAATCTTGGTGGGGGGTGTGGGGAGTGCTGGCTTTGTTTCAGTAAGTGGATTGATTGGCTGTGTGGTTGTATCATGATTGGTAGATTGGTGCTGATTGGTGCTGGCTGTGTGTCCTTTGTTGTTTTGTGTTGTAATGGCCTGGTGGTGGGTGGGGCTCATTTGTTGACTAGGGCTGGTTTCCAGATGTCTGGTAGGCGGGAGGTATCATCACATTTATTCATGTTGTGGAGGTGTTTCTCTATTTCGATAGCTTCCATAATTATTCTCTTGTTGAAGTATTCAGTTTTGGAGATTAATTTGGTTCCTTCAAAATTAATTTCATGTCCTGTAGCTTTAAGATGCTGGAAAAGGGAGTAAGTTTTATCTTTTTTTCTTACTGCGTTCTTGTGTTCTGAGATGCGTGCATTTACTCTTTTGTTAGTTTGTCCTATGTATATTGCAAGGCAGATTTTGCATGGTATTTCATAGACCCCTTGGTTTTCTAGCTGGATTTTGTCTTTGGGGTTTCTTAAGAAGTTGGCAATATACATAGGACAAACTAACAGGTGAATAAATGCACACATCGCAGAACACAAGAACGCAGTAAGAAAAAAAAAGAAAAAACTTCATTTTCCAGCACCTTAAAGCTACAGGACATGAAATTAATTTTGAAGAAACAAAAAAAACTTACTGAAACAAGGCCAACACTCCACACCCACCCACCAAGATTTATAAAAAGGTGGCAGCTCCAACTACACTTTACTCACACAAACCCGAAAACATCAGCCTGAAGATGGCGAGTGAGACCTCGCCGAAACATTGCCAAGACAATCTCAATCTTACAAGGGAAAAGACCCGAAAACAACAAGACCAGCCAGGGCCGGATTTTCCTATAGGCTAACAAGGCTTCAGCCTAGGGCCTCAAGATCAAGAGTGGCCTTTTATTTATCCGTGCCACATTTTTTATAAAGGTTAGTACCAATTACAACATGTTTCATTTAATATATTGATATATATCACAGTAATGATGTATTATATTATCTCTCATGTAATTTACAAACTTAAAAATGGGAGGTGAAAGGGCCCCAAAAGTGGAATAGCCTAGGGCCTCTTTTCATCTAAATCCTGCCCTGAGACCAGCATACCTACACCCATGAAAACCGTGCATTTATTCTCCTGTTCATTTGTCCTATGTATGTTGCAGGGCAGATTTTGCATGGTATTTCGTAGACTCTTTCGTTTTCTAGCTGGATTTTGTCTTTGGGGTTTCTTAAAATGTTGCCTATTTTTTGGTCAGTGCCGAAGGCTGTCTTGATATTGTGTTTGTGGAGAATTTTGCTGATTTTATCTGTGGTGCATTTGATGTAAGGGAGCACGGCGATGCCATTGTCCTGTTCGGTGTCTCGGTTCTTGGGGGATGTCTCCCTTTGGATTAGGTTGGTAATTGTTTTTTTGGAATCCATTGGAAATTAATACATTTGAGAGGGTGTGTAATTCAGCTTTCAGGTGGTCTTTGTCGGATAGGCATTTGGTTCTAAGATGAGGGTCTTGACTACAGAATTGATCTGTACAGGGTGGTGATAGGATTGTGCATTTAAGCAGTGGTTGGTGTGTGTTTTTTTCTGGTAGATGGTGTGTCTAGGGAGCCATCTGGTATGCAGGTCTTGGCGTATTCAGGTCTTTTCCCGTGTAAGATTGAGAGTATATTTGCAACGTTTCGACGAGGTCCCACTTGCCATCTTCAGGCTGGTGCCTTCGGCTTCATGCTTCGGCTCGCACAAGCCTCCGGACGGTCCCTGAAGCCTTTGGAGCAATCAAAATGATTCTCCGAGCAAACCAGAAGTGACTTCTGGTTTGTTCGGAGGGTCATTTTGAGTGCTCTGAAGGTGTCAGGGAAGCCCCTGGACGGTCCCTGAAGCCTTTGGCGGGTCATTTTGAGCTCTCCAAAGGCTTCAGGGACCGTCCGGAGGCTTCCCTGACGCCTCTGGAGGGCATCCGGGGGGGAAGCTGTTTTCACCCTCCCCAGGCTCCTATAAAACCTCTGGAGCCTGGGGGAGGGCGAAAAAAGCATGTAAAAATGGGGGGGAAGCGCCTGTAGTGCATGCATGTGCACTGGAGGGTCGCACATTGCATTATGGGTGCACACCCTCACACGACCCCCCTGCACTCCCCCCACTTATGGCACTTGAGCCAAAAAAGGTTCGCCATCGCTGATTTAGAGCTTTATGCAGTGAAATTTCATTTTAATTTATGCTGATTAGTGTACATTCGAATTGACACTAAAGTTATTCTAAATCTAAGTCTCAGTCTAAAAAGTGACCTTGGGCAGCTTACCACAATTAATAAAACAAAATTTACATTAAAAATATAATTACTAAAAAATGTGAAAAAACCCCACATATCTTCTCTTATCTTTCATTTTGCCCAGCATTAAATTTCTCCAGACATCAAGAAGCTTGCTAAATGTGTCCCGAGTATTGTCTGATCTTTTGAGTCTGATCATTGGTGGTTGAATGAGAACTTCAGGTTGAGAAATTTTCTATGATCTATTTGTTTATTTTCTTGCCTGTCCATGATATTCTTGAACACAAAAGTTCAAAAGCATCAACATTTTTTCTATCTTAGTCCAACTTTAGCTTCTTTAAGTGTCAAAGACATTGCCGTTGCTTGCACAATTTTGATCTTTGTAGGTATAGATAAACCTTGGCATCTGAATTCTATATATATTCCACATATAAATTAAGTAAATGGGGAGGAGTGGGGGACAGTATGCAATCTTTTCTCCTTCATTCACCAACCTGGAGATAGTCACTTTTGCCATTTTGGATGGCAAATTTTAGATACAAATAAATCTATCCTTTATCTTAAAAATAGGACAGATTATAGAAAGAGTAATATGATGCAACTTTAGAGACAAAACTTATTTTTTACTTATAAGTGCTATGAAGAATATAATCTACTTCTCCATAGCTTTTTTCTTTCTTTTCTGTTTTTTTCCTTTATTTTTTCTTTGATTACTTTCTTTTTCTTTCTTTCTTAATTTATATTAGTTTGCATTAATGTTTATCCTTTTGTTTTAAAAGTGTAATAAAAATTAAATGTAAATATGTATGCTCGTGTGCATATTTGTGCATTTATATGTGTGTGTGTGTGTGTGTGTGTGTGTGTGTATGACATTTTACAGGTTAATATTTGTTTCATATTAATTATAGATAATGTGTGTACTATTTGGGGTAATAAAGATAGAAATAAATATTTGCTGTGCTTTGATTTATTGTTGAAAATAGTTGTGTTGATAAAACAAATGTCTCTTACCTCAATGTTGGCTTGTTCATTAACTAGTAGGATTGATCTTGGTTCAGAATTATTTCTTCAGAAAAAGAAGGCACAATTCTCTCTCACTCTTTGCGTGCGCGCGTGCATTTGTGTTGCTCATAGATTTATCTGTTCATAATCAACATAATGCAGGATTACATGTCTTGTAGAAATTAAACCTTAGTTCATAAAATGCCAACACTACCAAAAGTTGCTGCCAAAATGTTATCTTTGTGGAGAGAAATAAACAAATTGTTAAATAGTTGGGATGTAATAGTAACTAGATTAAATCAAGTAAAAGCAAACTAAATTTAGTATACCAGATACATTTATTTGGGCTGGTAAAACCGATAATATTTTGCCTGTCCACTATGGCAAATCTTTTCACAGCTTTGTTCAAACCAGTCTTCACTTTTGTTGTTGGAAATATACATGTTGTTAAGTAATAGTCATATGAAGTACAAAATGAAGGAATTGTTCCAGTTGCTATTTCGACATGTCTCTTTTTTTGTTGACACTTATTTTATTGTCCCTAGTTATACCTAAATGAAAATTTCCACATTCCTTTCTAAAAATCTTTTTTTAAAAAAAAGAAATTTATTTGATGAGAATGACAATTGAAGTCCCATCTACACAAAGAACATATAGTGTTAAAGGCTACCCAACCAGAAAGCCTAAGAAGCGCTCATATATGGAGCTGAGAAGCTCATATCCTGCTGCACTAGAAGCCCAAATCTTCAAGGCTTGTGTTGGTAGGATTACAGAAGCCAAGAGCTTGGGAGGAAAGCCAGGAAATTCCACAACAATGACTCCAAAGAGATGACCTCAGAGGGCAAGAGGCACTTTCAGTTGGGAATAGCAGCAGCTGGCTATATTCAAGAGCTGGCAATTACAGAAAGGATCCTAAAAGGAGTCATTAGGTCACCCCCACAGTTCTTCTCATCCCCTTAGCACCTGCTCGGAGGGAAAAGGATGAGATGGGAAGGGGGTAGGTGGAAGAGAGCACTTTATTGTGTGTGCTGGTGATTTATTATCAGCAGGAGGTAAGAGAAGGCTTTGGAATGCTTTAAAAGGAAGATGCTATGCTTACCCTATCTGGAGTGAACGTGAGAATCTGGTCCAAAATACAAGAGGCCACTTTAAAAAGCTATCCTTTATGGCTTCATACCATTAGATGATATTAATACTACATTTAAAACATGACATTAATATCTGGCTATTAATATCTCTCTATGAATAGATAGCTAAATTATATTAACTGTTGCAGAAAACTCTTGCTTAATTAATTTCTTTATTTTTATTTCATCGGAATCTATTTAAGAATTTAGATTAAATTGAATTATTTAGATTTAGAGAAAGATAGACAATAAAGCATTCATAATTCTATCCAATATTCCAAGGAAATTAATGTATTAATGCAACACAATAATACAAACTCGCACATCAGTATTACATATCTTTTAAAAAAAACACAATTAAATATCTTCAAAATTAGAGTTCATCTTGAAATATATTTATTTATTGCTTTATCTATACTTGAAATATTGAATCATCCCAAAGCTGTAGAAATAATTTCCTAAAAAATTGTTCCACGGCCACATGTGTAGGCATTACATTTTTCAGCAAGGTTTTTTTTTTTTAATGGTGCTTACTTTTCACTTGTGAATTTATAAGGTGCTACAGTCAATTCCGTCAGTTATTGAAATAAATGACTGGGAATTTATATTTTTCTGAGAATTTGAACAAAAATTAACTAAAATGTAGATGGGAGGGAGGGAAGGACCAAAGGAAAAACTGAACAAGCAAGAAATATTTATTTTGATTTAGGTACGTTATTGTGTACTATCTACTACCTAAAATTTAGAATTTTGTATAACTCCACTTCACTATTTGTGCTGAAAATAGTATGTGCATGAAATTGCAACACCACTGGTTTTCCATTGGCAAAGATATATCACTGAAGCAGCCAACACAGGCAGATAGAAAAAAATGAATGTAGATGGCACAGGAGATATGTGCATTTTTGAAAAATTAACAGAAACTTTGCTAGATTATATCAAAAGGTCAGATCTAAATTCCATTAAGCAGGAGCACCCTCTTTCTCTTCTTCCTTAAGAATGATATTTAAAGACAACAAACTTCTAATAGTTGAAGTTATAAATGGCTATTGATACTACAAAGTATAGTTCATCAGGTTACAGACATGATCATATCTTCCTGATAAAACAATTTATAACAGATGCAGATCTTCAGCGGGAACTGTGTTGTTAATTTAAACTGGGGAAAGAGAGGATTAAAAAAATTAATATCTACATTGATAATACTGCCACCTATATTGCAAACATAGGACGTGTGTAATTCAGAACATGGTCACACCTTATGTCCACTAGTATGCAAATTCCATACTGTGAGAACACAACTCAGATTTCACGCTGAAATACCTCTATGGTCACAAGTTATCTACATATAGAATTCACAGTGGGAAATCTGGGGATGGGAAACCTCCATTAGATACTTGGCATACAAAGGGACTGCTTTGCATAACACGGCCTGACACTGCACAGATTTAAACAAGTAACTAGAATTTCCCTGCCTAGAACCTTACTGGAGTTAGGCTAACATTTTATAATGCTCCCTTTGAGCAAGTGAGTAGGAAATTAAGGCCAGCAAGGGAAAATGACATGCTATATTTCACAAAATAATAACTGCCAGAGATAACAATTGCCCAATATCTCAATTGTTGTAATGCTATTTCCTCTCCTGCAACAGGGGAAATCTGTACAGGCATAACAAGTGAGCTCACCCTCATATGCTGATAAATTATCTGTTGGCCGAATATATATATATATAATCCCCCATAACCTTTCTGGCAATTTTAAATTTGCAGGTCCAATTCATCTGAGGAAAAAATAGACTTAGGAAAAAAGTTTTATAGATCACTCTCAGTTTTTGGAAATTCAGTTGTCCCTACATTTTCAAACACACCCTTAAAAGCACTAGATGCTCATTGTCATCCACACATTTTCCCATAGCAAAACTTCAGCCAGGTTCTATTTTAAAAAAAAGTCTAACCCCTCCTTAGATCAAACAAACTGAACAGCTCCAAACTTTGCAGAGAAGATGGGTGACATAAAATAAATGAATGAATAAGATAAATTTAATAAATAAACTTTTCTAGTTGTAAAGCAAAGTAACTGTAATAATAGTCTTGAAAGCAACATTAGTTAGTTTTTCATCATTACTAGCCACCTCCATACAAACCGGTAGTAGAGCCTATTACCTATTTTCTGAATGAAATCTGTTATTAATCAAACTAAGGCACCAAAAAGAAATTATTGGCTCTAGGTTTGTTTTATATGCACTGTTTTCTTTATTATCTGTCACGAGTGTTAGATTCTCATATATAAAATGTTTTTGCTGCCATGAAATTAAGCAAAAAACAAATCTGGTAACTGATGTAATATTAATTCATCCTCCTGGAATCATCAGAGTGCGTACTTAAATCGACCACTGATCAATAACCAAACCTGAGCATCTTTGGTAGGAAAATAAAAGCCCTGATAACAAGGAGCTGAAAAAATGAACATAAGTGTTGGTGCATGCCCTGGCAGTGAAAACTATTGGGGGGAAAAAGAGCAAGAGTCCATTCCTATTGCAACACAGAGATCCTTCACGAAATTCCTGGAACTTTTTAAAGGTTTGGTGCTTTATAATATGGTGTTTAATTTTTTGCTGTGCCTTGTAGCAATCCACTCCAAAGTCATAGGGACCAAGATTATTTAACGTAAGTAGAAGTCCATTCTGAAAAATTGCATGCAGGGAAATTTCCCAGGGCCCTCCATCTGTTATTAAGATGTGCACTTTTGACCATTTCTGAGCTTGCTTCCCCACATGCATGTTTTAAATGTTGACAGGGAAACATCACGTTAGATGTGATTATAACACTGGGAACAGAACTTCAGTCACCCTCCTGAGCCAGTTCACTCCCTCTGCAACAACACCCAACCCGGGTCAAGACAGCTGTCAGGGTAACACACTATCCAGATCATTCAATGGCTAATTGAAAAACTTTGCAGTGACCTCAGCTACTGATGGATCAACAAACAGCCCACTGGACTGTCACACATTCCATGTGGTGATCGAGTTAATCTGCCTGAACTAAATGGAAGGTTTAGCTTGGGGCATTTTATGTGGTTGAGGAAGGTCTATGATGGAACTACAGTATTTTCCCTCAGTGATTAAGGGATGGGACAAGAAAAAGGGCTGTTCCCTTGTGACCCTAATGACGAACACGCACGGCAAAAATGTGAAAAGGTGTTCCCAGATATTAGTAAACTTCAATGTTGGTTAATATTTATTTAATTCAATGTATATAGTAACCTTATTAAACAGATCCAGGTGGATAAGCAACAGTTGAAAGCAAAACAAGGAGCACAAAATAACATACAAAACTTTCTATTGGCACAATGTCAGTTTAATCTCAACCACTAAATGTCAAACCAAGAGCAATGTTTTAAAAGTATTCTGGAAACGTGAACTGGCTCAGGAAAACCTCCAGAGCCAATTCACCCCCTCTGCAACAACTGGGAAATATGCATACAAGATGGAAGAATCTTTTACATTTTTGAATAGCAGCTAATAATGCAGCATTCAAATTGCTAATGTATGGGTATTACACAGAATTAAATTGTATTCTTCAAGGTTCAGCTTGAGGGTATGACTGTGACGGTGGGGCAGAGATTTTCAGAACTACCTTATTAGCATTTATTCAGAACTTGAAATTTAGTTTCATGCAACTGATAATACTCCAATAGCAACAGATATCCGGCTGCAGTATAACATTCTGAACTTATGAAAACAAATTTAATTCTTTGCTCTGCTACTGAGCTTAAATGGCTGATTTGGGGCATTATATTTTCTGACTAATGCACCATTGTTTTATGCTTATTTAATTCCAATAAAATTTATAGCTATAGAGAACTCAGAAACTGTCTTTGCTTTCAGGAATTAAATTTGATGAGGCACAGAAAGGAGAAGCCTGCAGATTCATTGTTAGCCATAGAAAAAGATCTGGATAGTATTTGGAAAATAAAATAAACTTTCGATATAAATATGGTAAATTAATGGGTAATGAATACAGAAGCTGACAATGGCCATGAAAGACAAGCAAAGCAAAAATCTGAAAAAGAATGGAAGTTGATCAACAAGAAATTACTTTGTTTCAAGGCAAGTGTGAAGGCATATAAAAGTATCAAAAGCAAAGATATGGTACTCTGAAACAAAAAACTATTATGAAGACAACAATGCAGAAACATGGGGTGCCTCAGCATATGGATATCATAACAGTAAAGAAACAGGAATCTAGATGGCATTTCTCATGGATAACTACATGTTTTTCCACAGCATCTTCCTTTTTTCTTCCTCCGTGTGCATGCATGCGCGCACACAAACTATTTTCCTATAGAAATCTCAAAACATTAAAAAACACTTGCTAAATTTGGGAAAATGGAATCATTGCCTAATATCTCTTGATTGACAGTATTCAGATGTTGGGAAAAGTCCCTGTTCCATAGGCATTTTGATTCAGGATTTATTGAAACTGAGATCTATGAAAGTCTAGTTGCAGAACCTTCACCCCCAAATTTTAGAAAGAGCACTCTTTAGGTACATTATAGATGTTGTTTGGCATTATAGTAAGAAAGGGGATACTTATAATCTAAAAGAAATACAGATTATGACCTACAAAATCTTACACTCTGTTAAAAAAACCTAACATTCTTCTTGATTCATAATTTAATTAACAGTCATCTACAAAAATGACATAGATGATTCTATCTTCTAACTTTTGGCCTGTACTATAGTTTTTGTTTCCCATTTTATGAGATTAATTACAAATCTTTATGCAACATATGTGTAACTTTACTAAGATTCTTTCAGCTCTGAGGGCAGCAGGAGGATGAATGTGTGAAGGCATGGTGTTATATTTCTCAGCTAATTAATGAAACTCTCTTTTGTGTTAATACTATATGGCATGTCCTCTATGAGAGAATGGAAGAACTTGGACAGATACTTGGGCTGTAGCCAGGATGAGAATAAAACTCACCCTAACATCTGTGTTGAATCAGATTTAAAGTGTCTCTTCTCAGAATGTCATTGTCTTTTCTCCATTTACTGTAACTTTGTTGGATGAGTGTATTTTCTTAGGTTATGCATAATTTTATATTCTTTCTACATCTTCTGCCTTACTCAGAGCACTATATTTAATTAGAATCCCTAAATATAGAGTTGCAAGCAAGTCAGGTTTTTATGTTTTTAATATAATTTGTCATGAAGGCATCATGACACAAACATTTGGTGGCACAAAAAGAAAAGTGCAAATTAATCTGTCCTTCAGCTTACTTGTATTCAGAGGCTGACTATAGATAATGGGACTTGTGATATAGTATATTACAAGGGACAGTAATATGGAGTCTATAAAGAAACTAGAGTTAGATCCATGCCTGTATTCTTGCTCTGTCCATATCTAGAGTGGGCTAGAATAATGAAGTCACACGTACTGTGTTATTTACACGTTGAAACTCTTTCTGCAGACAAGTGCAACTAAGATAGTTCTCAACTTACAACCGGTTGCTTAATGACCATTTGAAGTTACAATTGACTCAAAAAAGTTATTACCATCCTTGAAGTTACAATCGCTATACCATCCCTCATGGCGACCTGGTCACATTTGGGGTACTTGGCAGCTGGCTTGAATTTACAATGATTGCCACATTATATAGTCACCTGATCATGTTTTGTGATATATATATATTTGTACTGATAAATAAATAAAGGGAGACTAGTATAGATCTATTTCGAGCTAATTAGCTCTCATCAGCTAGCCATACCCTTACTGGGATTTGAACCCGGGCTGTATATATCTTAGGCAGGAGTTTTAGCCACTAAGCCAAAGGCTCTCTTCCTTATCAGTTGAGTCAGGGAAATAGTATGTATTAGTCATACCAGGGGTTGTAACACACACACACACACATACATACATACATACACACACACACACACACACACACACACACACACATATATTGCTATTTTCAGCAAAAAACACTCACTTGATAAGATGGATTCAGACTTAGGACTACACGATTTACTCAATGACCATGTATTTTGTTTAACAATTGTGGTGACTCATTCTTAAATCACCATGGTGACCAATGAGTTGATTGTGGTCATAAAATGAGGGTTATCTATGTATACAATTTGAGAATAATAATCCAGGTAAACAAATTATACAGAATCTGCCTATCTGCAGATTTGTACATTTTTAGATTAGTTAGGCTCTATACTGATACCTAATTCATTATATGAAGGCAGAAATTCCTTTTTAAATTCTCTCTCTTATGCACTGAAGGGACACACACACACACACATTTCTAATCACTAGCTAATATCCATTTCTCTCATAAATAAAAGTGGATAAAATTGTTGATTTGGGGAGCTCTGTGTGTGTGTAGGTATATATGTATGGGTATAATGGATTATTATATAGGACAAAGAAAGACTGAAGTGTGTGAATCACAGGTGTCTGGACAAAAAAATGAGGAAGGCCACAACTCACACAAGGATATAGCTGCTTACTTTGAGATTTAGCCTCTCTTGCATGCTTTCCTAGAATAAGTTTCACTCTTGGACTGAAATAGAACCTTTAATTGTGTCATAATATCAGAAAAGACAACAAACTACATTGGAACTATTGTGATAGAGTCTCTTACACTTGCATGTTAGACTGTTTCCAAATAAGAGCAGGGATGAAAATATGTTTCCAAAGCTGGAACTATTGCATTTTGGCATAAAGTGGAATGCATTGCTAAGACACAGTAGTATTTAAAACTGAAGGAGTAACCAAAGACTGTGCCAAGTCACTGACATTTAAGTTTAAAGTTTTACTTCTATTTCTTTTAGCCAAATCACGTTTTCCTCAAAGACGACCACTACTTTTCTGGGCCTCTTGCATGGACAGAAGCATCTGCCCACACTCTGCACCTTGGGAATATGTCCATCCACCTGCTGTTGTGTTAACCAGCTGAATGATAGGATTAACACTTCTTGAGAGAGACTGTGTCCTGCTTTAATGCAAAGCAAAAAAATGGGAGGGGATCTGAGCTAAGGATAGAAGTGAGATGGACCAACAAGACTGCCAGCCTGAAGGAATGTGTGGATGACCTTGGGGGATGAGGGAAAAAGATACTGCCTATGAAACAATCAGAGAAGAGAAAGGAGGGCCCAGGGCTTAACAGTCAGAGGAAGAAACCTAGGAAAGCTCAGCCCTAATTGATCAGACAGTTAAAAGTGACAGCAGGAAGTTTGTATCTTCAGACTTGCAAGATTCTGTAGTCTTCCCAAAAAAGTAGAATGAACTCATCTCATTATGTTTCCTGTTTGGTTTATCCAAGAGTGCTGAGAACCAGCAATATAGGTTCTAAGGATTAGAAGTGAGAAATAGTTGCTGCTCTTCCAAAAGCCAGGATGAAACTGAAAAACAGCCGATTTCTGTATAGGAAGAAAATAATCCACCTATCAAATGCTAATGCCATCTCAAGCCCTGATGGAAATTTTGGAAAAGACATTTCTTTCTTATTATATACATTTGTGACATTTTAAGGGGAATTTTAGATGTACATTCCGGTAGAGAGAAGTTTCCTAGGATGTCTTCAGCACGAGCTCAGAAGACTAAATCTCTAGTCCTAGATTGGAATTTTAGATACTTTCAGAAAAATGGCTGATAATATTGTCAATCAGAAAATACAGCATGATTATTTTTTTGGTTCCTTCCTCCTTTCTGGATTTCTTTTCTGACAAGGAAAAAAAGATAGAAGGAAAGAAAGGAGTGAAGTTAAATGTGAAATGCCTCACCTAGAAGCTACTGGTCTTTCATCTGATGCACAGTCCATATTTCATATTGTGTACTTCAACATTTCTCATCCACCCCCCAGGACATATGGCAGTAAAATCAAGGGCTGGCAATACATGATGTACAATCACAGAGTGCATCTTCCAACAGAAGAAGAGAAAATGGTAGTTGAAGTTAGCCAACTTAGTGGTAGAAAAATAGAAAGTAAAATAAAGGCAGAAGTCCACTTGCATTCTAAGGAAGCAGAGCCTACCACTAAAATATATGAAAGTGACAAATAAATTCATGGATTTCCTCTAAAAAGCTTTATTATCTGTGAAGTCCTTGGGGGTGTCTGAACTTGTTTGTTTCCTTGCAGATATTTGATTATCTGCATAAGCAACAATGCGTAGCCGAGTAATAAATAGTCTGCAAGAAAATAAACATGTTCAGAGACCATCAAGCACTCCACAGTTGAACACTGAGCTACAGATATACACGTCTGTTGGTAGAAAGGGGTGTGCATCTTTGGGTATGTGCAGAATTTCTCAGTTAATCTTCATTGGGTATGTGTAGAATTTCTCAGCATCTTCATACACGCTGCATTAATCCAATTAGAGAAATGCATTCTTTTTCTGGCTTTTGATTTTCAGATTTCTCTGTCACCTTTGGTGACAAACTGTTGATCCTAAATCTCATGCCAGTTCTTTTGATTGACAAATCCCATTTTAATATTCTTCATTCAGTACAATTCCTTATATTCATAAGTGCAGTCATCTTTTCCAATTGCTTCCATTTTAGTTTATTTATTTAATTTATATTTAAATCATAAATATTTAAATTGTTATATTTATTTATAAAATATGTTTTGTTCTGAATGGTAAAAACTCGAAGCTACTCTGTTCAGACTATTTCCTCTTGAAACTTCCAAATTAGCTTTGTAGACATCTAGAAATGTTCTTATATGAGAAATATACCATAACAACCTGATTTCCATGGGATTCACATTGATGAACTGGCAGGTTGTTGGCAGCCATCAGACCAGAACAAGCTGCGGCACAAAGAGCATGAACAATGTGAAAAACACAACAACAGTCAAAGGGGGTTCAGAGAGGGGTACCCTCATGTTCTTTTCACCAATTCTCCCCCATGCAATGAAAAGAGATGGACACAGGATGTCACTCTATCACAAGTACAAGATGAAGGATTATGGGGCATGGTCAAGGAGCATGGGAGAAAAATGAAAGGCTACTGAAGTCCCAGAAAGAGGAGTCCAATATCTTCCTGAGGATTATTTATATTGGCAGATGTCATTGTTAGGGCTGAATGCAACAGAATAGAGCGGGCTGCCTGGCATGCTCACTCTTTCATCTGTCCGGGAAAGATAGATAGGGTTTTCCCTTGCATTTTCAACCAATCCCCCTCTTCAAACTTTAGCTCCGTAGGGTGTGTGGCACAGGAGAAGAGGCGGAGCGTCACACTTAGACCAGTAATGTCTAACAGACACCCCAGCTGCACTTCACATAGCCTCATTAGACAGCAACAGAAGCAAGAGAGAGAGAGAGAGACTAGACAACCCAGAGGTTCTTCAGCACAAAAGGAAGTGGGTAAGTTCTTGATGCCATTGTGGTGCCAGTTACCACAGTGAGGACTCTGCTACCTGGGCTGCAAAGATGGGGTCCCGACACGACAATCTTCAAGTGGGATTGAATTTATGTAACTGCTTTTGTCTGTAAATTTATGCATGCATTATGACATTTTGCAAAAGTGTATGATGTATGGAAGAGTGAGCTAACGTCTCCATGCAGCAATCAAGGTTAGTACAAAGGGTTTGTCTCTTGATGTCTAATCATATATCTATTATTGATACTGCATATTTGTCAGAAAGTGTTTGTTAAAAAATGGTTTGGGCTCTCATCCAGGCATCCAGTATGCAAAAAATTACAAAGAGCAGCAAAAATGGGCAGAAATGGGCAGGTGTGAATGAATGGCTTAATGCTGAATTCCAATAAAACAATTATTTATCAGTTATTGCGCTGAGTTATATTTTTTGTGGTGTCACATGGGAAGCATTGAGATGTCATTTTATTTCCTTGTTGTGACCTGCAGCACACCTGCACAATTAGTCACAGAATTAACAGTAAAGAGCAATGGTATATGATCACATATGCTGTATTACATGGGGGAAGAATGGAAAAATAAACACAGAGCAGCAACAGTCTCTTGCAATGTCCACTTTTACTTAGAAATGGCTTACAAAATTTTAGGACTTTGGAAAAAATGCATAAATATGTGAAAGATTCTCCCTACATTCAATGCTCACAATAAATGTTGCCTTATGTCTGTCTAACACAGTGTCCAGATAGTAGAACATTAATAAAAAGAGGAATAGATGCTTTATGTCCATCTTTGTTTCTAAGTTGCTTAATCATTACATTTTTCCAATGCTAACAAAATATAAAATGGAATTGTCAGAGGCTGCTTCACACTTGAGGTGCTCTTATATTTTTGGAGATTTTGTAACACTTAAATTGAGGATTAGCAAAAAAATTCAAGACTTTGTACAAAAGTCTTTGTGCAAAAGAGTCTGTTTAATTTTTTGCATCAATCAACCAATTGGTTCCATATATATTACAATAAATATATAAATAATAATCAGAATATACAAATATATAACCAAAACTTTAGTAGACGAATGGGCATTTGATTTAAAAGCAACCCAACATTTGAATTAAAACAGGGTAACATATATAATAAAGGCTTCTTCTGGAATGCATACACCCATTTTGTCATTCAAATTAGTTAGTTTATGAATCAGTTCAGAACAATATTCTTGCTGGCTAAATATGAGACATATGGTCTTGAGAAATAATGACTTAGTACTGACTAAAAGCACCTGGCTAAATCATCATCAGAGATTCAGATCTGGCCTTGCTCAGATCTATTGTGTGAATTGGGCCTTAAAGACTAATGTGGTGTCAGTTGGGTGGGTAAAATAATTTGGTTAATTGATAATTTAATCAGAATTGTTTATGAGGAAGGAAAATTGCAGTTAATTAGTGGTGTCTCTGTATAACCTAGGGATGTTTTTCTTTCTCACAACATTCTTGTCAAAGAACCACTGTCCTTACTAGGTGACAATCACAATGGCTTTTTCTGCTCCTTCATTTTTATTCACAGCTTCTTAAAGATCTTGGCATCAAGAAATACTTGAAGAGGTCAAGCATTTGACCTTTGCAAATATTAATTCTCTGAAATGACTTTAGAAATCCAATTTTATTCAGTACTTCGGGATTAAGAATGAGTACTTTGGCCTGAATTTTACCTTTAGTTTAAAAAAAAAAAGTGGGAGGGAGGGGGAATTCTCTCATACTAACCTCAGAATTTTTAAAAAAGAAAAATTGTAGGGACCGCAACCAGAGGTGAGGAAATTTTGCTTTAGGTGCGGACCAACTTACCTGTCCTATAACATGTCATGTCACCTACAATTAATTGTTTGTGTTCATTTTCATGGATCAAAAAGAAGCTGTTTTGGTTCATTAAAATATATATATAGAAAAAAGT
Organism: Natrix helvetica; assembly: GCF_964273705.1. Classification (NCBI taxonomy): domain Eukaryota; kingdom Metazoa; phylum Chordata; class Lepidosauria; order Squamata; family Natricidae; genus Natrix; species Natrix helvetica. Next base: position 30,833,085 of record NC_138554.1, read on the forward strand.
AGGTGAAAAAGGTGAAAAGGTCGCACAAGCCATCATAAATAGTACGGACTGGATCTCACTTCAAGGACTGTCAAATGCTGAAGGGTAAAACAACATTTAACCTGAATTTTATTTATTCCTTATTCAGTGTTAATTTGGCAACCTTTAGCCCAAGGATGCATGTTTTTTAAGCCTTCTAGACAAAACAAAATGAAATAAAAAAAATTAAAATCTACTGGAAAAATGGGAGAATAGATTTTTCTTTCTTTCTTTTGCAATTTCAAAGGTATTATTTTCATTCTCTTTGGCCTGAGATAGAATGGGTGCAAAGTTCCTGAGGTCCTAGAGCAACAGTGCATAATTTAGGTGGACTCAGAAGCAAAAAAGAGAGAAAAAGATGAACTCAAAATACAATTTAATTTGCACTAAAATATAAATGAATTTATTAAATAGCTAAGTTAATTACCAACAATTTTAATCATTTTAAATCCAACCACATTTTAATAATTCAGTAATATTGAATAATGTCTTCCTTCTGTCACATTAAAAATGGCAATGTACTTCAAGTGAAGCCATAACAACTTGGAGACACAAGTCTAAAAACGTCAGGTTGTTCATTTCTGCCCTAAACCAAGCCTGGCCCTTTTGAAATACTGTTTTAAAAAGGAATGTATATTTGGCCCCTTCTTACTGATTTTTTTCCTTTTGCTTAAATAAAGACAAAATTAAGAATTTTTAAGTTTTCCAATTTTATGCAGCTTTACATGTATTGCCAGATACTGTACATGTCTTTTCAGTGAGGGAGCCGATACAAATTGAAGCAACGTTGGGAAATCAAATTGCCAAGTAAGATGTACCATAGATTCAGATGATGCCACCCATTCAAAATGGAAGAGTGGATTTGTAGGCTGAATTTGTCTTCTTTGAATATTGCACAAAAAACCATTTTTATATCAAGTTCATGCATGCAAAATGCACACTTCTTTTTCATATATGTGTGATCACAGATTGCTCACCATAGACCTCAGTGTCTTAGAATTAGAAATTTATGAAAAAAAGATAGTTGGGTTAGAAAATAGATGTACAAAATAGATACTTTATTGTGAGCAAGGAACAGCAAAGTTCACATCTAGCTTTCTTTTAGAAGTTCGGCATAAGAGGATTACTCTCAAATGTTCTACTGAAGAAGCATTTCAGCAAAACGCCCATTAAGGGTTGCCAGAGATATCAACATTTATTTTAGTCATGTTCAAATAAACTAACTTTCTTTTAATTTGTTGTCCATTTTCACAAAATTATTCAAAGGTCTAATAAGCCTCTTTTGTAAATCCAATATAAACAAATTATCCAGGTCACTCTCTTAGTTTGTTAATTGTATATCCATTTTAAACACTACAACATCAATTGGTTTCAGTGTCCAGTGTGACATCTTTTTCCAAGTCATTATTGTAACCTGTCATTTTTAAATTCACTTTCAGATTAGTCTCAACTTAATCAGGTAAAATTGTTCTTCTTTTATAACATTGTTTAAATGCGGTCCATCTGTAGAGCAGTCACTAAAAGTTAAGAGTTAACAAAAGTTACATTCTGGCTTCATCATTCAAAAATATCATTCAATATGTCCAGTGTTAAATGTTAAGTTTTGCTTCATTCTGTATCTGTAAAGTACATGTGCTTTTCTCTTTTAATTTTAATCTTTAGTTTCTTCCTACATATATTTTTTAAAAAGACAAAAGCATTTTCATATGGAAAACATTCTTATTTTTAATAGCTGAAAAGCAGTTAACTAGCATTTTCCCAAAGTGATGAAAAGGAACTATGAGAACCTAAAATCTGTTTAAAGATGCCAAAGATGGTTGAGCAAGAAAGTTATTCCCTCATCTCCTAGAGCTCTAAATCTTACAATCTTACAACAATCTTACATCTTGGGAGGAACAACTATCTGGAGATCTTGTGGATAGTCTCCAGTCTGCTTTGTCTGGAGAAGAATTACAAAGAGCTACTATATTCACCAATTCTTCATTAGACTAGGGTTGTTGGCTCAAGTTTTGTAGAGCTATCTTCTTTTACCATTGTCTCCAGAAATTGGAAGTACCACCATTTCTAAGTATTTAATGGAACAAGAGACTTCATTTGTCTAAGACTGAAAGTTAAGATGCAACATTCATAACTAGCTGTAAAAGTGCTGTAAGTTTTGATATTTATATTGTGACATTTATTTGTAATATTTACCAGACAGAACTCACAAATAAGAAGTGTGTCATAAGAATAGCAAGAACAATAATAACATATATCATGATGGATAGTTATTTCTGTAACAATGTCCCTATGAAAAAAAATCTAAAAAGTATTCATGGATAGGGAAAGAAGTTTAATTATGATTCTCTAAGGTGTTTTAGGAGTGTATCACTTGAATTGAGCCCCAAATTCCAGTAACCCTTGTAACATGTAGGATAGGACACTTGGCATGAAATCAGAAGCCATGTCTACTGGGATCCATCAAGTAAGGAGGCTGAAAGTGACTGTGCTCATTTTCAATGGGTCACTAGAAATATAACAAAGAAACATGACATAGGTCCAGTTTGCAATGATTTTGCTACCCTAAAATTGGAGAGGAGTGAGAGTGCGCCTAAAAAAGCCCAATTCTGAAATATTTTCCACCCTTTATTCCAGGATTTCCTAGTTCTGCAACTAGGACAAAATTCTGCAAATGGCAAATGGAAAAGTGATATACTTAGTGAACCTGATAAATTCTGCCTTGCTAAATTTGGAATGAGGTTTGCCTGTGTGAAATGGGGACGAGGACATGGAGAGACCCCCCCATGGGACACGGTGCTCTAAGACAACACAAATGAAGGATTGTAATTTTGGTTCATATAGAGGTGCATGAAAACAGCTACCTGCATATCAAGCTCCCCATGATTGGCACATAGAGATTGTAGGACAAAAACTTTCAAGGAAATCAAAGTTACCTCTAAACACTCCGCCAATGCATTTCCATTATTATTGCTGATGGATTGGTTTGGACTAGGAAAACAACTGAAAAACTTTAAGGCTCTTAATTCAATTCATGCATTGATTCACCCAGTCCTATATAAATATATATTGAATAATTTCGTAGTGAAAAATAATGCAGTCACCTCTTAGATAGAAAAGTCGCATTCACATGGAAAAAGTGGTAATCCCCTTTTCCCTTTTCAAACTGAGAACTGGAGTTTACCAAGTTTTATATTTTCCACATAAGAGGAAGAGATCAAGTTAAGGAGAACTGCATATGTTTATCAATCACAAGGGGCTTTTTTTCTCTGAAACTATTATTGGTCAATCTGTAGCAAATAACCTGAACATCTACAAGGAGAATGCAGAAAAGGTGCTCTCCTCTTTTGGTTTCTCAGGAAATTGGGGAAAAGCCAAGAAAGTCATAAACCAGGTTCCCCAGGGGCCTCTGTAGCTCTGACTCTTTTTATTGCCTCTTCTGAAGTAAGACAACATAGAAAGTAGATGCTTCACTGCAATGTGCTGGAAAGTTGGAAGAGCACACCAACTTTCTTTCCCTCTTGTATTGCCAAAGGAATCTAAGCTTAGTAAAAATGAGCAATATCCATGTTATTGGATAGAAAGTAGCAGCAAAGGGCAAAACCAAACAACAATAGTAACCAAAATGTGTGTGTGTGTGTGTGTGTGTGTGTGTGTGTATGTGTGTTTCATTTGTGCTGATAAATAAATAAAGGGAGATTAGTATAGATCTATTTCAAGCTATTTAGCTCTCATCAGCTACGAACCTGGGCTGTTTTTACATGTTAGGCAGTTGTATTAGCCTCTAAGCCACAAGCTCTTCTCCCTTATCAACTGAGCCAAAGAAATAAGTAAGTGTTATGTCAAAGCACCTGGTATGCCCAAATATGGGAGGGAGTATACTGCTTCCCTTTTGCCTTTCAGCTCTACCCTAGAAGCCTTCCAGGCAGGAAACCATTTCTGTACACACACACACACACACACACACACACACACACACACACACACACACACACACACACACACGGGCTTCAGGAAAAGAAACTTATGGGTGATAATTGACCATACTTCACTCAAGTTCCATTTGGTGCCATTAATGTTCTTAATATAAAGAACACGGTAAGGGAAATTGTGCATTTTGTCATTTTGCAATTCTGTAGGATTGAATGCAAGTAAGGTAAAGGTAAAGGTTCTCCTCACACACATGTGCTAGTTGTTCCCAACTCTAGGGGATGGTGCTCATCTCCATTTCAAAGCCGAAGAGCCACTGCTGTCCAAAGACGTCTCTGTGGTCATGTGGTCGGCATGACTCAATGCCAAAGGCACACTGAACATTGTTACCTTCCCAACAAAGGTGGTTCCTATTTTTTCTACTTGCATTTTTACATGCTTTTGAATTGGTAGGTTGGCAGAAGTTGGGACAAGTAGAGGGATTCGAACTGCTGAACTGCTGACCTTTCTGATCGACAAGCTCAATGTCTTAGCCACTAAGCTACCACATCCCTGTGAATGCAAGTAGAAAGGCATAAATAAAATTATAATTACAAAGAAAATTAAAAGATTTCTTTTTTTTTCAATTTTTCAATTTTATTAACAAACATGTAAAATACACACACACACAAAACTTAGACGTAAAAACATTTACACAATGCAATACAAACAGGAGCTTCCTGTTCTTTCTAGTAGCAATTATCAATCGATACGGCTCATCTTATATTATTTCCCCTTCTATTGTATTTCATTTGGATTTCACCATTCATAACTCTCTTGTTTTACTCATAACTATTATTTTTGAGTTTTGTTACATTCCTTCATTGATTCTTGTTTCTTTCCTCCATCAACCTATACCATTTATCCCATATCTGGTAGAATTCTGATTCTTCTTTTCCCTGAATTTCTTTAGTTAGTTTGTCCATTTCAGCACAATCCATAACCTTTCTTATTATTTCATCTTCACTTGGAGTTAGTTTGTTTTTCCATTTCTGGGCAAAGGCAATCCTTGCCGCTGTAATTATATGTAGTATTAAATACTGGATTTCTTTTTTGCATTTCGCAGACATTATTCCTAATAAAAAAATTTCAGGTTTCCATTCTATTTTAACCCCTGTTATTGTCTCCAGCCAATTTTTGATCTTTTTCCAAAAATTTTTAGCCTCCTCACAGGTCCACCATAAATGGTAATATATTCCGTGTATCAATTCACATTTCCAACATTTTGGGGAGGTATTTGTTGAGATTTTAGCTAACCTTGTTGGTGCCAGGTGCCATCTATAAAACATTTTGTATTGGTTTTCCTTGTATGCAACTGATAGTGTCATTTTTAAGTTTGTTCCCCAGAATATTTCCCATTATCTGATTTACCTGAGAGGATGGATGCCATTTTTTAAACTTTTTCTTGAAGTACAAATCTTTGACTGCCACTATACCTGTCTGCTGATTTAGGATGGGTCTAATTCCTCTCTGACCATTAAGGCACTGGATCTTCCTCCCTCTTTTGTCTGATCATTCCCTAGGCAGCATCTCGATTTCTCATCCCCTGAGGTCATTTTCACATACCATTGCAATAAGAAATATTCACCAAGTTCTTTGCATTTCTTGTAGGGTTTCACCATGAACCGTAATTTGGGGATGGAGGCACAGGCTCGTCTCACAGACATGTTGGAGATTACTGCCCAGAGCCTGGTGCACATGGAAGTAGCAGACCACTACCAAATCATCAAGGAGCTGGGCAAGGGAAAATATGGCCAGGTGGTCCTGGTGATGCACAGGCAAAGAGGTAAAGATGACTTTTTATGGTCAAACAATCCCACTCCCTTTCTCATTAAACCATTTTAAATTTATTAGTTTGCTTGTTTCTTTGTTATTTTTACAAATAACTCAAGGCACCAAAGATATCTACTACATATATTCCATCTCCCATTTTTGTTGTATTCTAACCTGCGTGGCCAGCAGATGGCGCTGTCCAAGTAGCCTCTGATTGGTTCAGATGCGCCTGCCGGCCGGCCGGAAAAACACAAGTTCCCTATTGGTTCCCCGTCTGACAGCTTCCCATATAAATAGCTGTCAGACGGGGGTATTCCCTGTTCCGCTCTGTCAAAGTTATTAGGTTAATAAACGTTTACTTGCACAGCAGCTTCATCTTTTATTGCTGCCTCAGAATATAAAACTGGTGACGAAGACGGGCGAAACGGACCCTCACCACGTTATTCCTCTGGCTACCATGACAATTTTTTCTCCTATCTGCCCTGAGGCTGAGGCATGGGACGCATTCCTTGAACGCTTTGAATATTTTCTTTTAGCCCATGACCTCACTAGCCTCTCTCTGGACAGGAAAAGGGGCATTTTCTTAAACTACTGTGGACCGGAGATGTTTGCTACTGCTAGCGCTCTATCTGCTCCTACTTCAGTCCACACTCTGCCGTGGGACTTGCTCCTGACTAAGCTCAAGACCCACTACGAGCCTGCTCTGTCCCCGTTTGCGAGGCGCCAATTCTTCCGCCGCTGTGTCCAAGTTGAGGGACAGTCAATCAGCCACTATGTGGCTGCGCTCAGGGCCGCTGCCATTAGCTGCGAGTTCTCCGATCTCGATGAGGCACTATTAGAACAATTCATCTACGGCCTCAGAGATGTCCATCTGCATAGATGCATTCTCTCTCGCTCAGAGCTAACCCTGAAGATTGCTGTGGACAAAGCCCATGCCTATGAAATGGCTGACCAGTCCATGCCTGATTTTCGCCGCCTTCCTCAGTCTCCGGCTCAACCTTTTCCTGCCTCTACGGTTCACTGCCAGCAAGCCTCCGACAACTTCAAGTTGGAATTAGACCTTGCCATTGACCGGTTACAAACTCTTTCTCACAAGGATGGCCAGAACTGCCTCAGCTGTGGAGGGCGCCATCTCCACTCCTCCTGCCATTTCCACTCCGCCGTCTGCCGAAGGTGCGGCAAGAAGGGTGACTTGGCTTCAGTCTGCCATTCCAACCCTTCTGACCATTGCTCGCCTGACCTGCCTGCGGCTTTTTGCCGCCCATCTGCACCTCCTTCATCTTGTCAGCAAAACTAAAGAAATCTAAAGAAATCTAAAAAGAAATAACTGCCTCTCCCTTGGGGACACCGATGACGCGTGCCCTGATTGGGCCATCGACTCGGCCTCTTCTTCTGTAGGGGGTTGGGGTAAGCTACATCTCAACGTCCTCCTTGAAGGCCACCCCTGCTCCATGGAACTGGACACGGGATCCGCACGATCCATCATGTCCTGGGACACCTTGCACTCTCTGCTGCCCCACCTACACCAGCACCAGCTGGCTCCTGGGACTATCAGGGAAACCCCATTCCATTACTGGGCTGTGGCCACTTCCTCATTAGCTATGGCACTTTCCGGAGGCGACTGCCCCTCCTTATCATGCAAAGTCCCCTAGCTTCCTTACTGGGCTTAGATTGGTTTACAGCACTAGGTCTCTCCATCTCTGGTATCCACTCCACCCACTGTTCCTCTATTCCCAGGGACAACCTTCTCTCTCTCCTTTCTGAATTTGAAGATGTTTTCTCCCCTACATTGGGATGTTATACAGGGACTCCCATTTCCTTAAACCTAGACCCTACGATAGCTCCCATTCGCCATAAGGCTCGACGCCTGCCTATTGCTCTAAAAACTAAGGTGGACGCTGAGCTTGACAAGCTCTTGGCTCAGGGCGTCTTAGAACAGAGACAGCCTTGGTCGCGTTGGTTGATGATCTCTGGAGGGCCAGAGATAGAGGCTGTTCCTCTATCCTGGTCCTATTAGATCTCTCAACGGCTTTTGATACCATCGACCATGGTATCCTTCTGCGCCGGCTGGAGGGGATGGGAGTCGGAGGCACCGTTTTACGGTGGTTCGACTCTTACCTCTCCGGCCGGATGCAATATGTGTTGACAGGGGGGCAGAGATCGACCCCGAGGCCACTCTCTTGTGGGGTGCCACAGGGGTCGGTCCTCTCGCCCCTTCTGTTCAATGCATATGTGAAGCCGCTGGGTGAGATCATCCGTGGTTTGGGGGTTTTGGGGTTGAATACCATCTGTACGCTGATGATACACAGCTGTACATTTCAACCCCAAACCACCCCAACGAGGCTGTCGCAGTGATGTCCCGGTGTTTGGAAGCTGTCGGGGTCTGGATGGGGGACAACAGACTCAAACTCAACCCCTCCAAGACTGAGTGGCTGTGGCTTCCGGCACCTCGGTTCAGCCAGCTGACCCCATTGCTGGCCATAGGGGCCGAGCTATTGCCCCCTGTGGAACGGGCGTGCAATTTGGGCATCCTCCTAGATGCCCGGCTGTCAATGGATGACCATGTGGCAGCCGTGGCAAGGGGGGCGTTCCACCAGGTTCACCTGGTGCGCCAATTGCGCCCCCTACTGGACTGTGATGCCCTACGCACAGTCACTCATGCGCTGGTGACGTCTCGCCTAGACTACTGTAATGCTCTCTACATGGGGCTTCCCTTGGGACGCGCCCAGAGACTGCAGCTAGTCCAGAACGCGGCCGCGCGGGTTGTCATGGGGAGGTCTAGATACTCCCACGTATCACCGCTCCTGCGCGAGCTGCACTGGCTGCCTGTGGTTTTCCGGGTGCGTTTCAAGGTCCTGATTACTATCTTTAAAGCGCTCCATGGCACAGGACCTAGTTACTTGCGGGATCGCATCCTCCCACATACATCCCTGCGGCCAATCCGCTCTCACAGGGAGGGCCTTCTCCAGGTGCCGTCTACTAGGCAATGCCAGCGGGCGGCGCCAAGGAATAGGGCCTTCTCTGTGATGGGCCCAACCCTCTGGAATGACCTCCCCCCGACATTAGAACCACCTTGGACTTCCGCTCCTTCCGACAAAAATTGAAGACTCACCTGTTTCGATTAGCTGGCCTGGCCTAATTAATTATAAATGTTACAACTGTTACCTCCTGGAAGTATACTCTCAACTGGTTATTTTAAGGGTAGTGTTTTAATTCTAATTGATTTTAGGGCTTTTAGAGCCATATTTTATTCTTCTGTACAGTGCTCTTAATTTTAACCTCCTCCATATATATACGTATATTTATATTTATATTTATATTTATATTTTTATTTTTATCTGTTATTTGTTGTGTGGACTGTACACCACCCCGAGTCCCTTTTTGGGAGAGGGGGCGGTTTAGAAATGCGAAGAATAAATAAATAAATAAACAAAACTGGTGGATTTCTCCCCTTGGGAAACCCCCATAGTTGTTCCTTTAAAGTCCGACAGAGCCATTAGGATCTGCGCGGACTTTAAATCTACCGTCAATAAGGTCCTGCAAGCCCACCCTTACCCCGTGCCCGTAGTGCAGCGGTTCTCAAATAGTGGGGCTCCGTAAAGGGGGGCGCGAAGGCTCCCTTTCCATCTGGGTGCAACGGCGGCGAAGGCGTGGGCGAAGCATAATATATCCCACCTGGAAGTGGCAGCACTTCGGACTGTGGATTTTCATTGGAGCCGCGGGCTGGAGCTGTGCAAGAAGCCTGCTCGGGCGGGGGTGGGAGGGAGGGAAGCATGGGACCGCCCATCTTCGCCACCGCGTAGCTCGCCTCCCCGCCAGCAGCTCCACCGCCAGCATTCCATCTGGAAGCGGAAGCGCAACAGCCGCTGTTGGGGAAGGGACAAAGGGGCGGTGGTCGCCCGATCTTGCCACCGCCACCCCTTCGCCCCTGATAACGGTGACTGTTGTGCTGCTGCTTCCAGCTGGGATGCTGGAGGAGCTGCTGGCAGGGAGGGAGGGGAGGAGGGAGTAAGGATAGACAAGCAAGAGGGAAAGAGGAAAGAAAGCAGGAGGGCAGAAGGGAGGTGGAAGGAAGGAAAGAAAAGCAGACACGCCGGAGGGAAAGAGGAAAGAAGGCAAGCAGGCAGGAAGGAGGCAGAAGGAAGGAGGGAAGAATGGAACTGGAAGGGAGGCAGGGAAGGAGGGAGGGAGAAAGGAAGGATAGGAGGATAGGGAAAGAGGAAGGAAGGCAGGCAGGCAGAAGGGAGGGAGGTGCAAGGAAGGAAGAAAGCATAGATAAGCAGGAGGGAAAGAAGGCAGGCAGGCAGGGGGAAAGAGGAAGGAGGGAACTGGAAGGGAGGCAGGAGGGAAGGGAAGGAGGAAGGGAGGGTGGAAGGAAGGATAGACAAGTAAGAGGGAAAGAGGAAAGAAAGCATGTGACTACAGTGGGAGACGAGGAAAGACCGGTGTGCTATGTTATGCAGAGGTGTACTTACAACAATTTTATAGACAAATGATACTATTTACAGTCGCGCGGGGGGGGCGGGGCGCGAAATGTTTTCTTCTTCCTAGGGGGGGCATGACAGAAAATAATTGAGAAGCACTGCCGTAGTGCAATATGTGTTGCACTCTCTGGGCCATGGCAAAATTTTCGTAAAGCTGGATCTCGCGCAGGCATACCAACAGCTGCCAGTTGATGACGCTATTGCGGCAGCGCAAACAATTGTCACGCATCGCGGGGCTTTTAAATGCCGTCAACTGCAGTTCGGCATCAGTGTGGCCTCAGGAATTTTCCAGTCCTTAATGGAGAGATTGCTCCAAGGAATTCCTGGATCATTCCATATTTTGACGACATCCTGATCGCTGCCTGTGACCGATCAGGACTCGCCAAAACACTCCAGACCATCTTGCGTTTCTGCGCAGCCAGTCTCCGCTTAAAAAAATCCAAATGCCAGCTTGAGGTTCCTGCCGTTGAATTCCTGGGCTACCCAATAGACCAGCATGACATTCATTCCTCCCCATCTAAGGTGGACGCTATTCTCTCTGCCCCTACCCCAACGAACAAGGTGAAACTGCAAGCCTTCTTGGGCCTCCTTAATTTCTATTCCTCCTTCATCCCCCATAAGGCCTCCTTGGCAAAGCCACTCCTCAGGCTGCTGGACAGCTCCGTTCCATGGGCCTCGCCAATCCACGAGGTGCATGCGCTCACGGCTGTCAAACACTCTTTGATTGTTCCCCCCGTTTTAGCACAATATGACGAACGCCTTCCTTTGCTCCTTGCCTGTGATGCCTCTCCCTTCGGCATCGGTGCTGTCCTCAGTCATTCCTACCCTGACAGCTCACAGGCCCCCATTGCGTTTTATTCCCGCACCTTATCCAAACCTGAGTACAACTATAGCCAGTTGGATAAAGAGGCTTTGGCCGCCGTTGCGGGAGTGAAACCTCTCCACCACTATTTATATGGCTGTCCCTTCTCCCTTGTGACTGACCACAAGCCACTCCTGAGGATCCTTGCCGGAGACTGCCCAACTCCCCCTATACTCTCCCCCAGAATGTTTTGCTGGGCAGAGTTCCTGGCTGCTTACTCATACTCCCTAATTCACAAGCCAGGTTGCCATATGGGCCATACAGATGCCCTAAGTTGCTGCCTTCTGCCCATTGAGGTCTCCAATCCTGCCCCCATTGACTCCATCTATCTCATTGAGGACCTCCACCGACACATGTCCACCTCAGACATCGCTCTGTCCTCTCTGTCTGATCCCGTACTTTCCTCTGTCATAAACGCTGTCCGCAGGGGCTGGCCCTTTAGTTCCCGAGAGTCCCAGCTCCTTCCTTATTTCCGCCGCCGCACGGAACTCTCTGTTCTCCAGGGCTGCCTCCTCTGTGGCAACCGCGTTGTCATTCCTACCTCCCTTCGCAATGTTGTGCTCACCCATCTCCACGAGGGACACCCAGGCATAGTGCGGATGAAAAGTCTGGGCCGCAGCTATGTCTGGTGGCCCTCCATGTATGCTGACATCGTGGCCTGGGTGACCATTGCATGCCCTGCCAAAGCGTGCAGGCGGCTGCTCCCTCCTCCCTGCCCAGGGATTGGGAACAGCCTATGGCCTCGTGGAGTCGCATCCACATCGACTTCATGGGTCCTATGGCTGGTCTCACCTTCCTCATCAACGTCGACACCTGGTCTAAATGGTTCGAACTAATCCCTATGAAAAGCACTACCTCTGGGGCCACCATTCAAGTCATAGACTCCCTTTTTACTACCCACGGTCTTCCTGATGTGCTAGTGTCTGACAATGGTCCCCAGTTTACCTCTTCTGAATTCCAACACTTCCTCTCTAGTTTAGGCATTCACCATGCCCTGTTGCTCCGTTCCACCCTGCAGGGAACGGTTTGGTGGAACACACTGTCTGTTCCCCCAAGCAAGCCCTCAGCCGCATGGCTCCTCTGCCCTGGTCTACCAGGGTGTCCACCTACTTGAGGTCTCAATGCACCACACCTTGCCCAACTACCACAAAGAGCCCTGCTGAACTTTTGATGGGACAGCAGCTTCGCACAACTTTAGACCGCCTACACCCCCTCTACACCTCTCTCTTCTCCCCACCCTAAACTCCCTAGGACCTTTCTGGTGGAGGAGGGGTTTTTCGCAAGGAATTTTGCAGGTGACCCAAAATGATTACCTGGTCACATCACAGAGATAACGGGGCCCTGTTCCTACAGGGTCCTCCTCGACGATGGGAGACATTGGCAGCAGCATATAGACCAACTACGCCGGTGCAACCAAGAGAGGCCTACGGACAGCACAGGCGCTCCAAGACAACCAGACCCTACCAACGCCGCCTGCCGACCAGACAGTCACAAAAACGCTACCTCCGAGTCCGCACCTCCCGTTACATTCTCATCGGTTGCCTTACCTCCGAGAGTTGGCACCATGCTAGGGGTGGGGCCTTCAGCGCCGATGGGCCAGCACGACGGGCTCGCCACTCCTCCTTCTTTGGTGATGGCCATGCCTTTGGAGAGAGGATCCCAGAGCATGCGCAGACGGCCCGAATATCTTCGAGACTACGTCTGTGCGTGCCAGGGGAAAGGGGTGTTGTGTTCTAACCTGCGTGGCCAGCAGATGGTGCTGTCCGAGTCACCTCTGATTGGCTTAGATGCACCTGCCGGCCGGCGGGAAAAACACAGGTTCCCTATTGGTTCCCCATCTGACAGCTTCCCATATAAATAGCTGTCAGACGGGGGTGTTCCCTGTTCCATTCTGTCAGAGTTACTAAGTTAATGAACGTTTATTTGCACAGCAGCCTCATCTTTTATTGCCGCCTCAGAATATAAAAATTTTCCCCACAACAAGAACCCTGTGAAATGAGTTGGGCTGAGAGAAAGCGACTGGGCCATTTTCACCCTCCAGGAGGCTCAAGTAAAGCCTCCAGAGCCTGAAGAGGGAAAAAAATGCCCACCGTCTCGGTGCAGGAGGCTGAGTAGGCCATGCCCACATGGCCATGTTCACCCAGCAACTGGCAGAGAACCGATTGCTAAAATTTTTGAATCCTACCTCTGACTATATCTATTTTCTCTCTCTTTCTCTCTGTGTCTATCGAAACACAGAGAAGACAATATGCAAAGACAAATTTTAAAAAGTGATAATATGAACACACACAACATATTAATGATTAACTTAAAATATTAAAAGACAAATAAAACACCTCAAGAATTAACAAGCTAAATTGATATAATCCATGATCACGTATACATTTAGTAACAATGTAGTAAATTAGATATAAACATTGTCTATATTTCTAAGATATGAATCTTGCACGAAAAGGAAACATCATTTTTGATAAGTGAAAATTGATCAGTTCTATATTTCCAATCTTTGATATTTGGATTAATGATACTTTTTCTAATATCTTGTGCAATTTGGTTAATAGTCAATATCCTAGAGTGGCTTATGGTGATATAATTTATTCTCAAAAGAAACAATATCATTACAAATATAAAATCAACAAATATTTCCTGACAAACACCCACTAATTTTATGAGCTGTCACTTATTTGAGCCAATTTTTAATTTAAACTAAATAATGTGGCTGTCAACATCCGAGACAGGGCGCCATTCAAAGTGTCCACAATGCACAGTGCGTTTTGGAGTTGCCGCACATGCATAGGGGCAGGGGGATGCCTGGGGGCCACAGAGGAGTGTCGGGTGATGGGACTCACACTGGGAGAGGAGCCAGGAAGGCAAGCCAGCTGTAGTTGGTTCGTCCAGTCCTGAAGAGTACTTGCTGGAGCCAGCCAGAGAGAAATCGGGCTCGAAGAGTACTTGTTGGAGCTGGAGCAAACAAGTACTTGCTGGAGCCAGCCAGGAGCAACCAGGAACAGGAAGGAGGTGTGTGCTGAGTCCATATAGCCAGCTAGCTAGCAGAAGCCAGTAATGCTGACTAAAAACCAGTTTATGCTATTGTTCACCATGTACCAAGCTGAGACTCCAGTAGAGAGACCCATTCTGCTCACAGTGTAGCCTCTTCTTTTGTTGGCTTGGTTTGGAACCGTGACAGTTGCAATTGTCTACCATGGTCAGAGTAAATGTATCTCCCACCCACCATACAAATGTAAAGTACATTCACTACCAAACTCAAATCTCCCCGCCCCCCCCCCCTACCTCCAATACACATGAAGTGCTTAAAGTGCCCTTATAAGAAAATATTCATAGCAAGCTGAATGGATCCCAAGTAGTGATAGGGAGAAGACTTAGTCAGGAACCTGTGGCTCAGTAATCCTAATTGTTCCTATTAACTGAGATAGTGCGGCTGTCATGCTGACCTAGTAGAAAAAGACAGAGTCAGTTTGGTCTTAGTGGCTAAGGCACCAGGCTAAAAAATGTGACTTTTAGTCCTGCCTTAACTATGAAAGACAGCTGGATAATTTTGGGCCAGTCATTCTCTCTCAGCCTAACCCACCTCATAGGGTTGTTGTAGTGGGGAAAATAGGAGGAAGTAGGGCAGAGGTGTCAAACTGATGGCCAGATGTATATCGTACTGGCCACGCCCACCTCAGCTCCAAAAAATGGGGAAAACATCACAAAACATGTGATGGCAATGTGACGCCTCAAGTTTGACATCCATGAGGTTGGGTGTTGAGCATGTTTGCTGCCTAGAGCTATTTGTACAAATCATAAATATGAGATTCAAATAAACAAAATAGGTCACCCATATACACACACACACACACACACACTGTTTTTACTGTTGCTTATGGCCATTCAGTAAAGTATCAACGTTTTACTGATTATCTGGTATATAGTATATGATTGCTTATATGCATTCCAATAAAACTATGTTCTATCTTCAAATGATTTGGTTGCTTTAGATGAGCCAGGTTTTGGTTAGAACAGCACATCTGTACCAGAGGTGGGTTCCTACAGGTTCGGCCGAACCGGTATTAGTATGGCGGCCTGGGTCGCTGGAACCGGCAGAAAACCCGGGCCTGCCATGCCCCCGAACTGGTTTCCCTGATTTGGGAAAATATTTAATATAGTGCATAAAATCACATTTGTAAGGATTTGTACAGAATTCTATATTTTAGGCTCTTCAAACACTGGGCCTGGGGTACATTAGAGAAGAATGCAATTGGATAGCTGTTTCCACTTCGTCCCAGGGATCTGATCAACATACACATTTCAGGCATAATTTCTTTTTTTTTTTAAAGAGAGCCTGGAAGAGTTTAACATTTTTACACACACACACACACACACACACACACACACACACACACACATGGTACACACACCAGTACAAAATGGGCAATTTTACTGTATATTTAAATATATATAACAGTAAAAATTATGTTTAGCATTGTTATGAAAAAAGGAAGAAACAACAAAATTACAGAAAGAGGAAGGAAATTGTTAAGAAACAGGTTGTCTCTAAATGAGTGTGAAAACAAATTTGTTTTTCTTGAGTTATTGTTAGCACTTAGTGTTATTCTTAACATTTAGCTGCAATCATTTACCGTTTACTAACTTTTTCCCTCTGCCCCCCACCCCCATGCAAATTATAATTATATACAATAGTGTCTTTTTAAAAATACTTATTGATTTAGAGCTGAAATATTTGGTTATGTTAGCTGATCCATTAACCTAACCACTGTTTACCTGGACTTAACCAGAATAAATTCAGTCTCTTACCAACATTTTAAAACAATGTAATTTTAGAATTACCTTACCATATTTTGAATTCAAATGAAAAATATAGACTGTACTTGTCAAATGCATTTATTGATATAGGACCATGATGACAAACCTATGGCACACGTGTCCGAAGTAGCATGTGGAGCTATGTCACCTGGCATGTGCAGCATCACCAGTTCCTCTTTCGGGTTTCTAGAGCACATGCACACATGATGATCAGCTGGCCTTTATCCGTGTGTCAGTGCTGGAAAGTGGAAGAGCTGGTCTTCCGTTTTACAGCATGAGTGTGCATGGCAGCCAGCTGATTGGTTCATGTGCATGCATGGCAGTAACTGGAAGACTTGCTGGCTGGCGTACATGTTCTCACCGGAAACCAGAAGTACATTTTCTGGCACGCACATGCCGCTTGGGCAGCTCCGGTTCCTGGTCACAGCCCCAACGAGCGTGCATGCAAAGCGCTCTCTTTTTGCCACTCAGTACTGCGCACATGCTGCCTTTTCGGCACACTCAATGCCAAAAAGGTTCGCCATCACTGATATAGGATATACAGGTACTCCTTCATTTGCAACTTAACAACTATTCAAAGTTACAGCAGACATTCCCTACATACTTCCAACCCATTTTCAGAGTTATGACTCCCACGCAAACCCCAAAGGCTGATTTTGGATGCCTGGCAACAGGCTTACCTTTATGATCGTTTGCGGTGTCTCATAATCACATGACTCTGATTTGTAATTTGTTTTTGCCAGTTTCTGGCATTTATTTCTGATTTCTGGCAAAAACACCCATTAGGGAAAATGAATTCACTTAACGACCATGTTTCCACTTAACATTCGTAACTTCAAACTGGTCATGTGATGGCTCGACTTATGACCGTAACAACTTGTGACTTTAATTCCAGGTTCAATTATGGTTGTAAGTTGAGGACTACCTTTCACAATGACCCTACATTTTGGTGGTTTTGCATACAGGAAGCATTGCTGGAATAGTTGCCTGAAATTGCACAATGATCAAAAGACAGAAAAGCCTTCTGATTATTGGAAATTGATGATCTTGGTTTTATCTATATCCCCTCCCAACTTCTCTCAGGGACCCCGATGGCTCTCAAGCTACTACCTAAATCTAGCACCAAGCTTCAGAATTTCTTATATGAATATTGTGTGGCACTCTCACTTTCTGCCCATCCTGCCATTGTTGGTATGTTTGGCATTGCTATAGAGTCCAGTCAGCATTATGGTTTTCTCTATGAAGCAGCCCTGCATCGAGATCTTATCTCCATTATCAAGCCCAAGGTAAGGCATATTTTTACATTTCAAGGTTTAAAAAAATTGTATTATTAATAGATTTTAGATTTACTGTATATTTTAACATCTGCAATTTGTTACTTTTAGATTTTAATAATAATAATAATGGCTTGGGCATTATTTAACAAAATGAAATTCAATGATGAGAAAAGTATGGTTCTACATTTTAGGCAAGAAAAACCAAATGCACAGGTTTAGTAGAAGTGGCTCTATAGTAGTAATTGTGAGAGGGATTTGGAGTCCTAGTGAACAATCATTTAAATATGAGCCAGCAGTGTGCTGCAGCTGCCAAAAAAGCCAACACAATTCTAGGTTGCATAAACAGAGGAATAGAATCAATATCATGTGAAGTGTTAATACCACTTTATAATGCCTTGATAATACTGCATCCAGTTTTTGTGGTCACAATGTAAAACGGATGTTGAGATTCTAGAAAGAGTGCAGAGAAGAGCAACCAAAAGATTAGAGGATTGGACATAAAGAGGGGTCAACCTAGTCTCCAAAGCACCTAAAAGCAGGACAAGAAACAATGGATGGAAACTAATCAAAGAGAGGAGCAATCTAGAACTAAGAAGAAATTTCCTGACAGCTAGAATAATTAATCAGGGGAACAACTTTCCTCCACAAGTTGTGCAGTTTTTAAGAAGAGATTGGACAACCATTTGTCTGAAATGATATAGGGCTTCCTACTTGATCAGAAGATCTCCAAGAACCCTTCCAACTCTGTTATTATGTTCTGTTTCATTTTAAGATATGTATGTATTTATATGATTATAGAATACTTAAAATAATCATGAGATTTATTCAATAAATTATTTACTAACTTATTACATTTTAAAAATAGTATATAAAGTTTAATTTTCCAAAATCAATTAGAAACAAGTCAACAAATCAACACAGAAGGTGTTATAAACTATGACATGAGGTATTTTGAACTTCAAAACTTGAAATTTTGAACTTTGACCATAAAAGATGATGATTCCTAATTCCAATTTAAAAAGAGTTTTTAAAGCTATTTTCAACAGGATCATGTGACACTGAAAAAAATTAAGAATATGTCCAATTTTAATTGTGATTGGGATGGATTCTGTGTTGAAGAAAAGAAAAAGGCTTGAGTTTTAAATGTTATAGACCAGTGTTTCACAACCTTGGCAACTTTAAGGTGTGTGGACTGCAACTCCCAAAATTCTGACCCGCTGGGGAATTCTGATAATTTGAGATCCACACACCTTAAATTTGCCAAGGTTGAGAAACACTGTCATAGTCCATTGAGAAGAACTAATGGAGTAAAAACATGTTTTTCTCTAATCCATCTAGGCAGGCATTCCTGAGAAGGCAGCCAAGCTCTGTGCCAAGCAACTAGTGAGTGCATTGGACTTTATACACAGCCGGGGCTTGGTGTATCGAGATGTTAAACCAGAGAATATCCTGCTTTTCGACCGTCACTGCCACTGCATCAAACTGACAGATTTTGGATTGACCCGACCCCAGGGCACTTTGCTGCAGCTTGTGACTGGGGTCATCCCTTACACTGCACCTGAGCTAAGCCGTGGCACTGCTGGCACCCCAGGCCTACCCATCAATGCCAGCCTTGATGCCTGGGCTCTTGGGGTGCTGATCTTCTGCCTGCTTACTGGCTACTTTCCTTGGGAAAAGACTCTACCCGAGGATTCCTTTTTTGATGACTTTGTGATATGGCAAGAATCAGGTTCAGATGAAGATCTGCCATTTCACTGGCGTCCTCTGTCTCAAGATTGCATTGCTATGTTACAAAATCTTTTAGCCCTAGAGCCTACCAAACGGGGCCCCATCCGCCAAGTACTCAGCTACCTGGATCGGCCGTGGCGAGCAGACTTGGCTGCTAAAACTGCCATCTGAGCTAAATTTACCTGACTGGAGTGGGGGTGGAGGGAGATGAAAGACCTCCCCCCATTATTATATATTTTGGGGGGGAAGTAAAGAAATGCTATGCATTGGATAATTTACAACAGTCCTCAATGCAGTGGTGGGATTCCGCTGGTTTGTACTGGTTCATGTGAACCGGTTGTCAAATTACCCAACTTCCTGCTATCAAAGTGGATCGTGGGCGCTTCACTGCAATGAAAAAATGGGCAATGGAGCAGCCAGAGTGACAAAAGAAGAAGGCGCTTTCTCTCCTCCTTCCCTTGTGCCGGCTCTTCCTTCTCTTGTGCCGGCTGCATTTCTCCATTGCAGCCTAGTGCAGCGCCCACAATCCACTTTGATAGCAAGGACAGGGATGGGCAACGTTTCCCATGAAAGCCAACCTGACCTTGAGTGAAACTGTTGTTAAATTATTTGAATCCCACCACTGCCTCAATGTATACCTTTTGAATGGTTTCATTTTATTGGGAGAGTCTAAATCAGTGCACCTGATCATGTTTAAGATGATTATAAAACCTAAAGGTAAATATTTTTGTGTACGTTGGAATTTTAAGTATGAAAATATATCATTTTCATTTAGTAAAATGTTACTTTACACCTTGCTCCTAAAGATATACAGTGATTCTAATCGCATATACTAGCAAGCCAGAATGCAGTTTATCTGGTTTCAGTTTAAACTGTCATTATGGTTTGTGAACCATTGTTTATAGTTTAGTCAAGAAGCCATGCTTAAAAACCATGGCTTAGCACAATATGTGAACCTAGTCAACTACTGGTTTCACACATTGCAGTCATATCTGTTTGATTTTGGCTTAATTTGATTTTGGCTTAATTTGCTATGGATCCAATCACAGAGGTTTTTTTAATAGCAGGGATGAACAACTTGCAAATCCAGGGTTTACATATGGATTCGCTTTTGTATAAGAAGACCCTCTCTAGCACAATTACCAAAATATGTATGGCAAAGTTTCAGGCCAGGAGTGACAAAAAGTGAAAATTGATAATATAAACACTAATATAGTTTTAATAAAGACAAAAATCAATTAAGATTCTCAGGCAGCCTCCTACAAATAAATATCAGGAATACCCACCTCTGATTACTGCAGTTCTAATTCAATGGCACTGTGACTTTTAAAACAAACAAACAAACAAACATGTTTTAAAAGTCAAGGTGCCATTGAATTAGAACTACATATATTATGCTATTCTATTTATTACTTTTAAAAATAACTCAGGGCAACGGACATATCTAATACCTCTTCCTTCTCCTATTTTCCCCAAAACAACAACCCTATGAAGTTGGAATGAGAGAGTGATTGTCCAAAGACATGCAGCCAGCTTTCATGCCTAAGGTGGAACTAGAACTCACAGTCTCCTGATTTTAACTTTGTGCCGTAACCACTAGACAAATCTTGGCAAATTTAAGAGGGATGGACTTGCAATTCCAGAATTCAGTTCAACTATTTTACAGTTGCCATGGTTGTGAAACACACTAGATCAAACTAAGTGTGTTTTAGATATTTTTTCTATCTTTTAAATATTTTCCCCAAATAGTATTTAGAGAGGAAGTTATATGCATTGACTAGCTAACTAATACAATAATTGTGGTCTCACTCATTTTACTTAATTGTCTAGTTTACTGGATCCTTGGCATATAAATGGAAATCATGGCCCAGATAAATCTTGTCAGAATGATTTAGAACAATATGTTGAATATACTTGACTTCAATCTTGAATAGGCTTGTCTACCTAAACCCAGTCAGTTTGGGTTTACCAATCATATGGATACAACAAGAGAGAACCCATTTGTGAAATTATTCGTGTGTGTGTCTGTTTTTCTCAAACAAACCATGCTTTTTTTCCCTAAAGAAAATAGCTTTTCCCAGATTGTCACTTTCGGATTAGATAATCTTGGGCCAAAATGATGAAGAATTACAATGCTGTTGCCCAATATTTCTAGAGATTGAGAATGGTTGCATTACAGATAATCTAGAGATGTTGATAAATGTTTTTAGTAATTTGATTGAAAATGTCATTTTTTTTGCAGTTCAGTTATACATATATCATGACAGTGAGGGACAGAGATAAATTATTTTTCTATTTTAATTGTGTCTCTGAACTCAGGCATTTTCAGAACTCATCTGCTCTCACAGTTACAGAGAAACGTCTTTTTACATGCTCCTCCACTGTGCCTGCCTTTCCTATCTGCATTATGAAAGTATAACACCATCCATCCATCCATCCATCCATTCACCTACCCACCCGCCCATTCGTGTTCTTTAAACAAATATGTTTATATGGCTGCCCAACTCTCACAGGTGACTCCAGGCAGCTTACAACATAAGACCATAATATGAAAACCTATTGACCCACCCATCCCCAATGGCATCAACAACACAATCATATGAAACCACTTGATTGGCTCCATCTCAATTCAGGGCCACTAGGCCTACTGACAAAATCATGTATTTAGGGCCTTTTGGAAAAACAACAAGTGGGAATTAATCATACCTCTTGAGTACTGATGATCCATGGAAGAGTCACTAGCAAGAAGGCCCTTTATTGTGGCCCCACTAAGTGTCCATATCTAATAGATGGGATCTACAATATATTTTGCTTTACCACCCTATGATGGACATAATGGAGGAGACCCTGTCCTTCAAATAACCTTTTTTCAATACACCTTTTCTAGTTACCTTTATTGTTACCCTACTTGCTTTGCAACAAATTCCCCGAAAAGATTAATTAAATAATTATACCACAATAAAACACTAATTAGGCATGTTTTTCAGGATTCAAGGCTTGGCTTGAGGATTCAGCACCCCTAGCAAGAAAGAACCAAATTCTTGACATCAATGAGCTAAAATCCAGGAGACAATGTATTTCAATGGGATTGAAGTGTTTTCTACTTTTTACCCTTGCTACCTAATACGAGTGAATTATTGCCTCTGATAAGAGTTATCTTTGCCCTACTGCTTGTTCTTCCAAGCAATCTCAATCATTTCTACATCAATCTCAAGCATTACCTCAAGTGTTGGGATGGGTGAGTGGGTAGCTTGTATCACATCCAAACAGGAAGAACCTAAAACTGTTTTGAATGCAAGATTTATTAATGTAAACCCCACTTCAATACAGCTCCAGGTAATATTACAGATACCTCCATGTAGTTTTCCTGACAATGATACATAAGTAGTTTATCAGGCAAGAGGTTGTCTTCCAGGGTATTGATTTCAATCTTCCTATCATGCACACAACTTTGAGATCTCCTAATGTCTGTTCAAGTCCAAACAATGTCTTTTGAAGTCAGTCAATATCAATGAGGGGCTGCCACATAACTGTGCATACAGTGTATCATTCCTTAATGGGCAATGAGGATAGAGTAGTTTAGAAACAAAATTGATTGCTGTATCTGGCATGCCTCCTTCAGTAACCAAGAAAGAAACCTTTCAACTCCATTGTTTAGGAATTAAAAGTACTTTTACTAGTTATGAATAGATAGCAGCAAAGTAAAGCAAGGTCTGAGTCAGAAAAGCGCGAAATCATACATTTCAAACATTTGCCAAGCCCCCTCCCTCCAACAACCCCCATCCCATTGCCCAATCTGCAACTCCCTTAGGTGTCATGTGGGTTGTATCTCCAAGTAGCATCATCAGGTTGGTATGCAGGACGGTTGGCCTTGACCAGGTCCAAACATCGGCCATCAGCATGCGCAGAAGATGGTGAGAACAAAACTCCCTTTTTGACTATCACTCCTGTACCTTTTATTCCCATTCCAAATACCATGCCCCCCCATTGCCATGGCAGCCGAAAGCAAGTAAGCAGAGGCTGACATGCTGTTTCCCCCAGGAACACTAAAAAAAGGTTACTCCTAGATTTTTTTTTTTAAAGTCAGAGGCTATCCCCTGCAGTATTTTTAGTAATTTAAGCAATCTATATCCTGGAGTTCTGCCTGGATTGGTATCCTATCTTATCAACATTCAGTTAGCATCTCATAAAAGGATTAAGTCTATCAAGATGCCCCACAATGCTAAGAATCAAAATAACAGCATTTGTTGCATCAACATTTTCTTCCCCTTATCCTGTCGCCAGTAATAAACAAAGGTGCTTTTTCGAGAGGAAATTGGGCTCCCTGATTTTTCTTTGTGATGTTTTGCTTATCATCCAAGCTTTTTCAGGTTTTTATAGTCCGTCCACACCACGAACGGCACTTTAGTTCCCACCAGGAGGCGAGGCCATGTCATGAGAGCCCACTGGGCAACAAAAGCCTGTTTCTCCCAGATGGCACACTGCCATTCGACATCATGCTGCTGCAATCTCCGGCTCTTCTACACCCCCCATCACCAGTGCTCCTTCCCTTCCCTGGTATGGCAAATCCCCGGGCTTCAGAATTTGGCAGATAGATTGTTACGGAGAAAATCTATTCTTTGTGGTCACTATGAGTTGAAAAGAACTTGAAAATACATAATCAATCCATCGACAAACCAATCAGATTGTATCCCCAGAAAAAAATGTATTTAGGAATGGCTTTTAAAACTGGAACAGCTAGATAATACTAAGCTACCTTTGCTTTGGATCAGATAAAGCCACTATTACAAGGAAAGGTCACAAAAATGATTTGCCAGGGCATGTTTGTGCTGGTTAGGAAGCAAAAAACAAAGTCATGACCCTTGGCTCTGCAAAGAAGACATTGCCTTGATCAGGAAAGGATCCATTTGTCGCACTTCCTGATATTTGCATTTCCCCTGGGGAGAATGATACAGAACAGCCTGTTGATATCCATTCACCAAAGAAGGAGAGAGGGAATGGAAAATGCTCTGAGAAAGATGTCAAGCTTCTGGAACGGGATCTTCTCACCCTTGTCGTCCTGGCATTGTAGCAGCTGCTGGAGCTGCAAAGCAGAGAAAAGGTGTTTGTAAATATGCTGGCCTGTTCGCAGCCATGCTGCCTGCACAGTGGGAAGGCTACTGGCCTTATGCCTGGATCCGTGAAAGGGCAACACTTCGGCTAATGCAGCAGGGTGGATCTTGTAACATCCCCAGAGAGGCATCAAGTGGCTGCTAAGGGGGAGGGAAGGGCCAGGAATGTGTTCCTCTTGAGGATGGAATAAAGAAATAATAAGATTGAAGTATCAAGAAAGTAGTACATAGAAATAGCCTTCTTTTTAAAATTTATTTTACCCTTCTTATACATGGTCATTCAGCATTACAGTTCTCAAAGTCTGCTGCAAAATAAAAATAAGTATTAGAATCTTAATATCCAGGATTCTGTGCATTCTACACTCAGCCTTAGCAACTTTAAGATATGGAATAATAATTTTGATAAGATGATTTAATTAGATGATTCTTTAAGTGTCACTGGCTGGGGAATTGTGGGAATTGAAATCCACATGTATTAAAGTTGTCAAGGCTTAGAAAACACGGGTTTGTGCATATCTCAGCAAGACAGGTAGGTAGGTAGATAGACAGGCAGGCAGACAGATGGATACAACAGGAATATGAAATACCAACAGGAATCCGCACATCCAACTGAGAGAGAAATTTGTTCCAGCTTCCTTCCCTAAGTTCCTACTTCCTTGATTCAAAAATGTAAAGTTATTTCCTTCAATACTATTATGACAATTAGATTCTGGTTTGAGTAGCATCTGTGTGTAAAATCTCAAGGAAACTGAGCCTTTCCTATGGACAAGTAGTGATATTTTGCACAGTATCTGTATTGTCATTTTCCCATTAAGTCAGCATTTTTAGTTCAAATACAGTCGCAAAATACATGCTCTAGAATGACCCATAACTGATTGAGAAAAATGCAGATATTTCAGTCTCTTTTCCATACATTTCACTTACAAGAGGAATAAAAGCATTTAAATTACGAAGCAGAGAGGTAAAATCTTTTTTGAACAGAAATTCACACTTGTCAATTTTATGGACACATTCAGGCAATTTTCTTAGCAATGATATTGGAAGTTATTTGCCACTGGCCAGATTTTTTTTTTTCTAAATCCTTTCAATAGTTTTGAATTTCCCTTGTGATGTCTCATACAATGTCTATCCTTATCACACTCATTCCATTCACACTTTAAACAGCACATGGAAATTTATCTTTAACTATAGACACAACATGTCTATTGATTATGACTATCCCCTGACTTCCGATTCGCATTAATAACAAATTAGTAATAAAATGTTCATAGCTGTTTCAGTCTAAGGGGTCTTCTGAAAAACAAAACAAAACTCAGTACTTTTTTTTCATTACTGAGATAAATCTTGATGGCCCCTAATGACACCTGCAGAAGTTGTTATTAAAGTCACAACATTTTTCTAGTGGGAAAACTAATGACTTCCTTAATGTCACATAGTTTAAGGAAGCGATGAAACTTATCAGCTGACATTCAGGTTTTTGGGCTTCTAAAGCAAAGTCCACTGATGTCACAGGCAGTATTTGATACAACCACCTTATACCCTGCGTAATGTTAAGTGCACAGTTGGAAACCTGTCTGGATTTCTCTTAGATGTTACCTAAGGTGCTGCTTATTTTGATCCAAGATGATGACACAGTAAAAATTGATACATATCTCATAAACAGTCATAGGATTTTTTTTTTCAAAGTTTCCCCACTTCATGAAATAATCATAAAACTGAAAAAGAAATGTTTGCTTTGGTTAACCTGCAAAATTAGTGGGATCTTTTTACTTTTCTGAGCCATTGTATTCATAATTGTGACACCATTTACTTTTGAAGATTAAAGCTGACTGTATTCCAAGAGATCATATTAAATGAATTGTACTTTATTCTAGTTAAAAATGGGATGGCCAAAATGGACAAGAATCAATAATAAAGTGCCCAAATAAGTGGTCATTAGGCAAATCATATGACCACAGTGGTGGTATGATGGTTGTAGTTTTAAAGACTGGTCATAAGTCACTTAATGGTCCTAAGTTGAGGACCATTGGTATATCCGCGGGTTTCATTTTTTTTGGGGGGGGGGGGGATGACAAGTGATTGTTCTTCAGGGATGCTTTTTAACCAGATCTAGAATTCCCTTGCCTTTCCCCACCCTAATACTAACCAGGTTCAACCCTGCTTAACTTTTTCAATACCATTCATAGCTGAGCAGGTGGTCAACTAAAATTAGGAAGGTTGCCATATTAAACTGCACACATACTGAAGCTCTTTCTTCTGCAGAAAAGCTAAGAAGCAAGTACAACAGACCAAAATCATTCTGGTTTTTTTTTAGATACAAATGTACATAACAAGGTGTGGGGTATCGTATGTTGACAGCTGCAGTCCTGACTTTTCTTGATCCCTCTTCTGCACAACTTAATAGGATGAAGAAATACATTATTTTGCATTTGGTCATCCTAGCTGAATTCTTGATTGGTCCCAATGTAAGCCTCTAGAAATATTAATTTAAAGAAGTACTGAAGACTTCTCAAAATTAAGGACCATATTCACCAGGCCCTTAGAAAACTAGTTTTTGGAGTTTGATAAGAAGCAATAGATAGTCCAACCTTGGTTGATGCAGTGCACAAAACAATAAGGAATGGCCTAATTTAAATCAGATTTGTCAAAAATAATGATAAGCCTTTAACTGTGGTTTACTAACTATAGTGGTTGGGTTTATAGAGTTGTAAGTCATAGTTTGATGTATTTGGTGTTGACAATGTCAGTCTAAGCTTTAATGGTTTACAAGTCATAATTTATGGCTTAATGTTACATAAGCGCTCAGTTACTATAGAGATAATATTGGTCTGTTGTTTAAGGCTATTTTAGCAGTGTTATGTGAATATAAGCCTAGGGCTTTGAGCACAGAACAGTTGGGTTTGGGTAAGATGTTTAACTAAATAAAATGGTATTTGCTTTTAATGATTCAAAATAAGTGCTCAATCTTTCTTTTAAAGTATTGTGGGAGTCTGGCTATCATTTTAACTTATATAATATTAATTATATATTTGGCATGGAATATTTTGCAATCAAAAGAATTGTGCTTTCCTAGTCAGCATGAGCTCAAGCTCATAAGTAGAAAACCTTATTTTCTGGCTGAACATACTCTATCATTAGGTAACAATTCTAGCTCAAAGACCAAAATCCCCATGCAGATTCCCAAACTCATTCTCCAATATTTGAAGATTGGTAATTTGTAGAAACCTTTGCGCTCTTATCTCACAAATCTTACTGCCATACAAATCTTGTTGAATACAAACTTAACCTCAGGAATAAGATTTGCTATTTGGCACTGCTAGGCTTGCCAGGAAATGCATTAGCAACCAGAGCTTGCTTGCATGCTCTATCTGCACATAGTTAACATTATTTCCATGAATGCAATAGATATGATTGGGGAAGCGGACCACTCCTCATTCATTTATCCATGCTTCTCACTAACAAGGACAATCAGGACCCTATCTCATCTCCCAAATGTTACTGAAACTCCTCAATGTCTGAATGTTACTGGCTTGCTACAACTAGTATTTGAATTATGCACTGAAATTGGTAAGGAAACTGAGAAAAATTCCTTAATACGAATGTAGAAAATCTGGAATCCTCAAGATGTTATTCTGTTGTGATTCCCTACAGTTCATTCTCTTGATTAGATTGACTGCAGCTGCTGGATGTGTAACAATATGCCTGTGGAACGCAAGCTTTATACCTTTGTCTTATTATTTCTTCTCCATTTAATATCTCTCCTTCAAAAGTTTCAAAAACCTAAATAGCATGCTCCAGCTTGATTTTTAGAGAGAGAGAGGAAGAGAGAATCAGATTTGGTTTATTATCTATATTATGTTGATTTTTGAGTTCTGAGCAAAAGAATGCAATTATAGTTAGGCAAAACAAGCTCAAAATAAGGGCTATTTCCCCCTTGGAATAATTTGGTAATAGTTCTACATTTTTAAATTGCAAGAATGAATTGTTAACTTTTTCCTAAATGCATTGGAACAGAAAAGGAGATTGTGTTGATTTTCTTTACAATATGAATTAGTATCTTCCACCAATTTCTGATCACCCAAATGGTGATAAATAGTGGTAAATCACTAGAAGGCAGTGTAAAAAAATATTCAATTCAGAGTTGCATATAATGGTTGTTGAGATTTTTGTAGCCTGACTATGGTGGCTTACATAAGGTTAATGGGGTGATTTTCAAAAGAATTTATGCTTAAGTCAGCTACATTGTTATTTTAGAACTCATAGAACAAGGATGATTTGGGGCAAGGGAGACTGAAAACCATATGCAGCTAGTTCTTGACTAATGACTATTCATTTAACAACCACTCAAACCTATGACAGCAGTGTCATAAGCACTGAAAAAAGCCTTTGCACTTAGAATCCTTGTAGTATACCTTCAGTAATGCGATCAAAATTTGGGCACAACAACCAGCATGTATTTATGACAATTGTAGCATTCCAGTGTAATGAGATCACAATTTGTGACATAAAGAGGTCATGGTGGAGGGAGAAACACTTGTGAGATTCAGATGTGAAATTGTTATCTGGGTTCAATTTAAGACGCTTGCAGTTTGGACAAAGTTCATAACCTTCACACTAAGTCAGGACCTTTTTACCATAATATGTTGAACCAGTCTGATTTTATATATAACCACAACTTATAATCACCGCATCACACCAGAGAAATCTATTGGGCGTTCAGAAATGTCAAAACTTTAGTTGGAAACAAATTAAGCATACCCTTTTTGTGCTGACATAATGAATATACACAAAGGAGCAGAGCTTCAGTTACATTTTTGAAATGGCAAATTTTGACTTTCTTAACCTCCCCTTCACATACAATTATATCAGGGACGTGCGGTCAGGGGAGGCAAGGGAGGAAGAGCCTCACCTCTCTTCATGAAATAATAGTATATAATATTATATACTATATATATATATATATATATATATATATATATATATATATATATATATATATATATATATATATATATATATATATATATATATATATATATATATATATGTATGTATGTTTTCTGAGGTTTTCGCGGGTGTTTGTATGTATGTCTTTGGTTGTTCGGGTTTTCTCCCGCGTAGAATCCAATTCTACGCGGGAGAAAACCCGAACAACCAAAGACATATATATATATATATATATATATATATATATATATATATATATATATATATATATATATATATATATATATATATATATATATATATATATAATATTATAATATTATATACATCCGCCCGGCCACGCTCGGGAGCTGCGGAGGCAGAAATGTTGTCGGCGCTCCCTGATGACGAAGCCACGAAAGCGACTGGGGGAAGGTTCTCATTGTTCCCCAGTTGCTTTCATGGCTTCGTCATCCGGGAGCGCCGACAACATTTCTGCCTCCGCAGCTCCCGGGTGCAGCCGGACGGATGTAGCCAGAGCGATGCCGAGGCGGTCCAGGCGGACGAAAGAGCGAGCGAGCGAGCGAGCGAGCGATGGAGGTCCTCGGTCGCTTGCCCGCCGGACTGCCTCGGCGCCACTCTGGCTACCTCTGTCCGTCCGTGCCCGCGAGCTGCGGAGGCAGAAATGTTGTCGGCGCTCCTGGATGACGAAGCCACAAAAGCGACTGGGGAGCCGGCGGAGCACGCTCAGGAAGGCGGGGAATGGGATCACGTGTGCTATAGGATGAGGCAGCCTCAGCCTCCAGCACACGTGGTCCCATTCCCCGCCTTCCTGATGACGTCACCAACCTCACCAGCCGTAAACCTCACCGCACGTCACTGAATTGTATTATACCTCAAATTAAGCCAAAACCTAACATACCTTTCCAATATGTGGAACAATGTTTTGACTAAGTCATAATGACATATTACCTGGAAAGAAGCAACCTGTTTACTGTCAGGGGAAAAAACGCCTGAGATCTGAGATCAATGGATCGGGCTGATTCCCTTCCGCATATCTTTTGAGATATTAAGAAAAATAAAAGTCTTTAAGAAGTATTCTAATTAATAAACAAACTTTAATAATAAAATAAAAAAGTAAATGAAACAGAAAATAACTAATGGTTACATTTTGATAATGAACAAAGAAGAAAGGAATTCTGGAAAGTGTGACGCATGCGCAATAAATCACTTTCAGATAACATTTTGTTTTATGACCTGCGCAATAAAGCTTTCTTAGTTTAACTCTTGAATGTCAGTTCAGGCCTAGCAAACTTTTTAACATCGTGACACCCCTTCTTTTGCTAGTCTGGGCTGATGTCATCAAATCATCAATTAAGGCACATCTTCTTTCGCAGATATTCGTGTTGATTTGCAGCAAGTGGTTTGTTAAGCATGTCTGCGATCTGATCATGTGTAGAAACATATTGCAATTTAACAAAACCTTGCTTAACTAATTGCTTTGTGTTTTGATAACGAATGTCAATGTGTCTGGACCTAGAACCTGTAAAATGTGACTCAGAAATATAAACCACAGATACATTATCTTCCATCACGGTGATTGGTCGAATCAGACGTGTCCAGATATCTGTGATCAAAGCATCAAACCACGTTAGAGAATTACAAGCATCTGAAACACAAGCATATTCAGCTTCAGTAGATGAACATGAAACAAAACTCTGTTTTCTCACTTGCCAGTAAACAGGACATCCATTTAGGAACATCATGTAACCAGAAGTGCTTTTGCGTGACTTCTTGTCGCTCGCCCAGTCGGCGTCAGAAAAACAAATTAACTGTGGTTGATCAGTGTGTGTTGGTTCTAGCAATAACTTCATGTGTTTAGTGTGTTTCAGGTATTTCAACAACTTCTTAATGCATGACCAATGAAATTGTGTTGCCTTACCTACGTGTCGTGATAAAAGATTAACACTAAGTGCGATGTCAGGTCTGGTCCAACTACTAATATATAATAGTGAACCAATGACTGAATGATAGAGTGTTTGGTCCTCGAACTCAGGACTTGGTTCATGTGTTAAGTTGTGAAAATCTGTTTGCATGGGTGTCTTTGTTGTGCTAGCATCTTTCATGTTGCAATGATGTAGAATGTGGTCAATTTTCTCTTCTTGTGAAAGACTAAACCCCTTCTGTGTCTTTTCAATTTGAACACCTAAATAAGTGCTAATGTGTCCTAAAGATTTTAGTGTGAAGTATCTCTGCAA
The DNA here is from genome assembly GCF_964273705.1 of Natrix helvetica. NCBI lineage: Eukaryota > Metazoa > Chordata > Lepidosauria > Squamata > Natricidae > Natrix > Natrix helvetica. The sequence continues at coordinate 30,864,312 of NC_138554.1, forward strand.
ACTTTTGGCAAAAATCTCACTCATTTTCTTATTTGGACCAATATAAACAATATCATCAACATAAACAAGAATTATCTCATATGCATTGTTAGATCTTTTTGTGAACACGCATTCATCAGTTTCGGACTTAATAAAGCCCATTGAATTTAGTTTGTCAGTAAGACATAAATACCACATTAAACCTGACTGTTTCAGACCATAAAGACTTTTGTTCAGGAACCAGGTATCCCCTTCTTGCTTTCGGAATCCTGGAGGGCTTCTCACGTAGATCTCTTCATCTAGGTCTGCATGTAGATAAGCTGTGTCCACATCAAACTGGAAAACTTCTAAACCAAGAATAGTTGCAGTGGTTAAAGCAATTTTTACACTTTCAGTTCTGACTGTTGGTGAGTAAGTGTTTGTGTAGTCCTCAGGATAACGTTGAGCGAAACCCTGAGCTACAAGTCTGGCTTTGTATAAAGACTCACCATTTGGTTTCTTCTTGATTCTGTAGACCCATCGGGTGCCAATGACTTTCTTGTTTGCTGGAGGTTTTGCAGGTGTGAATACATTAAGTTTCTTTAAATTGTCCATTTCATCCTGCATTGCATCATACCACTTGTCTTGTTCTGAATCAGGAAGCTGTTTGATTTGTGTGAATGTCTCTGGAGGAAGAGTAACGTTGCAAATCAAAGGTAATGGTGATTTTGTCAGTTGCCATGAATAACGTTGTGGAGGGATTCCTTTTGTGGCCCTCTTGGAACGTCTAGGAACATCAGTCCAGTCTTCTTCTTCATCATCTTCATCATCATCCTCGTCCTCACGTTCGTCACTAGCATCAGCATCCGCGGCTTGCGAAGACGGAACATCAGGTTGTGAAGAACTGGTAGAAGGAATATCTGCCTGTGAATTGTCATCAGGCTGCGTGGCATCTGGAACACCATCTCTAGGAAAATAAACTTCAGGATCATTGGAATGAATCCTGGACCAGTCAATATCTTCCTCAAAATTAGCAGATTGTGAAATGACAATCACATGTTTAGTATCAATGAATTTGTACCATTTTGAATTATCATCAATACCCATAAATCTCAGTCTCTTTTCTACTGTACCTCCCTTTCTTCTTTGACTTAAGGGAGTGTTCACCATAGCATATGAACCAAAAATGTGGAGGTTCTTGAGATCAGGCTTGTAGCCATACAGCATGTAGAAAGGAGTTTGATTGATTACACTGCTCCAAGTACGGTTGGCAATGTAATTTGCATATTTGATTGCTTCACCCCAGTATGTGTTACTGAGATTGGCATCTTCTAGAAGACAACGCATCATGGTTTGTAGAACCCCTTGTCTTCTTTCTACGACTCCGTTATGAGCCGGTGTATATGGAGCAGATGTCTGATGAAGAATTCCATTCTTACGCATCCAGTCCTGGAAACGCTGAGACATGAATTCTGCACCACGGTCACTCTGGATTCTGGCGATGCGAACTTGGTATTGTGTAGAAACAAACACTGCAAAGTCTTTAAAGATCTGAAAGGTCTCAGATTTCTCTTTCATAGGATATACAAATCCATATCTAGAATGATTATCTACAATTGTTAAAAAATACTTTCTGCCACCAAGTGTTGGTGGGAAAGGACCCACTATGTCAGTGTGTACCAAATCAAAAATGCGTGTTGACAGGCGTGTAGCGTGTTTGGGAATTGCAGCCGCCTTGGATTTAGCCTTTTTGCAAACCGCACAATCCAAAAACACCTTACACCCCTTTAGATCCAAACCTTTTGCGAACTCCGGCATCTTTCTAAGAACACGGAAACTGGCATGCCCCAATCTTCTGTGCCATTTGTGAATACACCTGGAATGTAAAGGTTTACCAGTTAGTGAATTCTCAACATTAACAGTTTCATGAGGACCCTCAGGCTTGCTCTGAGCAATCTGTTTTTGTTTTCTCTGTTTGTGGCTTTAGGAGCCTTTGGCACAGTAACGTTTTCTCTCTCTGGGACAACTCTCTCTGGGTTCACGTTGTGCCTTTTTGGAGTTTGCATACTTGCCTGTGCTTGCCCTTTAGGCTTTGGCTTTAAGTAATAAACACCACCAATCAGCATGGTTTCAGCAACAATATCACCATCTTTAACTAAGTAACTTGCTTTTTCGAGGTGATGAACCTGGAACTTTAAATCTCTAGACAAGTGACTTTGACTAAGCAAATTACTGGTTGCTGATGGTATGTAATAAACATCAGGGATGTGTGTATCGAGCTCTTCAATGTAAACAGTTCCTTTTCCCATAACCTTACAAGTGTGGTTGGTGAAGGAATACAGTTCTCGATACTCGGGCTCTGGTTCGCCCATCTCTGTGAAAAGTTCCCTTCTGTGGGTAACGTGTACAGCTGCTCCACTATCTAAAGTCCACAAAAGACGTCTGTCGAACTTTGGATCAGGTTGTGGAACGTTGGTTATGGCCAGTGTTACAAGTGGAGCTTGTGGATCACGCCTTGGACCACGACGACCTTGTCTTCCGCCTCTACCTCTGCCTCTGGAGTCTGTTCCTCTGGGCTGATACGTGACGGGAGCTGGAACTCGTTGGGGACAATCCCGGGTGTCATGTCCCACACGGTTGCAGGTGTAGCATTTTGGCATCCTTGGAGCGTAGCCTCTTCCTCGGAAGGGACGTCTGGCTGGAGCCTTTGACGCTGGGGGTCGTTGCAGATGTGGTGTAGCTAACCTGATAGCTTCGTCTTCCATTAAAAGTCTGCAAACGTGGTTAACTGTGCATTGAGCAATAGGCACGTAGTTAATCTTTGCAACAGCATCTTTCCATTCATAATTCAATGAGTTAATGATGATGCTAATCATTTGGATATCATCGATTACATGGCCATTTTGTCTCAATTCACTTCTCATTCTTTTCAGTTTGGTCAAATGTCCACCAATTCGTTCACCAGATTTCAACTTCGAACCATGGAACTCAGACATGAGCAAACATGAAGATTCAATTGAAACGGGCCTGTAGCAATCTTCCAAAATAGCCCAAATTTCTTGGGCAGTTGCATCAGGTGGAAAGATACCTTGGATCTCAATTTCCATTGACATGAGCAAAGTCGTGATTGCTCTGTTTTCGAGGTCTCTCATTGCAGGTGTCCAGGGTTGAGGAGGAGGATTAAAAATCATGGAATGTGTGCCTTCTCTTCGAAGCAAGAGCGCAATTTCACTGACCCAGGCTTTATAATTCTCTCCTGACTCCTTTAATTTGGACTCACCAGTCAAGGGGGTGACTGTGAATACCTGCTGAGGAATGTGCATTGGAACAATTTGTTGATCTGGTTGCAAAGCTGGTTGTTGAACCAGGGGATGCTGGGGTTGCATCATTGGCCTTTGCGTGGCAACATCAAATTGGCTTCCTCGAATTCGCCTTTGGCTTTGCCTTTTTCCATCTAGGGAGGATTCGGCACCACCAGGTGGTGTTGAAGACTTAACCTTTGGAGGCAAAGTTTGGGCTTCTGTAAGACTCATAGGTAAATCTCTAAAACTTTGATGAAACTGCATCATCTTTTGCTCTAATAATTTTTCTCCGCCAGCAGATGGCAGTGCAGCTTCACTTCTTGGCTGCAGCCCTCTATACATGGCCGGAAGTTCAATGGGCTCAAAGGGACCATGTGACCTCGGTGACGTGTACATGTCTCTTTGTTCTAATTGACCAATGAACTCTGTGGGGTGTGTCTTAGGCTGTTGTTTTGAAGACAAGATGGCATCCTCAGACATTTTGGGAGTGGGGGAGCTCCTCCTACTTCTCTTCATCTCCTCAAAGCACATTCTCGCATCCCTAGCATATTTTTCAAAACGTTCTATTTGATCAAGATAGCTTTGCATTTCTTGCTCATCATCTGGGGAGGATTCATAAAGTCTGCTTTCTGCGTGGGAGGATTTTTTTTCTGCCGGCAGTTGCCATTCATCAATTGTTTGATAATCTGCGAGGGTCTGGGAATGGAGTGGCTTTGGTAAAGTGGGAAGTTTTGGCTTGGCCCCCAAAAATTCATAATCTCCTGGAGATATTTTAGAAGGAGGAACCACTGACCTCGTTTCGTGGATGTCGCGTCCTGTAGCTCCTTCCCCCACATCTGGCTCGGCACCTGAAGGAATTTGTTGTTCCTCTGTGTCTGAGGGAATGGATTCTTTGTCAGAAGAAGCTGATCCGTCTGTGCTTGCCCCATCTTTCTTTTTTTTCTTTTTCTTTTTCTCCGACATTGCTTATTAGCCTTAGTCGGTTATCTTTAGATAGCATGAAGGGAAAATGCAGCCATAAATTGTAGCCATCTCAGCTGGTATCATCAAACCAACCTCTGCATACCAAGTTGTCAGGGGGAAAAACGCCTGAGATCAATGGATCGGGCTGATTCCCTTCCGCATATCTTTTGAGATATTAAGAAAAATAAAAGTCTTTAAGAAGTATTCTAATTAATAAACAAACTTTAATAATAAAATAAAAAAGTAAATGAAACAGAAAATAACTAATGGTTACATTTTGATAATGAAAGCTTCGGTTGCCAAGTTGGCAGCCGAACAAAGAAGAAAGGAATTCTGGAAAGTGTGACGCATGCGCAATAAATCACTTTCAGATAACATTTTGTTTTATGACCTGCGCAATAAAGCTTTCTTAGTTTAACTCTTGAATGTCAGTTCAGGCCTAGCAAACTTTTTAACATCGTGACATTTACAATCTTGGTTTTGTTTATATGCACAAATTGATAGATCTTGGTTATGTCTGTGCAGAGAAGTCTTTGCCAAACATCCTATTTCAACCTATCAGACCCACAATGACATTGGACTCAATATCCATAAGGCACAGTAATTAGCATCTTTAATTTAATAAAACAAGAAGCTGTACAACTAGGCTGTTGATTGTTTTACTCCCCACAATATATCTAAGTTTGCATTTTAGCATATGTATTTGCTAGCTTTGTGTACATTTTTCACATGCTCAAACCACTTTTCTTTCTCCATAAAAATATTTGGACATGGAGTACTAGAACCACTGATTTGGCACATGTTCATTTTTTTCATGACTGAACTGTGAACGAAGTTGGTAGCCATTTTATGAATGCAGTCATTTTATGATTACGGTAGGTTTCTGTTACTTGATCCCAGAACTGGCACAGAGGCAGGATTCTGTGATAGGACTCGGAAGCAATAGGTTGCTAGGATGAGAATAAACCATTATGCTGCAAAACTTGGCAAATTGGAGCAAAGGGGAAAAATGATTGCCAAGGTACAAAACGCCATAGCCAGCCAATGTATTTGGGCAAATGAGCTACTTGTCCTGTCCAGGCAAGTCATTATTTTTTTAAAAAACATATATATATATTAAGGCATTAAATAACTAATGATCTGATATCAAGACTCAAAGGATTGGTCCAGAATGTTGGTCCAGAATGTTGCTTACGTTTAAAGAAGACATCCAAAATGTCTTCTATAACAGTTCAGGTGATAAATTCTTTACATTTAAATATGGATTAAGTTATAGCTTTTTTTTGGGGGGGGGGGGGCTGGAAAGTAGAAAGTCACTTCTGGTAATGAAGGATTTTGCCTTACTCAACATTCAAATGCTCCAAAGTTAAGGCAGGCAACATAAGAATTTAAAATAATTTTTGTTCCCTTTGGATCAGTACCCTTAACCATCTTTTAACCCGAGATTGAGCATGTGCTAATTTTTAGCATCACCTGTCCTATAGCAACTCATTACATGGTCTTTAACCCTAGAATTCTCAAGGCTACATGGTCATGGCTGAGAATTCTGGGAGTTGAAGTCCTGGAGGGCATGAACTCAGGGAAGGATCTCCTAAAGTTTATTTATTTATTTATTTGTAAAATGTAAAGGGAGTGTGCATCCATGTGTGCTTGTCTGGGACGCAACCCGGAAGAGGAGCTGCCCAGGAGCATGCACATGCCGGAAAATGAACTTCCAGTTTCCGACACACGCAAGCTCAGTGGCCAGCTAGTCTTTCGGTTACTGTGCACATGTGCATGCAATGATCAGCTGGCTAGAGTGCATGTTTACACCGGAAAACAGAAGACCAGTTCTTCCAGTTTCCAGCACTGCCGCATGCCCGAAGGCCAGCTGAGCATCGTGAGCACATGTGAACAAGAAACCCGGAAGAGGAACGGGCGACGCCGTGAGTGCCAGGCACACGTGCCATAGGTTCATCATCATGGATTTAAACCATCAAGTCTCTCTCACTTCAGATATCCAGATGAAAGCTTCAAGGCAGAAGCCAGTTTGATTTGAATTGTATCCAATAAATAGAAGTTAGGCTTTCCTGAGTACCGTAATTACTCTTCTCTTATATAAAAAGTTTTTTGTGGGCATAGAAACTGCCTTCCACTACTTTAAATCTATCGTTCTGAATCCAGTCTTCTCATGAGAGAATAGTCTTGGCTTCCTTTTTTTTAAACACGAGAGTATCAAATCATCCTCCTAGTAGAATTTTTCTTAAAGCTGATTATACCCACTTCCTTCAATCTGACTTAATTCTAGTCCCCTGATTATTGCCCTCTCGTGATCAAGAAGATGGAAGTCTCCCAGATTTCTATACACTAAAGAAAGTGATAGTCAACTAGACTTTTCTTCCTAATTCCAGGGTTTTTCCTTATATTGTATTTTTCTGTGGGTTGTTCAACAGCTTCTTGTTTTGAGTCGTGTATTTATGAGCACCAAAGCAACCAGACCCACGTGCTAGAGTCCAAACTTGGCAAACTGGCAAATCCCAAGGCGGTGACAGAAATTGCTGTAATAATTACCATGAGATGTCCCCAGTTCCAAAATAGTCCTGCAGCCGTGTTACACGCTTGGGCAGTGCTAAGATCCCAAGGGACTCTGCAGCAAGTTCATATTCTGAAAGGCTTGTTACTTGAGAAGTGGAGCAGACCATCTCTTCTTTCTTACCTCATCTCAACCATGGATTATCTGTGCTGGCTTGGCCCACCTCTTCCTTAGCTTTTGGAATCTTTCCCCGATTAAATATTATCAGATACTGCTTTTTCTTTCCTTAGATGGATCAATCACAAGCTTTCCAGTTGAGTAGAAAGGAAGTAGACCGGTCTGCTCCTGCACCTTTGTAGGTGACTGAGCAGCAAACATCATCCACCCCAGCTTTGCATATCATATTCAATTTTATAATTTATGCTGCAAAATTGGAGCTAAAACAAGCACAAACCTATTTCAAGAGAGTGGGATAAAAGATGGTTTTATTTAGAGAGTTTCTATCCACCCTGAAGACAGGTTTCAGAGTTTATTTTTTACTAATGGGTCAATTATTATTTTTTCTTAAAAATAGCTGGAGAACAGGAAGTGGCCTGAATCCTGCAGACAAAATAATAATAAGAGCTCAAATGGCTGTAACACTGAAAAGGTTTAGAGACCTGGCCTTCTTTGGATCCAAAGCCTTACTGCTAAATCATGTCTCTATACTTGTTCTTGAAAAATTTCGGTTCTGTCTTAGCATCCTGATGACTCCTCCAGATAGAGGCACAGAGATTGGGCCTTTTAATGTAGAAGGCAGTGGTGAGCCTGATGAGAGAGAAAATGTATCTCTAGCCTGCAAGAAACTTTTATTCGATCCAGATCGATCCAGAGTTCTGTTATCAGCTGAAGGTGCCTTCTGGCAGGCATTTAAAGGCAAAATGGAGGCCAGGGTGATGCGTGCGAGTGATGACTAGTGGCTGCAGAAGAAGCGGCCAAAGGCGAGGCAGGTGTCGGAGTGCGAGGCCTGGTAAGTAGGACAGCTCCTCCCTATCCCCACTGTAGTTTATTTTTTACTTGCATGTCTCACCCCACTCCCTGCACCCCGGAGGTGGGTGGGTTCTTAACTAAGGCTAATTTTGTGGGTGGGGCTTACTGCATTCAAAAATGTGATAGGGCTTCTTTTCAATGTGAATGCCCCAATGTGAATGCCCCAATGTGTACAGTATAGGTGGTACCGTGCTCAATAGTAGTAACTGTGAAAGGGATCTTGGAGTTCTAGTGGACAACCATTTAAATATGAGCCAGCAGTGTGCAGCAGCTGCCAAAAAAGCCAACACAGTTCTAGGCTGCATAAACAGAGGGATAGAATCAAGATCACGTGAAGTGTTAATACCACTTTATAATGCCTTGGTAAGGCCACACTTGGAATACTGCATTCAGTTTTGGTCGCCTCGATGTAGAAAAGATGTGGAGACTTTAGAAAGAGTGCAGAGAAGAGCAACAAAGATGATTAGGGGACTGGAGACTAAAACATATGAAGAACGGTTGCAGGAACTAGGTATGTCTAGCTTAAGAGAAAGAAGGACTAGGGGAGACATGATAGCAGTGTTCCAATATCTCAGGGGTTGCCACAAAGAAGAGGGAGTCAAGCTATTCTCCAAGGCACCTGAGGACAGAACAAGAAGCAATGGGTGGAAACTAATGAAGGAGAGAAGCAACTTAGAACTGAGGAGAAATTTCCTGACAGTTAGAACAATTAATCAGTGGAACAGCTTGCCTCCAGAAGTTGTGAATGCCCCAACACTGGAAGTCTTTAAGAAGATGTTGGATAGCCATTTGTCTGGAACGGTATAGGGTTTCCTGCCTAGGCAGGGGGTTGGACTAGAAGACCTCCAAGATCCCTTCCAACTCTACTATTGTATTGTATTGTATTGTATTGTATAATGTGGGCCATCTTTTTGGAGAAACACGATAGGAGCAGGAAGCTCAGTGCTCCATAGTGGTTAGTACAATATGTGACAAACACAGACGAACTAAGGAGAACTGGAGTTCTAAAAAAAATCTGATATGCCTGTTTTAGGCCTCACATTACAATTATAATCTGTTTTTTATCCCCAGAGAGTGGAAAATTTTGCTTTCACTTTTCAGTAGTCATTGTCAGAGGAACTTGAAAGGTTTGCAATATCTCATTATAATAAGAGTGTTCTATTTCTTTTTTTAATTAAAACAATATTTGTAGATATGAATTTGAGTGTAACAGGATGTATACAGTTAACACATTCAGAACTATGAAAACTGGAAAAAGTCCCAAAAACTGATACTTGGAGGCAGTTGCTAGGAGACAGTTGCTAGGAGAACTGAAAGTAAAAAAAAAAGAAGAGATAGAAAAGACAAAGACATTGAAGGAAGGAAAATGGAACGAGAAAGTAACAGAGAAAATGCCACCATTTCTGGAATATGAGAAAAATTACTCTCTCAGCTAAAAAAGACCATCACATATTTGCCAGCCTATTATGGAATAGAAAAGTGATGAAAGATAGACAAAATTAGGAGGCCTGCTGCATTGAAAATTATTATATTGACATCATCCTAGATGTCGTGTTTCCACAGAACAGCAAAAATCAAGGTTAATGAAGATGGAACAACCGAAAAAGGTGAGATACCTATTAATTAAAGAGGTAGAGTAAAATTGGTTGGATTTGTAATAATCATTAGACTACCTGTGAGCTGTTGGATCATAATTTCAAAGATATTGCCTTACCAATGGTATAGTTTCTAAGGTACTGCCTTCACTGGAAAAGTTCTTAAAAATAATATTTATAGATGTATCTACTTGAAAATAGCACATGTTGAGCTGCATAGCACAAACATTAAGTATTTATGATATTTGTTCTGTAGGGAGAACGAAGCAGGCAGGAACTGAGGCAAGGCAGGTTGAAGCTAACACAGCCTTTATTAACAGTATAACATGGCAAAATGTAAGGCAAACCTCCAACCAGCAAACAGCAGCATTTGACAGCTGACGGCCCTTTTTATACTAGAGCTGTCAGACGCTGAACCAATAGAATGGCTGTATTCTCCCGCCAGCTGGCTGCTCGCGTCTCAACCAATCAGGGGCCGGCAATGATAGTCAATGGCGTCATAGCCTCGAGGATTTAACAATACTTGTCATAAAATGTGATAATTTTTATGTCATAAAATGTTTTATAAAATTCCACAGGATCAAAAGCTATGTAACTTCAGGCTCAATATATTTCAAAGTTTGCAATAAACCTGTCTAATCAGAAGATACAATGAGATAAAATATTTGCATTCTGGAAGTGACTCAAACCATGGTCTTCCAAACTCATTGTCAGCTACAGCAATCCTGAAATTTATTTTACAAATGGTAAAATGTTATTTAAATGTTTATACCAGTGATGGCTAACCTTTTTCGCCTCGGGTGGCAAAAGCACACGCGTGCACGCTATCATGCATGCTCACGTGCCCACCCCCATAATTTAATTCCCCCTCCCATGCCATGCCCTCTGACACCCCCCCCCCACCGCTGCACCACACATGCACGCATGGCTTTCTTGGAGCCTGGAGAGGGCAAAAATGGCCTTCACACCCCCAGAGGCCTTCTGGAGGCCCGGAAACAGCCCGTTTTCCGACTTCTGATGGGCCAGGTAGGTCTGTTTTTCACCCTCCCCAAGCTCCAGAGACTTTCTAAAAGCCTGGGGAGGGCGAAAAACACCCCAACACGCAAACTGGAAGTTTGTGGATGGAATTCCGGGTTTACCGTTGGTCGTTTTTCTCCCTCCAGAGGCTTCAGAAGGCTTTCCTGGGTTGCCCTGTCAGCCAAACGCGCAAACTGGAAGTCCGTTCCCAAACTTTCAGTTTGTGCATTGGGTGGTTTTTCGCCCTTCAGGGAAGCCTCCGGGGAGCGAAAAATAGCCAAAAATTAAGGCAGAAATGAGCTGGAGCTGATGGGGCAACACCTCATGTGCCCTCAGAAATGGCTCCATGTGCCACTTGTGGCATGCATGCCATAGATTTGCCATCACGGGTCTATGCATTGCAGAAGGAGGTCAAAATAAGTAGTGTAGTATTCTGTTATGTTAAAGGTCAGTTTACATCATGTTACTGTGAGTTCCTCTTTTAGAAATTAGTATACAGGTTATTATTCAAAGTCTTTATTGTCATTGTACATCATGTATGTAACAAAATTGATTAAGTAGTCCTCAACTTATAAACACAACTGGGGCCAGAATTTCCATTGTTAACCAAGGTGGTTGTTAAATAAGGTGTGCCCTATTTTACCACTTTTTTGCCACAGTTAAGTGAATCACTGACTTTGCTTATAGGAAGCTAGCTGGGGAAGGTTGCAAATGATAAACACATGATCCAGGACATGCAACCTTGGTAAATAGTTGCCAAGCAGCCACATTTTGATCATGTGACAATGAAGTATTTAAGTATTTTTTCAGTGCCATTGAAACTTTGAACAATTGCTAAAGTGGAGGACTATTTCTATGGTTACTAAATCTAGGTACTCCTTTTCCCATTACAATACATCACTGATTATCCCAGTTTGTGTCTTTTTCTAGGTATATCCACCCTCCATGACAAATCTTTAAATATTAAAAATTGTTGAGAGCCACGGTGGTGGAGTGGTTAGAGGGCAGTACTGCAGGCTACTTCTGCTGATCACTGGCTGAAAGCAGTTTGGCAGATCTAATCTCACCAGGCTCAAGGTTGACTCAGCCTTCCATCCTTCCGAGGTGTGTAAAATGAGGACCCAGATTGCTAGGGGCAATATGCTGACTCTATAAACCGCTTAGAGAGCTGTAAAGCACTGTGAAGTGGTATATAGGTCTAAGTGCTATTGCTATTGCAATTAATTTAAACCTTTTCTTCCTGTACAGAGGACAAAAGCAAGGGGCCCTTGCTAGGATAAACTTCATGTAATTAGGAGACAGTTCATTCCCTTTTGCATTCAGGAAATCTCATCAGCTTATCTTTGCCTACAAGGTTGCTGTTTAAGGCATAGCTGCAAAGACAAATAAGAAAAGATAATTTCAGCCAATATCAATCTTCTACTCCCACAATTTCCTTCCTCTCCCTATCCACCTTTTAGTAAGATGTCCATTTGATTCTCTTTTCAAGCTCTACCTCTTCAGTTGTGACGTTTCTTTGCAATAGCTAGAATGTTGCCCCTATGTAATATTGTGAGCTTCTCACACCTCTTGACAAAACAATTTCCATCTTTTTTCTCATAAAACTGTATTTACTTGTTGGTTAACATTCTGTGATTAATTCTGTATTCATGGTCAAACATTTCACTGATAAGTTTTCCCAGTTCTGTCTCAATTTTGATTACTTTTTAAGATGTGGGTTCTTCAACTGTCAGAATTCTCCAGCCAGGCTGGCTAGAGAATTCTGAGAATCAAAGTCTACACATCTTAAAATTGCTGATATTGGGAAACGCTGTGTCAGAGCCTAAGGATCTTATCTTACAGACAAAAGATAATAGTCTGTACTGCCTCTGCTGGTATTTATATAAGCATACAAGCACTATTGTATATCATATCTATAACTAGGATTCCTCAAGGCCATCGAGGCTCCACTTAACTATTTGCAGATGAAATTTTAAGTTTTAATTGTAGGTTGCAAAAGAAAGGTCATTTGCTGTAGTGATTAAAGCATTAGTCTAAAAACCAGGACAATTTGAGTTCCAGCCCTGTCTTTGTCACACAGCAGCCATCTAGGTGACTTTGGGCTAGTTATTCTCTCTCAGCCCTAGGAATTGACAAACCACTTCTGAAAATATTGCCAAGAATACTGTAAGGCAGTGATGGCGAACCTTTTTTGGCTGGCGTGTCACAAGTGGGGGGAGCGCAGGGGGGTCGTGTGCGGGCGTGCCGCACCCATAATGCAATGCGCGACCACCCGTGCACATGCGCCGACAATGCACGACCCTCCCCCCATTTTTACATGCTTTTTTCGCCCTCCCCAGGGTCCAGAGGCTTTATAGGAGCCTGGGGAGGGTGAAAAGAACCTCCCCCCCCCGGAGGCCCTCCGGAGGCTTCAGGGACTGTCCGGAGGCTTCCCTGAAGCCTTCGGAATGCTTAAAACCACCCTCCGAACAAACTGGAAGTGACTTCCGGGTTGCTCAGAGGGTGGTTTTAAGCACTCCGAAGGCATCAGGGAAACCTCCAGACAGCCCCTGGAGCCTTCGGAACGCTTAAAACCACCCTCCGAGCAAACCGGAAGTCTTCCGGTTTGCTCGGAGGGTGGTTTTAAGCGCTTCGAAGGCGTTTGGATCGTTTGGATTACCTCAGATGAGAGAATAGCTGCTGTCAAAGCCTTCCGCTTAATCTCCAAGCGGTGAGACGGAGCCAGGCGAGGTCAGGGTGCTGGAAGGACCCTTGTAGTAGCAGTGAGGCAGTTTGAGGAAGCTGCCACTGAGGGGCCACCGAAAGGTTGATTAAGTCCGCAAACCAAGGCCTGCGAGGCCAATGGGGGGCTAGAAGGATCAGCTCTGCCTCCTCCATCAGCATCTTTCGAATTACACATTGAATCAGCGGAATCAGAGGGAACGCATAAAGAAGGCCTGGAGGCCATCTGCATCTTAGCGCATTGGTGCCCTCCGCCCCCGGGGTCGCCTAACACGTGAAGTACCTGGGAAGTTGATGGTTGTCCTGTGTCGCAAATGAAAAGGTGTGGGGAAAGATGAGGCTTGACACGGAAAGAAAGTTAAGAGAGATGGGGGTGCCCTTGTATAGTCCCAGCTGGCCGTCAAAGACGTCCGCGTAGGCGGAGATGACAGCCGCTACGTCAGGGGGCGTGTCTGAGATGGAGTGCACCCCCTGCACGGAGAGACCAAGGGCGGGGAACCAATCTAGACCCAATAGAGCGGGGAGGGGCTTTTCCACCACTAGGATTGACAGGCACCCCGAAAACCCCCCGTATTCCACCCTGACTGTATGGCAGCCCAGGGTTGGGATAAGTGACCCCTGATAGTCCCTTAAGGCCACGGGGCTAGCAGACAGCTGGCGTTTAAGGACGCCGGGGCATAGTTTTTGAAAGTCTGCCCAGGCAATCAAGGAGCGGGACGAGCCGGAGTCCACCTCCATCACGCAAGGCGCGCCCTCAATGAGGACTGACGCCTTGATTCTGCCCGCACCTGCGGAGGCCTGGTAGATCGCCTCAGCAGGGGCAGCTGCTGGGCCTGGCTCCACTGTGTAACAGTTGGCTTTCGAGCGCGGCTGGCGGCGGGGCTGCTGCTGCGGTCCGGCTGTCATCTGCTGGCCTGTGGCTCCCTGGGATGGTGATGGTGGTAACACAGCACGGCAAACTTGGGCCAGGTGCCCTTTTTTCGAACACCGGCGGCAGATGGATGCCCGGAACGGGCAGGCTGACCGGTCGTGGCTGCCACCACAGCCAAGGCAGGCTGTCACAGTCTGGCGCGGTGGTCGCGGATTGCGGCGTCTTTGCAGTTCTGCCAGGCGAGCCACGAGTTCCTCCTCTTCCTCAGCCGGGCTCGGAATGGGCACCAGCTGATCTATGAGGCAGGTCTGCGCTGTGGACGATTGAAACGGGTGGCGGTCCATTTCAGCAACAGACTGCTCCGACAACTCCGCCGCCCGTGCCTCAGCGACCGCCTCTGACAGGGTGATTTCTGCCCGAGCCAGGAGACGCCTCCTCAGCCGGCGGTCCCTGATGCCGCTCACGAATTGTTCCACCAGGTTGTCCTCCAAGTCTGGGAACTCGCAGGGTATGGCTGTGGTCCGCAAGGACTGGAGGAACTGGCTGACGTCTTCGTGCGGCTTCTGGACGCACTGACGGAAAGCGTATCGCCTGGTGATCTTCGATGGGGTCGGGGCGTAATGTCCCTTCAACTTGGCCATCAGCGTGTCCCAGTCGAGGTCGTGTACTGGCACTGGGGCTGCCAACGCCCGGGCGGCGTTGAACATCGGGGTTCCGCAGCTACTGAGGAAGAAGCTGCACTTCTCCTCCATCGGGATACCCCGTTTCCCGTTGGCTCGTAGGAAGCATTCGAATCGTTCCAAAAACCCCGTCCATCCTTCTCCGTCGGTGCCGAAGGGAGCGAACGGGGGAAGTGAAGACATAGCGGCTTGGAGTTGTGCGGCTCGGGGAGCTAAACTCAAGCGGCTGTGTAATAGAGGTCGGATTCCGTTAGGGTCGTCGCCTCAGCAGGATCCCACCTTCGTCGCCAGTGAAAAGGTGTGGGGAAAGATGAGGCTTGACACGGAAAGAACGTCCAACTCTATTTTATTCACTAACAGCAAAGCCAAGTAATACAGGAGAGAAGCGCGCGTTCTGTAGCCTGACAGCTATTTAAGGGGAAGCTGTCAGGCCGAAGAACCAATCAGCAGGCCAGATCAGCCCGCCTCAGCCATGCCGCGCCTGATTGGCTAAGGCGCAGCATGGCTGTTGCTGGCTGACAACAGGGGGAATTCCCCGGTCGTAGGTCGGGGAGGAAAGGATACAATAGCAAACAGGTCCAGAATTGGAAGACTGTACCTCTCCGTGACTTGCCTGAATATCCGGTGATGGAGGCTCCACTCCATTGGGTCTATATGCATGCGGCTGAGACTGTCCGCCTGCAGATTGTGAATGCTTGAGATATGTTCCGAGCGGAAAGAGAGGAGATGTGCCTCCACCCATGCCACTAGCTGGAATGATAAAGTCATTAAAGTCTTTGACCATGTTTCCCCCTGCCTGTTTATATGCGCCTTGGTGGTGGTTTTGTCTGTGAGGACGAGTACGTGCGCATTGGTTACTATGTCCCTGAGATGGAGTAGCACAAGATACAGTGCCCACAGCTCTAACCAGCTTATACTGTTCTTTAGATCAGATCGGGACCAAAGCCCCTGAGCCACATGGTCTTGTATGTGAGCATCCCAGCCCAGGAGGCTTGCATCAGTGGTGAGGACAACGCGATGAGGATCTCTGAATAGAACGCCCTGAGACAGTGCCGGAAATAGCCACAACTGTAGAGACCTCCTTACCTTCAGAGTGAGAGATACTCGGACTGTCAAGCAGCTGCTGTAGGACCGCTGATAGAGAAGCAGGAACCACTACAGATGACGACTGTGGAAGCGAGCCCATAGCATGATGTGGCAGCTCAACACCATCTTCCCTAGTAGCTGCGATAATTGGAGAAGCAGGACCCTGTGCTGATGCCTGGTGGCTGAGACTAATTTGCATATATTCGCTTTTCGGTCTGGAGAGAGGAAACCCCCCCCCCCCAGATGAATGAGGCGAGTGGCAGGAGTTAAATGACTCTTTTTGACATTGACTAGGAACCCGTGGTCCTGGAGGATTTGAAGAGTGGTTTGAATGTTTCTGTGAGCCTGGTCTGATGACCTGGACAGCAACAATATGTCATCTAGGTAACAGAGAATGTGAATTGGCAGAGAGCGTAGATGTGTTGCAATCACAGCTAGCACCATTGTGAAGACCCTCGGGGCCAATGATAGGCCGAATGGAAGAGCCCGATATTGGAAATGCGTCCCTGCATAGGAGAACCAGAGAAATTGCTGTGCTCCTCCAAAATGGGGATGTGGAAGTATGCTTCCGTGAGATCCACCGAGGAGGGGAGGTCATTTGGGCGAACACTCTCCAAGATGGATTGCAGGGAATGCATCTTGAACCTCCAGTAAACTACAAATTTGTTTAGAAATTTGAGGTTGAGAATTGCTCTCCAATCCCCCAAAGACTTCGGCACTATGAAGAGATGGGAGTAAAACCCCTGTCCCTGTTGGTTGGGAGGCACCTCATCAACGGCCTGAATCTGCAGAAGATGCCAGATAGCCTTTCCTACCAACCTTCTTTTGATGGTGTCCTCGGAAACCGGACACGTGACGAAGTACTCCGGGGTGGTGGTGGTGGAGAGGAACTCTAGAGCCAATCCCAATCTGATTGTGCGCCAAATCCACGCATCGTTGGTGATGACATCCCAACGATCGGCAAAGGCTGACAAGCATTTGTCAATGGGAAGGGAACTCAATGAGTCACTTCTGCTCTCGGAAGGGTCAGTTGGAACTTCCTTGTAGGGCTTCCGATAGGAGAAACACTGGTTATTCTTGCCAGATCTATCATAGGAAGTGGGTTCCTGACGTTGTGGGCAGGAGTAATTGAAACCCCCGTCCGGGTTACGAAAGGGCTGCCTGTGGAAAAAAGATTTGTTATCAAATTTTCGGGTAGCAGAAGGCAGAACCTTTCTTTTATCTTTGGACTCAATGAGAAGAGGTTCAAGCAGCGGCCCAAAGAGACGGTCAGCAGAAAAGGTGAAGAGTCGAGTCTCCATTTTGCTTTGGCTTCCGCCTGCCATTTTTTCAGCCATAAAAGCTGTCGAGTGGACACAGAGCAAGCGATGGCATTGGAAGCGAAACATGCTGCATCCAAAGAGGCATCTGCAGAGTATTCCATCGCAGCCTTGAGTTTGTTAAGATCCTGGTGGGATCTAGTGTCAGCAGGAGGAAGCCTCTCTTGAAATTGCTTCAGCCAATGAAGGGCTGCCCTGTTAAAGAAAGAAGCAAACGAGGCAGTCTGCACCGCCCATGCAGAGGCCTGATGGCCTTTGACCAAAGTCTGATCAAATATTTTGTCCTCTGGCCGGAGGGCATCTTCAGAAGCTACAGTGGCAGCGTTGGGAGCAGAGAGGGCCACCACTGAAGGGTCGATGGAGGGGACCTCCTGCAATTTTGATAACTCGGGACTCACGTTATAAAGTTGCTTATCCAAGGCTGAAGGAAGAGGCCCTGACCCTGGAGAAGCCCATTGATTCTGGATTATCTCCAAGAGAGCTTAGGTGAAGGAACCACATCTTTTTCCACAGCAGGCCTGGAAAAAAGAGGATCAGTCATGTCAGTCTTGTCCTGTTCCGTAGTGGAAGATGGCTTGGAGGCAGGAATTCCAGATACTTTCTTCGCCTTGAAAAGAAGGGAACAAAATAAAACTGGTTTAAACAGTCCTACCAACGAAGAAGGGGCAGGTGTAAGATCCTCATCATCAG
The DNA here is from genome assembly GCF_964273705.1 of Natrix helvetica. Taxonomy (NCBI): domain Eukaryota; kingdom Metazoa; phylum Chordata; class Lepidosauria; order Squamata; family Natricidae; genus Natrix; species Natrix helvetica. The sequence continues at coordinate 30,882,055 of NC_138554.1, forward strand.
AGAGGTCAGAATCTCTGGAAACGTATTCATCAACCTCTAGAACAGAAGCCTGAGAAAGAGAATCAGTAGGGATTCCCTCTGTGGTGGAAGGTTGTGCCTTCTGTTTGCTGGAGGATTTAGACGCTTTGGAGGTGGAAGCCACAGCAGCACGATGTTGCAGGCCAGCAGCACTGCCCCTTTCTATAGCTGCTGCGATAATGTCAGCCATATCAGAAGGATAGCAGGGAAATCCCCTTGGAGTAGGGGAACCAACATCCAAGTCCAGAGTTAGGCCCCTTTCTCCTAGTGATCCATCCTCCTCAGGAACAACCACCCCATCCTCAATGGGAAGGCAGGCGGGGAATTTTCCCCATCTGTGTCAGTGGACAGTTCCTCAGGAGGGCTTTGAGGCCTGGGTGGAGGAATCAAGGAAGTCTGTCTAGACACCTCGCAATGGTGGTACTTGGCCTTAGCCTTACGCAGACCTGAGGCTGGAGGACCGTCTTGTCCTTGTGAGGTAACCTTCTCTCGGGGCACCTTGGTTGATTTGGGGGCATCTTCCTTCACACTACTCACTCTTTTTGTGGATCCTGACTCCCACAGGTAGCATAGGGGAAGGTGGAGAATCCCGAGGGGAACCAGGAGCAACCATATCTGAGGCAATAGCCGCCATACTACTCCCAACCATTTGCAATGCTGTCAAAATGGCGGACAGATCTTTTTGACATCTCAAAATGGCTGCTGGAACTTTTCCTGCCGAAAACCTTGTTCAAGATGGTTGCCTGGAACTTTCGAGCCCTCTGAGGGATGATAAATGCAAACCAGCAATGCCGGCTAGTTCGTGACAACCTCCTGGTCATTTTGAGGCTGCAAAATCACTAGCGCGATAAACCAAGCTGCCTGAGCCCGAATCGATGAGAAATGAAGTGGCTGCTCCAATCAGCAATTCTGGCACGAATCAGGCGGCAGTGCAATGATAGCAGTGACTGCAGGCTGTAGACGGCGGCTGCGGTGAGAAGAGTTTTGGCTCGGAGCCAAACAGCCGCAAATGAACCAGGGAGCCCAGCAACCCGAAAGGAACAACATGAGGTGTGCAAGCGGCAAGGAAAGACCAGAGGGAAGAACCCATGGGCCGAATCGCCTCAGAGAAGCTGCTAGGGCCAGGGAACAAGTCCCGCCCTACAACACCTAGCACCAAATAGCGAATTTAGTAAATTTAGAATAGCCAATATATCGAATCAAAACAAATTTACCAAATTTACCCAACTTTGAAGTAAAACCTATCAGAGAGATCACCAGACACAACGAATCCAAGGAATCGGACTGAGTCTAAGCTGGGAGAAGCTGGCACGGAGGGCATGACTTATCAATTAGGTAGACCTAGTCCTATTGGACACTGGCTGGCATAGCCCATGTCTGGATGATGTCTCCACCTACTGGGAGAATACTGAGTGTAAAATCTAAAGCACTTCAAAAGAAGCAATGAAATACAGCAATTAAAGCTCAGTACAAATACTGTAAGTGGTTAAATAATTAGCAATGCAAGTGCATAATCTAACTGTGGAAGAAGGTTTCACTTTTCCAAAGAAAGAGAGAGTGGGCTTATGTTCAATACTCAACGTCAAAAACGGGGTTGTAGTCTATACATGTGTTCACATTACATTCCAAGCTACCAATTAGCATCTATGGTTGTCATAAGGTTTTCTGTTCTGAGAAGAATACAAACAAACAAACATTTGACATACCAATCAACAGAACAGCTTTATGTTCCCTAACACAAGTTGAAAGTAATCTAGCTAAGCATAAAAATTGTTCCCAATATAACATAGGACAAGGCAAAAGACAGAATATATAGCTGACTAGGAGTAAGAAAGAGGAAATTGCAAGCAAACAGGATTTCTTAGGAAATCAGATGGTCAATACTGATCTATGAACATGAATATGTATTTCATACTTTTCCCTGGTATCTATGAAAAGTTTGATGAGAAGTGAAAATATAATTATGCTAAGATGGCAAAGGATTATACGAACTTGTGATGTAAAGCGTTTGTTTTTTATCTACAAAACCCCTCAATATCTGAGGGATGGGGTATACAGCCTTTGAGAGAAACCCCACTACATCTCCTCTCTGCACAGAATAAAGTATGTGAATCAAATCTCCATATCGATGTGTTCAAATTGTGCTTAAGCACTCCAGGCAAGAATCCAGTTTTGGGCTGAGACAACAGTGCAAACTCAGACAATTGGATCAAATACAGGTAGTCCTCGACTTACGACCACAATTGAACCCAAAATTTTTCTTTGTTGTTGTTAGTTGAGAAGTCGTGTCCGACCCAATGTTCCTTCAGGCCTTCCTGTCCTCTACCATCCCCCAGAGTCCATTTAAGCTCACACCTACCCCTTCAGTGACTCCATCCAGCGACCTCATTCTCTGTCATCCCCTTCTTCTTTTGCCCTCCATCTTTCCCAGCATTAGGCTCTTCTCCAGTGAGTCCTTCCTTCTCATTAGGTGGCCAAAGTATTTTAGTTTCATCTTCAGGATCTGGCCTTCTAAAGAGCAGTCAGGGTTGATCTCCTCTAGGACTGACCAGTTTGATCACCTTGCAGTCCAGGGGACTTGCAGGAGTCTTCTCCAGCACCATAGTTCAAAGGCCTCAATTCTTTGATGCTCATTTCTCTTAGTAAGTGAAATAGTTTTGAGTTTTGCCCCATTTTGCCACCTTTTTTGTCATAGTTGTTAAGCGAATCATGATGTCAGTAAATGAAACCAGCTTGCTACCCAAGAAGGTAGCTGGGGGAAGGCCGCCAATGGGGATCACCAGACCCCAGGACACCACAATTTTTGTAAATATTATGCCAGTTGCCAAGCATCCAAATTCTGATTATGTGACCATGGGGATGGTGCAATAGTCATAAGTGTGAAAAATAGTCATAAATTACTTTTTTCAGTGTCACTGTAACTTTGAATGGTCATTAAACAAATGGTTGTAAGTTGAGGGCGATCTGTAAATAGGCAAGTTAATCATAAGTATGTGAAAAAATACAGATAATCCTCAACTTGCAACCATTTGTTTAATAACCATTTGAATGTGCCCTGGCACTGAAAAAAAAGTGACATATGACAGCGAGTCACAGGAGTTCTGTGGACACATTTACTTTACTTTACTTTATTTCAAATTTATAAACCGCTCCCTCTCCCCAAAGGGACTCGGGGCGGTGTACAGTCAAAATAAAAACACCATACATACATACATATAGATAGAGGAGGCAATATACAAACTGTACAGTAAAGTAAAATTAAGAACAACATTAAAAACAACCCCTACAAAACTACCCCAAAATTAAATAATTAAAAATAACTGCCAGGAGGGTAAGAATAGAACTATAGATGGGCTAGGCCAGCTAATTGGAACAGGTGGGTCTTGAGTTTCTTACGGAAGGAGCATAGGTCAGTAGTGGTTCTAATATCGGGGGGGGGGGGGAGGTCATTCCAGAGGGTTGGGCCCATCACAGAGAAGGCCCTACTCCTGGGCGCCGCCCGTTGGCATTGCTTGGTAGACGGCACCCGGAGAAGTCCCTCCCTGTGAGAGCGAATTGGTCGCAGGGATGTATGGGGTAGGATGCGATCCCGCAGGTAACTAGGTCCTGTGCCATGGAGCGCTTTAAAGATGCGCTTCAAAGTCTTGGTGCAGTGGTGATTTTTTTTTTTTACTACTGGTTTGCTCGTGAGCTCACGACGCTTTTGCGTCCAGGTGGGTGGGCGGAGCCTTCCACCACCACCACTACCGGTTTGCCCAATCCGGGACTTACCAGGAGCAACCAACCTCTGTCTTGGTGCATGCAGTTATGAAGATTGCCATTTGCAAATTTCCAGGCAGCTTCTGACAAGCAAAGTCGATTGGGGAAACAAGTCGTTTGCTTTATGACTGGCAAAATAGATTGCAAAATTGGGCCTGGTGACATGACTCACAGCAGCCACAACACTTAGAAACAGAAATTGCAATTACTTGTCAAGGAAAGGCAGGCCAAAATGGTGACTGAGAATAGGAATATAAGTGAGATTTTCTAATAAGCTTTATTCAACTTACTATTTGAAGACTTTTGCTATAGAACATTTCCAGATTATAATTTATTCACCCTAAAGCCTGGCTGCTACAGAAAAAATACAAATAATTTTCAAGGGAGAGCTTAAAAGCAGCCTAATTTAGACTAAAATACAAAACCTATTGCTGTAATTCCTCCTGCTGCCATCTAATGGCCAACTGCTGAAACAGTAAATGTTTCAAATCCTATTTCTACAGCTATACTAGATGCTAAATAGTCCTCAATTTACCACAACTCAGATCAGAATTCTTGTTGTTAAGCAAGGTAGTTGTTAAATGAGCCATGTCTAATTTATGATCTTTTTGCCACAGTTAAAGAGTCATTGCAGTCGTTAAAGTGAATCATATAGTCTTTAAAATTAATCCAGCGTTCGCTATTGACTTTGCTTGCCGGAAGCAGGCTGGAACAGTCGTAAATGGCTATCATATGACCCTAGGACATTACAAATACATGCCAGATGCCAAGCAATCAAATTCCGATTACATGACTGTGGGATATTGCGGCCGTTGTATGTATGAAGTCTGGCCGTTGTAAGTCACACTTATGCAGTGCTATTGTAACTTTAAATCAATGGCTGTAAGGTAAGGACTACCTGCATTGCCTCTCTCCATTACAGCCTACTCTTGTGTTTGCAAATTCTTTCATTAACCTAGTCCTCTGGATTTGCACAAAGTCCTCTAACCTTGCTTACCTGGGTTTCTCATCATGGTTTTGTCCCATAGAGTACTAACTACAGCTTAGGACAGTGATGGTTAACCTTTGCCGAAACTGGAGCGCCTGTGCATCGGAGAATCAAAACCCAGAAGAGAGCAGCTGGCTGGTACACATGTGAATGTCAGCCAGCTGCACTTTCGGGTTCCGTCAAGCGTATACGCACCAGCCAGCTGCTCTCTTCTGGGTGCCGGCACGCATGCATCCGCCAGAACCTGAAAGAGAGTAGCTGTCCGGGGCACATGTGTGTGGAACAGCTGTCCGGCATGCATGCGTGTGACAGAACCCAGAGCAGCTGGCGGCGACATGCGTGCCCAGAGGGCTCTGCCTGCCACCAGGCATGCCATAGGTTTGCTATCACAGGTTGAGGATGTTGTATAAACTCAGCCAATAGCACTGTTGGTAAAAATAATATTACTTAGTTTGAATAATGAAACATCTGAGAGGAAACAACCAAGCTAATTACTAGCCACCCCTCAAACTCAGACAATCCCTGCGGTAAAGGGTATAGTTTTACTAACAGTGATGACTGGGAAAAACAAATTGAGATTCCCATGATTGTCACAGTCATATTTTAGCTACAGTTTTTTGAATATCACTAGACAAGACCATTGCAGAGTTCTGTAATAGTTTTTTTTATTGTCCTTTGTTGCCACTGCATTGGTATTCAGCCCAAGATCGATTTATTTTTGTAACCTAGGTTTGGTTGCCTAAACTACCTCACACAAAGGATAGCAAGACTTGTATGCAAAGAGGCAAATACTGGGGTCTGACTTAGCATGTAATTCTGGCCTATATATACTGTTTTGGAATATTCAGAGAGCTCCACAACTTTTAAATGATCACCAACTTTTAAATGGTCAGTGCAAATTTCTTGGCACTCCTGGTTTGGAGGGAGAGTTCAGAGTATGGTCACTAAAACAAAACAGCCATTTCCTATTGTTATGTATATTTATATCAGTATTTATAGAGAACACCAATTTGTTCTTTCAGCTAATACTAATTACTCAAGTTTTTTTTTAGCATGTCCCCTGTGCTGAATATTATTAATATGTAGTTTGAAATCATTCGTCATGGATTTCAAACGTTTACTTGGGAGATGGGCAACGGCATTCACAAACTCAGTAGAAACATGCCTTAATTGAGCAAACCCAAATGGTGCCCAAAGGAATTCAGCTTTGAACCACAGCTTATAACCCACAAAAGCTTGCTTCACAAATAAAGCAAAAACTAAAAATTCGTGGGTGACTCAGTTTAACTCAAAATGTGAACCTGGCCAGCAAATTCCTCAATTCCTCCTCCAAAAGGGCAATGGAAAATTTCGGGGCACAAAACTTCGGACAACTCTCGGATAGCAAGGAAAAGCGAGTTTGCTGTACGTTTTTGCTGTGAGCCGTTCGGATTTTTGTAACATATAATTACATAGCGGTGATTCGAACTCTCCGCGCGTTCCAGGCTTTTATTTCCCCGTGTCAACGTTCTGATTGTAGTTTTAACATTTCCAGGTGACTAAGAACCGCCCATCCCCGCCAAACTCTCTTCAGGGAGGAGGCGGAACATTGTCGCGTGCTCCTGCCTTTGTGGTCACATGACGAAACGGGAGGAAAGAGCTGGGGTGGGTTTTCTTTCTTTTTGCTACGGCTACTAAACTCTTCTTTTTTTCCCCAGCTTCTTCTGACCCCCTTCAGAAGAAAGGGTTTAACTTAGGTAAGGATTGAAAAGTGTTCGTTTCTTTATCTCAGTGTACTCCTATTGACTCTTTGGAATAAATTCACGTGTCTCTCTCTCTCTCCCGCCGTCCCCATTTCTCTGCCACTTCTAAGTCTAGTTGGGAAGCCAGTAATTGCACAAATTCAGAGGGAGTCGGAGTAGGGAAAAGCGTATGCCTCCGAATGAAGTTTGTTTGTTGGAAAAGGTGCCTACCAGGCTACTGTTTTTTTTTAAAAAAACTTGAAAATACGTATTTTGTGGAGGTCCGCATCTAAAGCCTGATATTATAAGAGCCAGTTTGATGCAATAGTTAAGGCACCAGTCTAGAAAGCGGGAGGCAGACCAGGAGTCTTGTGCCAGTCACTCACTCTCAGTCCCAGGACGCAGGCAATGGCAAGCCATTTTTTAAAAAATCCAGGCTGTCGCCAGGAGTCAAAAACTGCTTTGTATTGGCATCACAGCTCGATTTAAAAGTCCCCCTCCGTAGAAAGATCTTGCTGAGGACTATTATCAAGGCTTCTGTTGATTTTTATCAGCTAACATATAACTCAAATTAGAGTTGTGTTTGTTCATGAACAAACTCCTGAGCTGATTGCTTTTTTTGCTGGTTAAGCAGTCCAGGCATCTCAGTAGGCTTGTATTATGAATGCAGGGGAAACATGTATATGCTTGGGTTCTTGTTCAGAAGTTAAAAAACTAACTATGGTTTGTTGGCTTTCCCCAGAAAGTTTTGAGGGTGCCCTGGTTCTCGGTTTCAGATTTATCCGAGAAGTCTCCATTTGCAATTCTGAAAACTTTTCTTCCCTTCCTCTAGCAGTGTAAACAGATAAGAGGAAGGCCACCTGCAGTTTCTTCCCTTTTTACTCACTGGAACACATTAAAGGAAGGGTTCTTGCAACTCTAATTTGAAAGGCATTATATAAATGTAATTGTTTTAATAATGATACTGCCTTTGGTTTCATGCTGCATTCATATGCTAAACCAACATGTTCTTTATTTAAGGCATGCCTTGCGTAAATCCACTCAATATGGTAAGCTGTTTGTTTCAGTACATTGCTTAAGAGTGTTTTTGATATATCATAATTAAGGCATGGCTTAATATAGACTTTAGGTTCTGTTTTGAAATAAGCCTCAGGTTAAGAACTCCAATTCTATATTACAAGGATAAACAGTTATTTGTCAATATTTGATATGTTATATTGCTAATGACAATTTTCCTTCCAACATGATACATGGTCATAGAACAGTATATGAGGAACCGTAGCTTACCCATAATTGCTATAGAAACTTGACCAGAAATAAATTCTAAAGACTTCTAAAATCCAATAGGGAAAAACAGGCTGTAGTTAAACTTTGCCAAAACAGAGTACCGTGTTTCCCCGAAAATACGACAGGGTCTTATATTTTTTGACCCACGAAATATGACCTTTGGGCTTATTAGAGGGGGAGGTCTTATTATTTTTCAGGTGCAGGAAGCAGCAAGCCCACCAGCCCCACCCTCTCCGTCCCACCATCTGCTTGCCTGCGGCCACAATGACCCAAGTTCTCCTTGCATCCTGGACTTCTCCTGCCCTGCTTGCTGGCCGTGGAACAGCTGACTGTGCTGCTCTGGCCTCGCGGGAGGAGGGGGGGCTCTTCCTGGAAGAACGAATGAACGAACACACACAGATACCCTCCCCCTCCAAGACAGCCACATCCCTTCACTAACCTGCTTTCCAGCTCCATTCTCCGTTCCACGTGCAGGACAAGAAAAGTAGACTATGTGCCTATGATAAAAAAAATCCCAGAAAATACCTTCCAAGTTGTCGCAAAAAAAAAAAAATCTCGCAAAGTTGGAAGTAAACTAACAAACTACTTTTCTTGCCCTGCACGTGGCAGTGGAGAATGAAGCAGGAAAGCAGGTTAGTGGAGGGATGTGGCTGCCTTGCGGGGGGGGGGGAATCTCTCTCTCACACACACATACACACACCATCCTTTCCTTGGGAGCTCTGCACAGACGCAGAGAAGGTATCAGATAGAGCATTTGGGGGATGTGCGTCTGCGCTGAGATCCCAAGGAAAGAACGATTGCCAGGAAAAGGGGTGGGGGGATTTTGCCTCTTATCCTATTCTGAGTCTGTGCTGAGCTTCAGAACAGAGTAAGAGGAAGGAAAATCTCCCCTCCCCATTTTCAAGCCGTTCGCAAAAATGCCTCATTCCGAGCCTTCAATCCTGCAATATGCTGAAGGCTCGAAATGGAACGTTTTTGCAAACCGTTTGAAAATATGGAGGGGGATATTCCTGCCTTTCCCCCGTTCTGAAGGTCACAGGATAAGAGACAAAATCCTCCCTCCCGCATGCCTGCAATCCTGGATAATGTGAAGGCTTGGAATGTGGCGTTTTTCAAACCTCTTGAAAATGGGGAGGAGGGATTTCATCTCTTACGTATCCTGTGCTGATCTTCACAACAGGGACAGAGGCAGGAATATCTCCCTCCCCATTTTCAAGCCATTCGCAAAAATGCCCCATTTCGAGCTTTCAATGTGAATATGCAGGTGAGAAGCTCCTACCTCCTGTAGGCATTAAAATCCATACTCTTGGGACATCGAAAGAAGCCCTGCGAGGAGACGCTGCTGCCGAAGTGTAGGAAATCTACCCCACCCCACCCCAACCTGCAGATCGTCCTTTCAAAGAGGAGTTTTACCAGGATGAAGAGGTGGCTGAAGGTGGCGTTTGTGTCACCTTCATCCTGGTGAAACTCCTCTTTGAAAGGACGATGTGCAGGTTGGTGGGGAGGAGATTTCCTGAACTTCGGCAGCAGCGTCTCCTCGCATGGTTTCTTCCGATGTTCCAGGTGTATTGATTTCCATGCCTTCTTTTCCTGTTCCGTAGACGGAATTGCGAGCTGTGACTGTCATCGTTAGGCAAGGAGGGCATGAGGCATTTGGATTGTGTTGCTTGAGCTCCGGCTTCTTTTGCAGCAGCGATTGGCTGCAAAAGCGACTGGCATTTGCTGTAGGTAGAGGCCTGAGCGGCACCCGCGAATCAGCTGTTTTGTGAACGGAGCAGCCCAACTGATCCGATTAAGGGGCCAAGGAGCCCTGAGGTGACCGGGGAAGGGAATGGCTGCCCCCTGTTCTGGTTAAACCCACCCCTTCACTAGGGCTTATTTTAGGGGGAGGGTTTATATTTTTGCCCACCGTGAAAATCTGGCATGGTCTTAGTTTCAGGACATGTTGTATTTTCGGGGAAACACGGTAGTTATGTGTTTTGGGTACTCCACATCTGGTATTGGAGGGTTTCTATGTTTGGTTCTGACATTATCTTATTTAGACTTATTGTGCATTCTGGGGGGTTCTCCTGGCCTCATAACAGCTGCTCAGTTGCATGGGTGAGTTGCACCCATTCCTCAACTATAAAGCCCTGCTCATGGCTACTTGCGCGTTACTACCACTTAATGGAACTATAGGTAGTCCTTAATTAAAACTATTGTTTAGCAACCATTCAAAATTGCATTGAAAAAAAAATGACTTACACATTACACTTCTGGTCCCTATTATTACAACCATCACAGCATCCTCACAATCACATGATCAAAGTTTGGGTGCGCTATATACACCGGTTCAGCATCTCCAGTGTTACAAGATCACCATTTGCAACTGTCTCCTCTGGTTTCCAACAAGCAGAGTCAATGGGGCAAATTGGATTTGCCTAGTGACCACATGATTCACTTAACAGCTGTAATGATTTGCTGAACAACATGAGAAAAGTTGTAAAATTGAGCGCAATTCACTTAATTGTCGTGTTTAGCAACAGAAATTCCGATCAGTGTCTATGGAGATTTTCAGTCATCCAGATCGTAATTATCCCAAAGGTGCTTTTTCAAAAGGCAACTGGACTTTCTCTGTTTTCCTTGAAGACATTTCCCTTCTCATCCAAAAAGCTGCCTCAGTTCTGACGGGATGATGAAAATAGATTTATATTCCTTTCAGTCACCTAGTTCTTAGCACTCTTTGAGAGTCATCAAGAACATTTGAACATTTATCTGTACCCTCAGGGTCACCTGAATAGTGCAAATGGACATGGGACCTTTTTGGAAGTTCCTTTTTTGCTCTGTACAATTTAAGGGAAGTTCCAGGAAGGTTCCACATCTTTGTGCATGGCTGCTCTTGAAAACTATATGAAAAATTCAGTTAGTCCAGAATGCAATGTTATGGGTGCATCACACACTCTGTAACACTGCTACTATATTAGCTACATACACTGGCTTCTCTGATAGGCTTCCAGTTGCAATTCAAGATGCTGGTTATCACCTTGAAAGCCTTAAATGGCACAGAACCGCGTTACTTGAGGGACAGCTTTCTCCCAAGAACATCTTGTCCTCTTATCTTCCATTGGGAGGGCTTGCTATGTATTCCTTTATTTTTTTGAAATCTTGTCATTTTATGGGACTTAGAAAGTGTCATTTCTATGGTTGCCCTTGTTTTGTGGAATGCTCTATAGTCCCCAAACAAATGTTGTGCTTGTTAAGCAAACACTTTTTTGGGAGGGACAACAACTGACATTTACTTCTGATTTTCAGCAAAAATGTTGTAAATTGCATTTCCATAACTCTGAAATGCTAGAAACAGCCATAAATGTGACTGGAAGGTGCTGGTAGTGGTGGCTGTTGGAATTTCAGAACTCGGTCACAAATTTTGGGGAAGCCCATTGTAGCTTTGAATAGTTACTAAGCGATTAGCCGAGCACTACCTGAATATTTCTCCCCGTTTATTATTTTTGATAAATAACTCAAGGCAGCAAACATAGTTATTACTTTCTTCCTCCTGTTTTTCCCACAACTCTGAAGTAAGTTGGGCTGATAACATGGTTGGTTCAAAGGCTTTCAAGCCTAAGGTAGCACTAGAATTAATACTTTCCTAGTTTCTAGCTTGGTGCCTTAACTACTAGACCAAGATGGCCGTCAATTATTTTCTGTGTATTCTCCACACCCTAGCATGTTTCCATTTCTGAATAATAGATTGTGGTTATATATTGTGTTTTGCCCAAATTTGTTGGAACAAAACAGTTCAGGTCACATGTTCCACTAAGCCATAATTAAACAAGTTACGTCTTGTTATGATTTGTAAACAATGAGAAAGCTGGCTGATGGCATCTAATCTACTACTACTTGCTGTACTGATTTCCAGCTTTTTTCTAGTCCTTCAGAGGTAGCTGAGTTTTATTGGTTTGTTTCTTTATTCCTGTGTTGGTTGGTAATTTGACGAGTTACATTGTTATGATATTCTTAGAAGAAGTTTGGTTGGTGAGAGTGCATTCATTTGTTTTTAGGACCAAGTTTGATAAATCCCCAGATGATATAAAACAATGTTGATGCTGACCTGTTCATTTGACCTTAGGTACTGATGGACATGGAGCAGAAGGATGCTGACAGCTTAAAATGCAATACATTGCGAGTGCTAATCAACTACCCAGATGGTATCAAATTTGGAGACTTCATTGGTGCTTATTATCAGATTCATCATTTTCATCCCCAATTATCTCATTACGGGTATAGTTCACTTAGACATTTGTTAGATGACATGAGAGAAACTGTCGTCGTAAAAGGCAGTCAATCAAGTGAACCCGTAATGAAGCTAATAGATGGTTTAAATCTTGATGGATGGCTGGATGAAATCGAAAACGATGGACTGTACAATTTTGAAGAGGAAGATTCAAGATTGAAGGTGGAAGAAAGAACAAGAGGGGACGATCCAGCAGCAGGTAAATGCATTACCTAATGGGGAAAATGGCAGCTCAGTACAGCTGTAGCAGTTGCCTCATTATATTGGCTATTATATCTGGCTATCTGAAACTTCACTTATTTATTTGCTTTATTTGTGTGCTGCCCATTCTTAAAGTCTATTCTTCCACTGTAGATATAGATCTCTTCCCCCCCCCCCCCCCAAAGTGACTGGTTCAAATTACAACAGACTCTAATTTATGACAGTTTCAAAATTATGATGGCTGCAGTAGCCCTGTATTTGTTCACCCTTACAAGTAACCACAGGGATGTTACAGTGGCCCTCTACCTATCTGCCCCACTCATGCCCCCACAGCTGAAGCTGGCTTTCCACCCAGCTGCCTAAGGCAGTGATGGTGAACCTTTTTGGCACCAAGTGCCCAAACTGGAATATGCGCTGGAAACCCAAAGACCAGCTAGCTGGTGCACATGCACACACTGGCCAGCTGGCCTTTGGGTTTCCGGCACATTCATGCGCACCAGGCAGCACGTGCGAAGACCAGCTTGCTGGCATGCATGCATGTGCCGGAAACCAGAAGAGGAGCTAGTGACGGCGTGCACACACAGGGCTCGCGTGCCATAGGTTCGCCATCAGAGGCCTAAGGGTTCCTAAAGCCGGTAGAAGACACTACTGGCACACAGAGGACTATTACAGGTTATCCCACACAGGAACTTACAGGTCTCTTTGATTAGCTCCAGGGCCCAGCAGCATCCAACTTGCCTTTCTGTTTTTTGCAGAGAAGTGTCCTGGCCAATGCGATCATAGTTTTCCTAAAGAGGCCACCTCATGTGAACCACATTCTAGGCTCTATCTGGTTGTGGAACCTCCTTAAAAAGCAGAGCTCCCTACAGGATCACGAGAATAATACTGCCTGCAGAATAGCAAGTGGTTGCCATGAGGCAGCCTCTGTAGGAAAGCTTAAATCTCACATTGACCTGGCGACTCTGCAAAAAAGAAAAAGAAAAAGAGGAAGGTACGTTTTATTTTATTTGGAAAATTTATATTGCCGCCTACTCTCACAGAGCAACTCGGCTGCATGCAGGAAATAAAAACAACATAAAAGAAATAAAAATAATAAAATATCCCCCCATCATGATGAAATAATAACCTCTCACCCCAGTGACAATACCGCACACATTCATGCCAGCCATTTAATGGGTTCCCCAGGCCTGCTGGCAGAACTACATATTCGGGGCCTTTCAAATGAGTGTTAGATGGGAGCCAGTCTAATTTCCAGAGGGAGGAACCCACCATGGACAAGGCCCTTCTTCTGGGTCCTGCCAGATGTATCTCCTTAGGGGAAGGGATCCGCGACATTCCTTGCCTCCCCACTCTAGTGGGTTAGGTAGATGTAACCAGCAAGAGATGGTCCCTCAAATAACTGGTCCCATGTCATGAAAGGTTTTAAAGGTAACAACCAGCACCTTCAAGTAGTGCTGCTAGGCCCTGTAGCTGGCTAATGAGCAGGCTGAGTCCTGCCACTCTCTGGGTCACTTTACATCATCTTGCATGACTAAGTGCTGGGTAGGAGAACTTTGCCTGTAAGCTGTAACAACCCTGTGCATGCCGATAGCTTCTGTTGCTCCTTATCCTTGAGGCATCCAGTGCTCTGCTTAATAACTCAAGTGGTCATTTAACATCCTGATCAGGAAGAAAAGGGGTAATGTTTGTTAAGCGAGGTAATTGTGATCTTGCTTATCAACCATCATAATTTGCAACCATAATGGGTAGACTTTATTATGGTTGTAACTCAAGGCCTAGCTGTATTGCAAGAGACTTAAATTTTGCTTGGTCTTATGATTAACAGCTATGCAATTTAATTGAAGCAATCACAAGTAGCCCAGTGCTCCATTCATTTACCTTATTTTTTGGACTATAAGATGCTCTGAAGCATATGACACAACTAGCTTTTGGGAAAGAAAACAAGGGAGAAAAAATCTGCCTCTGCCTCCCAGCAGTTTACCTCCTTGCAGCAAACAGCAAATAGCTTGATCAGCTTCAGCACAGCCTGATTTAGCGCAAGTAGCTGATGGCGAATGGATCTGCCTCCCGGAATACTGCCTATCAGCTGTTCCAGGCTGCGGGGATTGCCCATCGCCACTGCTGCATATCGCTGCCTCCATGCGCCCCGTTTTTGGCCCATTCCAGGCAGTGGGGATTGCTACTGCCACCATCCAGTCCCACTGCCTGGAACAGGCCAAAAATGGGATGTGCAGAAGCAGAAAATGGGGTGTACGAAGGCCAAAACTTAGGCGTGTGGCGATGGGCAGTTGCAATCCCTGCAGCCTAGAACAGCTGATCGGCGGTATTCTGGGAGACTGATCCAACTGCCAATCAGTGATTGTGTTAATCAGGCCGTGCTGAAGCTAACCAGGCTGTTTGCTGCAAGGAGATAAATTGCTGGGGGCCGAGGCTGAAGGATGGGTGGGGCTTCGGCAACATTAATTGTATAAGATACACAGACATTGCAACCCACCTTTGGTGTGTGTGTGTGTGAGAAGGTGCATCTTATAGACCGAAAAATACAGTATTCACTGCATATTGCCTGGTCTCTGCATATCAGATAGCACATTGAAACGAATGACTTCATAAAAGTGTATCCAGTCTTCTGCAATTCCCTTGCATCTAATCATCTAAACCAAATATTTGTCCATCCAAAGATAATTCATATTGCAAAATTACATTTATTTGAACCCATGTAACTGATGTAAATTATGGAATGCAGAATATTAGTACACTTCATCACTTTTAGATGATAAAAGCTAGTTTTTCAAATTACAATAGATCACCAAGAAATATTTCTAGGTTTTCATCTCTGTTCGTTATTCCAGTTTACATTCTAATTGATATATATTTGATAATTGATTATTGAGATTTCAAATTTCTTTAGAATGTTTATATAAGAATGACCAAGTTAGTGGCAGACTGACATAGAACCACATGGGGGGTGGGGGGAAAGACAGTTTCAGACTAAGATAATTTATAATATCATTATAAAATACTACATTGAGATGTGGATTGTTTTTTGATCACTGATTTGCATTATTTGGTAGATCTGGCTGAAGTCTTAGCAGCAGTTACCAATCTCCTAATAGAATATCAGTCGGGTTTGAAGTTTGATAAAATGAAGACACTCTTGTTTTCCACAATTGGAATTGATCTACAGACGTTCAGCATCGCCAAAGGCTATAAGGATGCTATAACCTTTTTGGGTGACCAGATACCTAATCTAATCATCAGACGTCGAGGCAACACATGTGTTGTACAACTTTCTAAAGGTATAGCCAAAAAAAATCTCAATTTTATTTTACTAAATAATATAAATAAAAATATAAATAAAATGGATTCCATATTTAATATAATAATTAGAAATGGCTCTGCATACATTGTATAGAAAGATTAAACTCTGCTGGTAGATAAAAACTCTTATCAAATTCACCATCATTTTCAACACATCATCCAAACAGATGCTTCCAAAAACGTGCATGGTTTTCTTTTAATGCCTATCTCTACTTGCTTAAAATTAGAAACAAATTTCCATAATTTTTTCTTTAAAAGATTTTAGCCCAGTTGTCATCTTGTGGAATTGGCTAATTCAAATCAGATCATTTATTTATCTTGGGCCATCCCAACAGGAGCAACTTTTTTTTTTTTAAAAAAAGCATGAAATCCATTATATCTCAGAGTTTCTGCCATATATTCCAAGTAGATTTGGACTCAGCAAAACTGAAATCCGAACATTTTGGTTTTCCAGGTTATGGGCGAAGAGAAAGTCTAGAGGGTTTTCATGGGGTGAATAGGGCAAGGCCAGGATGTGTTATCCTTCCTTTCCATGACTTGTGCACTGTCCTATATGCTAATCTTCCCAGTGTATTTCTTTCCCTACAACACTTTTTCAACAATTGCCGGTATTCTTGGTTCAGGCATCGTACATACCAACAAGTCAGCTTACCTCCCTAATCATGCCAGTGTTTTTTTTTTTTTTTGGTCTGCATCTTCATAAGCCATTACTGATACCTCAATTACAGGACAGACTATCTTCCTATTGCTTTCTTTTTTTCTTTCCTTTTAATTACTGCCTGTCCGTGCTGTCAAGCTCCTTGGTATTGATTTTGCCACTTTCTTGCCCCTATCCCTGGGCAACAACAATCTCTTTCCAGAGCTCAAATGATACAGACTACATGAAAGTATCTGTTCTGTACTCAGAACTGTTTGTGCATGGAGCATAGGAACTTAATGTGACCATTCTGGTAGTGGTAGTGGAGAATTTGGAATGAATATATTTGGAAACTCCCATATTGGAAAAGACCAATCTTATTATTTCTTTAGTTATCTACCATGACTGATGGAGTTGCCATAGCAGGGAATACTTATCAGAAGCCATGAAAGTTCTACTAAAGGAGAGCATTGATGGTACCTAATTCAGTTGTTTTCTTGCAGACTTTTCATTTCCCAAGGTCAAAAGGCACCAAGAACCCCTCATGCCAGTTCTTTCTACCTCTCTGACCTGATTTGTCATGGTTAAAAATATTTTGGAGCAAGAAGACAACCTGTTTCTCAAAAAAATAAATACAATATTCCTAGAAGAATGTTATATTTTATTCTGAAAGAATAGAAATCCTGTCTAGTAACGCATATCTAAATTTATTGATAAGTGAGCATTTCTCCTTTGTTGCATTAATTACAATCTGAGTAGAAGTAATAGAGCAGAACATTCACCTTTATCCTCTTTTTTAAAAAACCTGCTATCTTAATTCTCAGTTTTCCTCTTTCAGAAACTAGCCTTATTTTGGAAAAAAGGGGTTTGTGGCTATTATTATATAGAATTAATTTCTGAATGGCCAACGGGGACTATCTTCCAGGGAACATAACCGCATGGCCTTGGCATAGTTGATTTTCTCTAATCTTATAAACATATCACAAGGAGATGGGAATGGAATACTTTCATAATTTCAGGTTGATTGTGAATTTCTTCTTTCTTTCTCTTATACAAATTTCTGCAGGCTAAAAATCACCCTTGCCCTTAAACAATTAGAGGTTTTGAGGAATGTATGAATATACTGTATCTCTATGTTGATGAAATTAATTCCTACCCACATTTGATTCTCTGAGCATTCCTTCAAAACCTTTTCTAATCCACATCCTTGAATTTAAGTAGGCTGGAAAAGTGGCACCTCTTTTGACTCCAGAAGCTGCCTTTGGCCTTTTGGTTATTGAGCAAAGTGCCATCTCCTTAAAAATGTACTGAATAAAGCTAGGAGCAAAATTTCATTTGACTGAATTTTCATCAATTTTAAGTATAGTTAATGTGGCGGTTTTCAAGTTCCATGCTGAATTATTTCATCCCGTGAAGCAAATTACAATTTGCAATTTTTGGAGATTTTTAGGATTTCTAGGTTTACTCCTGCAGCATTGATTCATTTATAGCAAGACTACTAATTACATAACATGGGGACTGAAGTCATTATCTTCACTTGCAGATTTAACAGTTGCATCAGTGCCAATTTGTAGCATCTTGAAACTATATCCTGATGGCTTGAAGTTGTCAAAGTTAAAAGAGGCAGTGAAGAAGAAATGTGGATATGACCTGGACGTATTTTGCTATCAGATTGGCTATAGCGACATAGTTTCCTGCCTCCAAGACATTCCTGAGCTGGTAGTAAACAGGAATAAAAACAGGAATTGTAGGGTTCGACTTAAGTCAGGTAAGAAATGTAATGGATGGGCAAACAGATGTTTGGATAAATGAATATGGAGTGGATTTGTGGCATTTAAAAGAGCAAGCTTATGCTGAGCAATATAGTTTGGGCAAGAAATAGCAATAAAATAAAGAGGGATGTGAACCACCAATAAAGTGAAATTTCTGCAATTATTGCAGTCATCTCAGAAACATGCCCAAATTTCCAATTGTTGCATAATCTGTGATCATTTGATCATAATTTGTGACTTTCCTGTAAATTTCCCACAAGCCAGGTCAATGGGAAAGCCTGCAGGAAGTGGGATGTCTTGGTCACATGAAGTCCTTGCTTAACAAATCTGCATGGACCTTGCTTAGTGATGGTAACGGGAACTGGTGGAACTACCATATCGTAAAATGAGGCAAAACTCACTTATCAACTGACTTGTTTAGCAATGGAAATTTTGGGGTCAAATGTGATGATAAATCATGGACCACCTTTTTTCTAATTATAATTTTAGCCTATGTGCATTCCAAAAGGAGAAAATAAAATGGTTTGTCGTAATGTCATAAAAATCATAGTAGCTGCTGTATTCCTTTATACTTGTGAAACAATATAATCAGTGTATATGTTTCAATCACTGGGAGACTGGAATACTATACACAAATACCTAAAATTTTTAATATCCATTTCATTCTCTTTGGTTCCTTGTTAATTTTTTTGGATTTCTTGGCAAAAACAACCACTCAGTTTTCTGCTAATTAATTGCCAATGACGTCTCCCAGTAGAATCAGTGAATGTTTTTGAGTACTCACCTGTCCTACATGTGCTTGTGGAAGTATAGCCACATTATTTAGAATGTAGAATAAGGTAGAAATTCTTCATGTAGAAAAAGCAGAACGTAAGCCCCAATATATAGCTGGATGTAATGAGAAAATTGAAGGTTTTTTCCTCCTTGTCAAGTTTGAGTGAAGTCAACAAATTAGAAACAATAACATTATACATAGTCTTTACTGAAGTCAACTGTGAAGTACAATTTCAGTGAGCTAATCCAAGCCCTTTAAGTTCACCTGGACTCACGATGATGTTGCAATGGAAAAGACAGTATTGGCAAGAGATATATTAAGCAAATCCAGCCAGTGGTTAAGAGATGAGGCATCAGTAAAGCTTATAACTTCATTAGTATCAGTTTCTGAAGTATAGAAGCAAGAGAGCCAAGATGTTCTTCTGAAGATATAGTCCCTCTAAAAGTGATTTACAAGGATCCTAGAAATTACAACCATCATGCAACTCTCAGTTATGTCATCACAATTTGGGCATTTATTTACTGTCTCATGTTTGTGATGGTTGCAGCATCTTTGAGTCACATAATCATGATTCCTGGCTGGCTTCTGGGGAAAATGTGTACAAAATATGGTCATATGACACCACCATCGTGCCCCATTTTGCAATCATTATGGGAATTTAATAACACATTCAGACTAATTTTTCAGTGAATCCTAAACCCCAAAAATCCACAGTTGCAAAATGGGGCACGATGGTGCTGAACTTGTCAGGTGGAAAGCTTGACTACTCGGGTTCGAGACCTGAGCATCACGTGACAGAAAGAGCTCCCTTTATTTGCTGCAACTCCTGCCAACTAGCAGTTCGAAAACATGTAAATGCGAGAGGATAAATAGGTACCAATTCAATGGGAAGGCAACAGTGTTCTTTGCACCTTGGTGTATATTCATGCTGGCTACATGACTACGAAAGTGTCTTCAAACAACTACTAGCTCCCTGCTAAGAAATAGAAATGAGCACTGCCCCCTAGAGTCAGACATGACTGGACAGGAAAAACGTTTACCTTTTTTAATGATTGGAAGTTTTTCCCATTGGTGGTTTACATTTATCTAGACTCTAGAGCAGCGATGGCGAACCTTTTTTGGCTCGCGTGCCACAAGTGGGAGCGCGGGGGGGTCGTGTGCGGGCGTGCCGCACCCATAATGCAACGCGCCCCCAGTGCGCATGCGCGCACAACGCGCCCATTTTTGCATGATTTTTTCGCCTTCCCCAGGCTCCAGAGGCTTTATAGGAGCCTGGGGAGGGCGAAAAGAGCCTCCCCCGCCCCCCCGGAGGCTTCAGGGAACGTCCCGAGGCTTCCCTGAAGCCTTCAAAACACTTAAAACCACCCTCCGAGCAACCCGGAAGTGACTTCCGGGTTGCTCGGATGGTCGTTTTAAGCGCTCTGAAGGCTTCAGGGAAGCCTCGGGACGGTCCCTGAACAGGCACGAGACGTGCGTCTCCATCACCCGGGCCCGGATCGCCTCCGCCACGCGGCCCCTCAGGCTCGGCGTCCTTGCGCCCGGCCTTCACATCGCTGCCGCCGCCATCGCCGCTAGGACGGGCTCGGCCGAAGGGAAGTCCGTCAGGCTTCGGCTGCGCCGCCCTCGCCTCCTCCTCCTCCTCTAGCCGCGCCATCGCAAGGATTAAGGTGAAAGGGGGGGGGGATGGGGAAAGTGAAGGAGGCTTTGTTGTCCTCCTTCTCCTTCTCCTCCTTTCCCGCTCCGGCTCGAACGCAGCGCCGGGGCCCGGCAGGCAGCGAACGAGTCGGAGCCTGCCGACTGGAGGAAGAGGGTGAGAGGCGGGTCCTTTGAACAGTGGCAGCAGCGGCGACAATAGTCGCAACTCGGCTGCCTGCCGCCTTTCCCCTCCTTTGTCTCTCAGCCGGGGCGGCCCGCCGCCGAGTTACGACTATTGCTGCCGCTGCTGCCGCCGTTCACAGGACCCGCCTCTCACCCTCTTCCTCCAGTCGGCAGGCTCCGACTCATTCGCTGCCTGCCGGGCCCCGGCGCTGCGTTCGAGCCGGAGCGGGAAAGGAGGAGAAGGAGAAGGAGGACAACAAAGCCCCCTTCGCTTTCCCCATCCCCCCCTTTCGCCTTAATCCTTGCGATGGCGCGGCTAGAGGAGGGGGAAAGGAGGAGAAGGAGGACGACAAAGCCCCTTTCGCTTTCCCCGTCCCCCCCTTTCGCCTTAATCCTTGCGATGTAGTAAGGGAAGCCTCCGGACGTTCCCTGAAGCCTCCGGGGGGGGGCGGGAGAGGCTCTTTTCGCCCTCTCCAGGCTCCTATAAAGCCTCTGGAGCCTGGGGAAGGCGAAAAAATCATGCAAAGCCCCCTTCGCTTTCCCCGCCCCCCCCTTTCGCCTTAATCCTTGCGATGGCGTGGCTAGAGGAGGAGGAGGCGAGGGCGGCGCGGCCGAGGCCTGACAGACTTCCCTTCGGCCGAGCCCGTCCTAGCGGCGGTGGCGGCGGCGGCAGCGATGTGAAGGCCAGGTGCAAGGACGCCGAGCCTGAGGCGCCGCGCGGCGGAGGTGATCCGGGCCCGGGCGATGGAGACGCACGTCTCGTGCCTGTTCAGGGACCGTCCCGAGGCTTCCCTGAAGCCTTCAGAGCGCTTAAAATGACCATCCGAGCAACCCGGAAGTCACTTCCAGGTTGCTCGGAGGGTGGTTTTAAGTGTTCCGAAGGCTTCAGGGAAGCCTCGGGACGTTCCCTGAAGCCTCCGGGGAGGGGGCGGGGGAGGCTCTTTTCACCCTCTCCAGGCTCCTATAAAGCCTCTGGAGCCTGGGGAAGGCGAAAAATAGCTTTTAAAAAGGTGAACTCAGCTGGCCAGTGCGCGCATGCGCGCTGGTCAGATGACAGGGCAGCGCCTCGCGTGCCCTGAGAAATGGCTCCGCGTGCCACAGGTTCGCCATCACGGCTCTAGAGGGAAGAATAATTGAGAAGGATGGAGAAAATGGTCTTCCATATTGTGGAAGGACAAACTGTGAAGATGGAGTAAGATTTCAGTTGCTGAACTGAGTAAATAGTCCCAGCACCTTATTCATCTCATCCTATCTACTGTGGTTGAGAACCTGCATCTGGAAAGTGTTTTTTTTTGTCAGATTTGTTACTCTGACCTGAATGTTTTCACACACACACACCCCTCTCTATTATTCCAGCTCCCTTCGGCTGCTCTTCATATGGATCCAGCTCTTCCTATTCTGACTCAGATCAGCCTACCTGCACATCAAACAGTTCAAACCAAGATGGATCTGAAAAGAAGGCTCGTAAGTTTGTTTTATTCTGAAATTTTGGGAACAATGGGGACCAGGTTTGAAGGGTCAGGAAATGTTAGACCAAGTGGCATATTTCTATGAAAACAGATCATTAATACCATTAGGGATCAAGCCCTCTTGACAATCAAGTAGATCTTTCATCTTTTTCTGCACCTGCTATGTTACTGAATATGGTACTTGTCACGATGTTAAAAAGTTTGCTAGGCCTGAACTGCCTGAATTGACACTCAAGAGTTAAACTAAGAAAGCTTTATTGCGCAGGTCATAAAACAAAAAAGGGTTCTTATCTGAAAAGTGATTTATTGCGCACGCGTTACACATTCCAAAATTCCTCTCTTCTTTGTTCGGCAGCCAACTTTGGCTAACGAAGCTTTTCATTATCAAAATGTAACCAATTAGTTATTTTCTGTTTTATTTTATTATTAAAGTTTGTTTATTAATTAGAATATTTTTAAAGACTTATTTTTCTCAATATCTCAAAAAATATGCAGAAGGGAATCAGCCACGGTTCATCGATCTCTAACAGGGTGTTTTTTCCCCTGACAACTTGGTAGCAGAGGTTTGGTTGACACCTTGGTAGCAGAGTTTTTGGCTTTTGATGATACCAGCTGAGATGGTTACAATTTATGGCTGTATTTTCCCTTCATGCTATCTAAAGATAACCGACTAAGCCTAATTAGCAATGTCGGAGAAAAAGAAAAAAAAGAAAAAGAAAGATGGGGCGAGCACAGATGGATCAGCTTCCTCTGACAAGGAGGCTCCCTCGGACACAGAGAAGCAAGATCAAAACGTGCTTCAGGAACAACAAATTCCTTCAGGTGCCGAGCCAAATATGGGAGAAAGAGCTACAGGACGCGACATCCACGAAACGAGGTCAGTGGTTCCTCCTTCTAAAATATCTCCAGGAGATTATGAATTTTTGGGGGCCAAGCCAAAACTTCCCACTCTGCCAGAGCCACTCCATTCCCAGACCCTCGCAGATTATCAAACGACTGATGAATGGCAACTGCCGGCACAGAAAAATTCCTCCCACGCAGAAAGCAAAGTTTATGAAATTCCCCCAGATGGTGAGCAAGAAATGCAAAGCTATCTAGATCAAATAGAACTGTTTGAAAAATATGCTAGGGAGGCGAGAGTGTGTTTTGAAGAGATAAGGCGAAGTAGAAGAAGCTCCCCCACTCCCAAAATGTCTGAGGACGCCATCTTGTCTTCTTCAAAACAACAGCCTAAGACACACCCCACAGAGTTCATTGGTCAATTAGAACAAAGAGACATGTACACGTCACCGAGGTCACGTGGTCCCTTTGAGTCAACCGAGCTTCCGCATACGTATAAAAAGGAGAGGCAGCCAAAAAGTGAAGCTGCACTGCCATCTGCTGGCGGAGAAAAATTATTACAGCAAAAGATTAAGAAATTGGACCAGATTTTCAGAGATATGTCTATGAGTCTTTTAGAAGCCAAAACTTTGTCTCCAAAGGTTAAGTCTTCAATACCCCCTGGCGGCGTTGAATTCTCCCTAGATGGAATAAGGCAAAGCCAAAGGCGAATTCGAGGAAGCCAATTTGATGTTGCCACGCAAAGGCCAATGATGCAACCCCAGCATCCCCTGGTTCAACAACCAGATTTGCAACCAGAGCAACAAATTGTTCCTCAGCAGGTATTCACAGTCACCCCCTTGACTGGTGAGTCCAAATTAAAGGAGTCAGGAGAGAATTATAAAGCCTGGGTCAGTGAAATTGCGCTCTTGCTTCGAAGAGAAGGCACATATTCCATGGTTTTTGATCCTCCCCGTCAACCCTGGACACCTGCAATAAGAAACCTCGAAAACAGAGCTATCACGACTTTACTCATGTCAATGGAAATTGAGATCCAAGGTATCTTTCCACCTGATGCAACTGCCCAAGAAATATGGGCTATTTTGGAAGATTGCTACAGGCCCGTTTCAATTGAATCCTCATGTTTGCTCATGTCTGAGTTCCATGGTTCGAAGTTGAAACCTGGTGAACGAATTGGTGGACATTTGACCAAACTGAAAAGAATGAGAAGTGAATTGAGACAAAATGGCCATGTAATCGATGATATCCAAATGATTAGCATCATCATTAACTCATTGAATTATGAATGGAAAGATGCTGTTGCAAAGATTAACTACGTGCCTATTGCTCAACGCACAGTTAACCACGTTTGCAGACTTTTAGTGGAAGACGAAGCTATCAGGTTAGCTACCCCACATCTGCAACGGCCTCCAGCACCAAAGGCTCCAGCCAGACGTCCCTTCCGAGGAAGAGGCTACGCTCCAAGGATGCCAAAATGCTACACCTGCAACCGTGTGGGACATGACACCCGGGATTGTCCCCAACGAGTTCCAGCTCCCGCCACGTACCAGCCCAGAGGAACAGATTCCAGAGGCAGAGGTAGAGGCGGAAGACAAGGTCGTCGTGGTCCAAGGCGTGATCCACAAGCTCCGCTTGCAACACTGGCCATAACCAACGTTCCACAACCTGATCCAAAGTTCGACAGACGTCTTTTGTGGACTTTAGATAGTGGAGCAGCTGTGCACGTTACCCACAGAAGGGAACTTTTCACAGAGATGGGCGAACCAGAGCCCGAGTATCGAGAACTGTATTCCTTCACCAACCACACTTGCAAGGTTATGGGAAAAGGAACTGTTTACATTGAAGAGCTCGATACACACATCCCTGATGTTTATTACATACCTTCAGCAACCAGTAATTTGCTTAGTCAAAGTCACTTGTCTAGAGAGTTAAAGTTCCAGGTTCACCACCTCGAAAAAGCAAGTTACTTAGTTAAAGATGGTGATATTGTTGCTGAAACCATGCTGATTGGTGGTGTTTATTACTTAAAGCCAAAGCCTAAAGGGCAAGCACAGGCAAGTATGCAAACTCCAAAAAGGCACAACGCAGACCCAGAGAGAGTTGTCCCAGAGAGAGAAAGCGTTACTGTGCCAAAGGCTCCTAAAGCCAACAAACAAAGAAAACAGAAACAGATTGCTCAAAGCAAGCCTGAGGGTCCTCATGAAACTGTTAATGTTGAGAATTCACTAACTGGTAAACCTTTGCATTCCAGGTGTATTCACAAGTGGCACAGAAGATTGGGGCATGCCAGTTTCCGTGTTCTTAGAAAGATGCCGGAGTTCGCAAAAGGTTTGGATCTAAAGGGGTGTAAGGTGTTTTTGGATTGTGCCGTTTGCAAAAAGGCTAAATCCAAGGCGGCTCCAGTTCCAAAACACGCTACACGCCGGTCAACACGCATTTTTGATTTGGTACACACTGACATAGTGGGTCCTTTCCCACCAACACTTGGTGGCAGAAAGTATTTTTTAACAATTGTAGATAATCATTCTAGATATGGATTTGTATATCCTATGAGAGAGAAATCTGAGACCTTTCAGATCTTTAAAGACTTTGCAGCGTTTGTTTCTACACAATACCAAGTTCGCATCGCCAGAATCCAGAGTGACCGTGGTGCAGAATTCATGTCTCAGCGTTTCCAGGACTGGATGCGTAAGAATGGAATTCTTCATCAGACATCTGCTCCATATACACCGGCTCATAACGGAGTCGTAGAAAGAAGACAAGGGGTTCTACAAACCATGATGCGTTGTCTTCTAGAAGATGCCAATCTCAGTAACGCATACTGGGGTGAAGCAATCAAATATGCAAATTACATTGTCAACCGTACTTGGAGCAGTGTAATCAATCAAACTCCTTTCTACATGCTGTATGGCTACAAGCCTAATCTCAAGAACCTCCATATTTTTGGTTCATATGCTATGGTGAACACTCCTATAACTCAAGGACCAAAGAGACTAAGATTTATGGGTATTGATGATAATTCAAAATGGTACAAATTCATTGATACTAAACATGTGATTGTCATTTCACAATCTGCTAATTTTGAGGAAGACATTGACTGGTCCAGGATTCATTCCAATGATCCTGAAGTTTATTTTCCTAGAGATGGTGTTCCAGATGCCACGCAGCCTGATGATAATTCGCAGGCAGATGTTCCTTCTACCAGTTCTTCACAACCTGATGTTCCGTCTTCTCAAGCCGCGGATGCTGATGCTAGCGACGAACGTGAGGACGAGGATGATGATGAAGAAGAAGAAGAAGACTGGTCTGTTGTTCCTAGACGCTCCAAGAGGGCCACAAAAGGAATCCCTCCACAACGTTATTCATGGCAACTGACAAAATCACCAGTACCTTTGATTTGCAACGTTACTCTTCCTCCAGAGACATTCACACAAATCAAACAGCTTCCTGATTCAGAACAAGACAAATGGTATGATGCAATGCAGGATGAAATGGACAGTTTGAAGAAACTTAATGTATTCACACCTGCAAAACCTCCAGCAAACAAGAAAGTCATTGGCACCCGATGGGTCTACAGAATCAAGAAGAAACCGAATGGTGAGTCTTTATACAAAGCCAGACTTGTAGCTCAGGGTTTCGCTCAACGTTATCCTGAGGACTACACAAACACTTACTCACCAACAGTCAGAACTGAAAGTGTAAAAATTGCCTTAACCACTGCAACTATTCTTGGTTTAGAAGTTTTTCAATTTGATGTGGACACAGCTTATCTACATGCAGACCTAGATGAAGAGATCTACGTGAGAAGCCCTCCAGGATTCCGAAAGCAAGAAGGGGATACCTGGTTCCTGAACAAAAGTCTTTATGGTCTGAAACAGTCAGGTTTAATGTGGTATTTATGTCTTACTGACAAACTAAATTCAATGGGCTTTATTAAGTCCGAAACTGATGAATGCGTGTTCACAAAAAGATCTAACAATGCATATGAGATAATTCTTGTTTATGTTGATGATATTGTTTATATTGGTCCAAATAAGAAAATGAGTGAGATTTTTGCCAAAAGTTTGCAGAGATACTTCACACTAAAATCTTTAGGACACATTAGCACTTATTTAGGTGTTCAAATTGAAAAGACACAGAAGGGGTTTAGTCTTTCACAAGAGGAGAAAATTGACCACATTCTACATCATTGCAACATGAAAGATGCTAGCACAACAAAGACACCCATGCAAACAGATTTTCACAACTTAACACATGAACCAAGTCCTGAGTTCGAGGATCAAACACTCTATCGTTCAGTCATTGGTTCACTATTATACATTAGTAGTTGGACCAGACCTGACATCGCACTTAGTGTTAATCTTTTATCACGACACGTAGGTAAGGCAACACAATTTCATTGGTCATGCATTAAGAAGTTGTTGAAATACCTAAAACACACTAAGCACATGAAGTTATTGCTAGAACCAACACACACTGATCAACCAAAGCTGATTTGTTTTGCCGACGCCGACTGGGCGAGCAACAAGAAGTCACGCAAAAGCACTTCTGGTTACATGATGTTCCTAAATGGTTGTCCTGTTTACTGGCAAGTGAGAAAACAGAGTTTTGTTTCATGTTCATCTACTGAAGCTGAATATGCTTGTGTTTCAGATGCTTGTAATTCTCTAACGTGGTTTGATGCTTTGATCACAGATATCTGGACACGTCCGATTCGACCAATCACCGTGATGGAAGATAATGTATCTGTTGTCTATATTTCTGAGTCACATTTTACAGGTTCTAGGTCCAGACACATTGACATTCGTTATCAAAACACAAAGCAATTAGTTAAGCAAGGTTTTGTTAAATTGCAATATGTTTCTACACATGATCAGATCGCAGACATGCTTAACAAACCACTCGCCGCAAATCAACACGAGTATCTGCGAAAGAAGATGTGCCTTAATTGATGATTTGATGACGTCAGCCCAGACTAGCAAAAGAAGGGGTGTCACGATGTTAAAAAGTTTGCTAGGCCTGAACTGCCTGAATTGACACTCAAGAGTTAAACTAAGAAAGCTTTATTGCGCAGGTCATAAAACAAAAAAGGGTTCTTATCTGAAAAGTGATTTATTGCGCACGCGTTACACATTCCAAAATTCCTCTCTTCTTTGTTCGGCAGCCAACTTTGGCTAACGAAGCTTTTCATTATCAAAATGTAACCAATTAGTTATTTTCTGTTTTATTTTATTATTAAAGTTTGTTTATTAATTAGAATATTTTTAAAGACTTATTTTTCTCAATATCTCAAAAGATATGCAGAAGGGAATCAGCCACGGTTCATCGATCTCTAACAGGGTGTTTTTTCCCCTGACAGTACTCTCAGTTCAATCATGTGCATATTCCTTCTTATAATGTGTATGATTTACTTAAAAGTTTGTGTAGAACTCCAGGTTTATAGGCCAGAATAGGCTCATGTAACCCTATATCTGTTTTTCTCCAGGTAGAGTAGAATAACTTTTTGTACTCTGATATGCTAAAGTGTTTTGGAATTAGATTTTCAGAATTCTCTTCTAGCATATTTCAGGGAGATTTCAAAACATATTTAGAAGCCACTAATTTTAATTTTGCTAGATCATATCAACAGCCATGACCATCTTCAGCAATATCACCATACCAACAGCTATCATCATCAACCATAGTTCACTATTTTCTTCACTGCAGTAGAACAATACACCTGATTATTCAATACAATAGACTTTTCTTTCTGTTATTTCACTCGATTACTAGTTCTGTCCCATTTTAGAGCCTAAAGATTGTCATTTTGATGTGCAGCTTTACTCTTAATTTTTTCAAATGCCTAACCTTTTAAAATGATCCTTCGTTCAGAACAATGAGGCTAAAACCAATCAAATCACACTATGGCTTAATATATAGTATGTACATTTAATCAGAGGTCTGGTAAGTTGGTTTTAATTTAGGGTTGTTTTGGTTTGAATCTAATTTGCTTTGCTATTCTTGGCCATGATGCCTTGCTTGCACTTTTCAGAAAAGTATTTCATGGCCTATTTAATTGAATCAATGTTAAAGTTCAACACAAGCAAAAACATGCATATAATTTATTGATTAAGATGGGATTCATAATTATGTTTGTTATATGTAAATATAGCCATGGTGGTAGTCTTGAATTGTTGGATTTATTAACTTGTTTTCATGGTTTTTCTGAGCTTCCTGTCTGTGTACATTTTCTCTCCTTTTCAACAGTATTAAGCAAAGTCATGGCATCACTCATTGCCCTCTTAAGCAGGTATATTTCTGGCCTGAGAGTTAAGAAATTGAAAGAGTTGCTGCTGACAGAAGAAGGGATTGATCTTGAGAAGGTCAGCTTTGCCTTGGGACACAAAAGCATAGTGAAATTTTTGGAGCAAAAGATTCCTCCACTGATTTTAAACTACAAAAAGAAAAGACTTTATAGTGTTGCCATTCAACCTCTCTCAGGTAATGTCTAGCCTAAATAGATCCATCTCTCCTAGGTGGTGGTTATTGGTATCAGTAATTTGTGTGGGGGTGGGGGTGATGGTGGTGAGTCTTGCATGTACAACGCATCTAGAGTATTTGGATTTGGAATAGGCTACAAAAGGAAAAAAAATGGCCTAGTAAAGATGCTTGGCTGCAATCTAACCTGTAATTTTCCTTTAAGTATGGAATCTCTGACTCCAAGCTACGTCTAAATGTTATGGAGCAAATAAGTAACATGTGTCAACACGAGTTGTAAAAAATAAAACAAGGTATAAAACTAAGTGGTCCTTAATTTACAACCATTCCTTTAATCACAATTTATAGTTCAACTTGTGCTGAAAAAAGTGACCTACAGCTCATCCTTGAAGTTACAAATCATACTACTAGCTCAGTTGTGTGATCATAATTTAGGCACAATTGCCTTGCATTTGTGATGGTTGCAGCATCCTCCAGTCACATAATCATGATTTGCAGCCTTCCTGACTACCTTCTGGCAAGCTACGCCAATGAAGGAAGCTGTGGATGTGCTTAACTATCATCTGATTCAGTATTACTATAATTTGTTTAACACCCACCCTGATTCACTTAAGAATGATGGAAAAAAATAATACAAAATTGAGTCTGGTCACATAACGTCTCATTTAACGAGCATATTCTTTCGTGACTGAATTCTGATTGTGGTTGTAAATTGAAATTGTAAAATCCAAGAAGTAATCTCTTCCCTGCTTCCCACTCCCCCCACCACCTCCATCCAGTGGTAAAAGGAGGAAGCGGAGACTTAGGGTTTTTTTAGTTAAATGTTTTTTAAATTCTTTTAGGGGTTTAGGGGTTGGGGGGTGGGTGGGTCAGATCAGGAGCGATGACAGAGCCAGGTCACCAGGTCACCAGGTGGGGTCTTGAGGAGAAGGAGCAGAGAGGAGGAGGGGGGAGAGGATATCATTCCTATACAGGGCTCCTTGATTCCAACAGTCGTAGGGAGGGGCAGATACGAGGACAGATTAACAACTCGCAGTCGGTTGGGAGACCGTGGGTGCTGGTTACACCCGGTCGCTTGTACCAACCCCCGCGTTCTAGGTGGTCAGGATCTGCAGGCCCAGGGCCTGAGGCTGTTGTTATGCAATGCGAGGTCCGTTGTCAATAAGGCCCCCCTCATTCATGATCTAATTTTGGAGGTCATGATCTAATTTTGGAGGGGGAGCCGGACCTCGCGGGAATAACGGAAACCTGGTTGGGCCACGAGGGAGGGTTACCCTTCGTGGAAATGTGCCCACCAGGTTACCAAGCATTTCACCAGCCCCGGGCCTGGGGAAGGGGCGGTGGGGTAGCAGTGATTATCCGGGAGGACTTAGCCGAGGGAGTCCACTGTGCCACAGACGTCCGATGTGAATCCCTTGTTGTGAAATGGGGCCCTGGGAGGCAGTTGGGCCTGCTGATAGTATACCTGGCTCCCCGCCATACATCAGCGACCCTGCCTGAGCTCCTCGAGCTGATCTCATCGGTGGCGGTTGAGACCCCCAAACTTTTAGTGATGGGGGATTTTAACCTGCCGTCGGTGGGAGAAGCATCAGAGGGGGTTCGGGAGTTCATGGCTTCCATGATAGCCATGGACCTGACTCAAATGATTCAGGGCCCGACACACGAGGGAGGTCACACCTTGGACCTTGTTTTTGTCTCTCGCCAGTGGTTGAGTGATCTGGGAGGAGTGAATTTAACCATCACTCCTCTGTCATGGTCAGATCACTCACTCCTCTGACTTGACTTCCCTGGTGCTACCCCTCGCTGCGGGGAGGCGGAACCGGAAAACACTAGATGGTTCCGCCCCAGGCGCTTGATGGAACCAGACAGGTTCCAGACGGAGCTTGGGCCACCTCCTGCAGCCCTGACCCGCCCTCGGGTAGAGGACCTGGTGACCGCGTGGAATAATGCGACTACTGGAGCCTTGAACCAGGTGGCGCCTTTGCGGCCTCTCCGGCGGCAACGATCCACCCTGGCTCCTTGGTTCACCGAGGAGCTAAGGGTGATGAAGCGCCGCAAGAGATGCCTAGAGAGTCGTTGGAGATCCTCCCGATCCGAATTTGACCGAGCACAGGTACGAGCCCATTTAAGGACGTACCTAGTGGCATTGAGAACGGCCAAACGTCAATATTGTGCCGCTCTCATTGCATCCGCAGAGAACCGCCCTGCCGCCCTGTTTCGAGTGTCCCGCTCCCTTCTGTTTCAGAGGCCGCGGGAGGCCCCTTTACAGGGTAGGGCAGAGGAGTTTGGCAAATATCTGCAGGATAAAGTCGCTCAAATCCGGAAGGATTGGGTCCCCTTCAGTGGCCCAGTCGAGACGCCAGTGGCGAGTCTTGAGAAACCTTTTTGGGAGGAGTTTGACTTGGTTGTCATCGAGGATTTGGACAGATTGCGTGGACGACTGCGACCTACCACATGTTTGCTGGACCCGTGTCCCTCCTGGCTTGTACTGGCATCCTGGGAGGTTACACGCGACTGGCTCCTGGGCCTAGTGAACGCTTCGTTGGGTGAGGGGTCTCTCCCGGCCGCCTTGAAAGAGGCGGTGATGAGACCCTTGCTCAAGAAGCCTTCCCTGGACCCTACGGAGCTGGCCAATTATCGTCCTGTCTCCAACCTTCCCTTTTTGGCGAAGGTTGTAGAGAGTGTGGTGGCTTCTCAGTTTCCACGACATCTGGAGGAGAATGATTATCTAGACCCGCGCCAGTCCGGCTTTCGCCCTGGGCACAGCACAGAGACGGCCTTGGTCGCGTTGGTAGATGATCTCTGGAGGGCCAGAGATAGGGGTTGTTCCTCTATCCTGGTCCTATTAGACCTCTCGGCGGCTTTTGATACCATCGACCATGGTATCCTGTTGCACCGACTGGAGGGGTTGGGGGTCCGGGGCACCGTTTTGCGGTGGTTCGGCTCCTACCTCTCCGGCCGGA
The DNA here is from genome assembly GCF_964273705.1 of Natrix helvetica. Taxonomy (NCBI): domain Eukaryota; kingdom Metazoa; phylum Chordata; class Lepidosauria; order Squamata; family Natricidae; genus Natrix; species Natrix helvetica. The sequence continues at coordinate 30,914,371 of NC_138554.1, forward strand.
CGCAACGTGTGTTGGCAGGGGAGCAGAGGTCGACCCTAAGCCCCCTTACTTGTGGGGTGCCACAGGGGTCGGTCCTCTCGCCACTCCTGTTCAGCACATACATGAAGCCACTGGGTGAGATCATCCGTGGTTTCGGGGTGGGATATCATCTGTACACTGATGATACTCAGCTGTACATTTCCACCCCGAACCACCCCAACGAGGCCGTCGAAGTGATGTCCCGGTGTGTGGAAGCCGTACGGGTCTGGATGGATGACAACCGACTCAGGCTCAACCCTTCCAAGACGGAGTGGCTGTGGGTTCCGGCCCCCCGGTTCAACCAGATAATTCCATCTCTGGCCATTGGGGGCATTCAACTCGCCCCCGTGGAGCGGGCGCGCAATTTGGGCGTCCTCCTGGATGCCAGGCTGTCCATGGATGAACATGTGACAGCCGTGGCCAGGGGGGCGTTCCACTAGGTTCGCCTGGTGCGCCAATTGCGCCCCCTATTGGACTGGGACGCCCTACGCACAGTCACCCATGCGCTGGTGACGTCTCGCCTGGACTACTGTAACGCTCTCTACATGGGGCTTCCCTTGAAATGCACTCGGAGACTGCAGTTGGTCCAGAATGCGGCCGCGCGGGTGATTATGGGGAGTACTAAGTACTCCCATGTGACACCTCTCCTGCGCGAGCTGCACTGGCTTCCTGTGGTCTATCGAGTGCCTTTCAAGGTCTTGATTACGATCTTTAAAGCGCTCCATGGCTCAGGACCTAGTTACCTGCGGGATCGTATTCTGCCCCATACATCCCTACGATCCATCCGCTCGCACAGAGAGGGACTTCTCCAGGTGCCGTCCACCAGACAGTGCCATGGGGCGGCGCCTAGGAGCAGAGCCTTCTCTGTGGCGGGCCCAGCCCTGTGGAATGACCTCCCCCCGGATATTAGGACCACTACTGACCTCCGCTCCTTCCGTGTCAAGCTCAAGACCCACCTTTTCCAAATAGCTGGCCTGGCTCAACCATAACTTCGTAACGCTCCTGATGGGTTTTTTAATTTAGTAATTTTATTTAAGGGGATTTTAAATTGTGTTTTTAATTGTCTTTCACTTATAAGTCAACTCTCCTCCATGCACATATGTATATGTCTCTGTTCTTTTTGTATATATGTTTGTCTTATGTGTATTTTTATCCGTTTGATTGTACGCCACCCCGAGTCCTTCGGGAGAGGGTTGCGGCTAATCAAATAAAATAATAATAATAATAATAATAATAATAATAATAATAATAATAATAATAATTATTATTATTATTATTATTATTATTATTATTATTATTATTATTATTATTATTATTATTATTATTATTATTATTATTATTATTATTATTATTAAAAGAAAGCTATTACACTTTTCTATCATTCAAAATGTTATAGCTACATGACCGACAAGTCATCCCCGAAGGGAATTGCCTGACATTTATCAATCTTGCTAGCAAGTGTGCATTGGGGAAAGTTGCACCAATTTGGAAAAGGCCCATAATTTGGGTCTAACTTTTGTTAGGAGGAATTCTCCCAAGTTGATGGAGACAACGGTCATGCATGGGTTAACTCAGTCAGTAACCAATAGAACTGAGTCTACCAAAGTGATGTCATTGTCTCTGCGGAGCATGCTCCCGCTTTTCTAGACTCAGTTCGATCAGAACTGGCTGTGCTAATCGCTTCTCCTCTACAAAACTTAAATATTTGATCATTTTAATTCGAATTTGAACTTAATTGGACTTCTCTACAAAATACTTCTAAATTGTTCGTCTCCATTGGGCTCCTGCTGAAGTTGTCAGCACTCTCAACAGCCTCTGGGGCTGGAGAGGATTGCCTCGCTTTGGCGAGGCTTGCCTTGCTTTTCCTTCGGGCTACTAAGGCTCCCCAAGCAGCAGCACCTTTGGAAGGAGCCAGAAGAGGCTCTCCAAAGAGGGATTCTCAGCCTCTGATCCCCTTTCTGCTGTGCTGACTGCCGCTACCGCCGCCAGAAGCCTCCGATCGCCGCAGGGAGCCTGAAAAGCTGTGTGGAGCCGTTTTGACGCTGGGAGGCTCTGTTTCTGCCGCTGCTTCGCCTCGATCGTCGTTCAGGCCCCAGCTGTCCTCCGTGGCTTCGCCCTTGGCCCCATAGCCTTGCCGCGGGGCCTAACCCGCCCACGCTATCAGCGCGGCCTCGGCTACCTCCTGGCGCCAGCCCATAGGCTTTACAACCTCAGCGGCCATTTTGTTTTGGCGCGAATGTTTTCGGCGGCCATTTTGGGTACCAACTGTGAGTACTGGCTATGGTCTCCTCTCCTAATCCTGGCTCTCAGCTGCCTCCAGTCCCTGTGACTCCTGCTCCTGCCACCGAGCCTTCTGCTTCTAAGGGCCGCAAGCTCAGGCCTGCCCCAGAGGATGCCATCCAACCCAGGGATCCAAGGCCTGACCAAGGGGGAGCTTAGGAACCACCCCCTGGGAGGATGATATGGCCCCTCAGGCCCCGGCTAAGAAGGCCAGATCCAAGACCAAGCACACTGAGCCTCGCCTTTTCCAGGCCCAAAGGCCTACCCACTCTAGCCCCGCTCCTGATCTATCATCTGACTCAGAGGAGGACTTCTCTCCTGCTGCCTCAATTCTGCAGCCTGAGGAAGCCAGGGGCACAGAGGCCTTGGATGACAGTGGGGATGATTCAGATTGTGGCAGGAGCATTACCCCTGATGAGGGTCCCCTCTAACAGGAAGATATTTCTCCCCATCACCGCCGTCGCCACTCCTATTCGCCAGGCATGGCTGATATGATCTCTGAGGCCATTAAATGTGGGATTGCGCTGGCCTTAAACACAGGTCTTCTAATCGCTCTGCTTCTCGCAGGTCTGCTTCTTCCTCCAGGCACAGGGATGGTGATCATTCGGCTTCTTTGTCAAATGACCTACCTGGCACCTCCAACCAGCCGTCGGTCTTCGGGGGAGAGGATCACCCAGCAAGAGACTCAGATCTATCTAAGGATGAGGGTCTTCCCCCCGATCCATCTCCCTTTGTCGGTTTGTTTAAACCTGCTGTCTTTCGCTCTCTCCTTTTTAAGGCCAGGAAGATCGCAGGCATTCCTTCTTCTAAGACGGCTCAGGTTGCGGAAGCAGAGAAGGCTGACACCACTGACCTGCTCTTCACCCAGCCTAAGGTGGAAAAGGAGGTGATCCCATCACCACACTTCTTCATGGACTTGTCCAAAATCAATGGGCATCTCCAGGTACCGCCCCCCCTCCCCAATGCCTCGGATAAATGCCTGTACAATCTCTCCTGACCTCGCCAAGGCTTTAGAAGTACATTCTATTGACTTACCTATCATTGCTCTGTCCTCTCCCAACATGGCGTCGGCAGCTCCTAAGGAAACACTGCGGCCTGAGGACAAGAGGATCGAACAAACTGTGGTCAAAGGCCACCAGGCCTCAGCTTGGTCAGTTAGGACTGGCACCTCCGCTTCATTCTTTAGCCGCGCTACTCTCCTGTGGCTGAGACAACTCCTAGCTCGCCTTCCAGCCAGAGATTCTAGGGCTCGCAGAGACATTAACAAAATTAAGGCGGCCCTAGAATACACTGCAGATGCCTCATTAGACGCGGCCTGGTTTGCATCCAAGGCCATTGCGTCCTCCATCTCTACCCGCCGGCTTATCTGGCTAAAACAGTGGCAGGCAGAAGCGCGAGCCAAGTGGAGGCTTGCTTCTTCTCCTTACTCTTTTTCACTTCTCTTTGGTCCTCCTTTAGAGTCCCTTCTGGTAGAATCCAAAGATCTCAGGGAGCTAGCCAGGGAGGTACAACTGAGGCAAAGGGTCCCTCTTCTCCAGCTGTCTCAACTGCTGGGGAAGATGGTCTCCTGCTTCTCCATTGTCCCTTGGGCACGGCTTCACAACCGTTGCCTCCAGTGGATTCTTCTGCCATTCCAGAAGACCAACAGCAGCTGTTCCCTAGTGAAAGTCACCCTGAGACCAGAGGTTCTTTGCTCTCTGGACTGGTGGGTCTCCCCGGCCATAGCTAAGGGATCTCTCTCCAGGGAACTCCCGCGTCTTGTGATCACGACAGACGCGAGTCTAACAGGTTGGGGAGCGCACCTGGAACATCAGGTGGCCCAGGGACTTTGGACCAATTCCGACCTGTCCCACAGTATGAATTGGCTAGACTTAAAGGCCATCCATATGGCACTCCTCCATTTCCAAAACTCCCTTCACGACACCCACGTGCTGATCCGAACGGACAACACGACAGCCAAGACGCATGTCAATCGCCAGGGGAGGACAAGAGTTGTGTCTCTCATGGAGTGTGCATTCCACCTAGGGACTTGGGCGGAAGCCAACCTTCTTTCTCTTCGAGTCAAGCAGATCACGGGGTCCGACAATACCACAGCTGACTGGCTAAGCCGCCAACGATCGACCCGGCAGAGTGGAGCCTGAATCGCTGGATCTTTCTGCAACTGTCGTCCAGGTACGGGACTCCAACCCTGGATCTCTTTGCAGCTGCGTCCAACCACCAGATGCCCAGGTACCTGACTCGATACACGACACCAGGCGTGGATGGGACGGACGCCCTACGGTGCAGGTGGCCTCACGGTCTCCTGTACGCATTCCCTCCCTTCCCCCTGATTCAGAGGGTAATTCGGAAGGTGATAGAAGAAGAGGCCGAGCTCATCCTGATTGCTCCCAATTGGCCACGCCGCCCATGGTATGCAGACCTAATCAATCTGTCTGTGGAGCCTCAGTGGCCTCTACCAATGATTCCGTCCCTCCTCCACCACGGCTCCCTCCACCACCCTGACCTGCTCTGGCTACTCCTAACTGCTTGGAGGCTGAGCGGGCAGTCCTGAGGGCGGACAATCTTTCAGAGACTGTAATCAATACCATTCAGGCCTCCCGCCGCCCGGCTACTAATAGAATTTACGAATCTACTTGGCAGACCTTCGTGGCTTGGTGCCACGCCCGAGGGATAGACCCCCTGAAGGCTTCAGTGGCCCCACTTCTTGATTTTTTACAACAAGGCCTTAATAAAGGGCTTTCACTGAACAGCTTACGATGACAGGTGTCGGCTCTCTCTTCTGTTCTTTCACTTCACTGGGTTGAGCCCATCTCTCTGCACCCTCACCTCTGCAGATTCATTAAAGGGGCATCCAATCTCTGCCCTCCAGTCGTTCATCGCTTTCCCTCCTGGGATCTGACCAAAGTCCTGGACTTCCTTACTGACCCATCCTTCGAACCTCTCAGGTCGGCAACCTTACACCACCTCACACTTAAGACAGTCTTTCTGGTGGCATAACCTCTGCATGGAGGGTCTCAGAACTGGCGGTCCTTTCCATCCGTTCTAACTTATGTGTATTCCACACAGACCGAGTGGTTCTCCACATCGATCCCACATTTGTCCTGAAGATCAATTCAGCATTCCATTGCTCCCTAGATATCACTCTCCCAAACTTCTGCCCTACCCCATCTCACAGGCTGGAGCACAAATGGCACAAGCTGGACGTCAGGCGGGCTCTTAAGATCTACATAGCCATGACGGCGGCCTTCAGACGTACCGAAGCCCTCTTTGTATCCTTCCATCCTACCAACGGCTGATTGGCCGGTGGATTAGGTCGGCCATTGCTCAAGCCTACATCACGCATCATCTCAATCCTCCGCCTAACATTACGGCTCACTCCACACGAAACGCAGCCACGTCGGCGGCGTGGGCCCGGCAGGCCTCAATGGAAGAAATCTGCAGGGTAGCTACTTGGTCCACCCCTAATTCATTCATTTAACATTACAAGGTGGATCGATATGCATTGGCAGATGCTACCTTTGGACGGCGCGTCCTTCAACACATTCTTCCTTCTTCCAGCTCCTAGGCCAGTCTCATGCCCTCCCGGGGACACGCCAGCTTTGGTATGTCCCATGCATGACCGCTGTCTCCACCAACTTGGGAGAATGGGGCGTTGGTTCTTACCTGATACGCCCCTTCTCCGGGCAGGTGGAGACAGCGGTCATCCCCACCCTTAGGGTTCTGGCCTACCTTGCAGGGAGGATCTGGGAGCCTGTTGTGTAGTCACCAAACGGAGAGCGATTGTTCACAGCACAGCAGTCTACTTATCTCCGTCATAAAAAGCAGGAGCATGCTCCACAGAGACGATGACATCACTTTGGTAGACTCAGTTCTATTGGTTACATGCATGACCGCTGTCTCCACCTGCCCGGAGAAGGGGCGTATCAGGTAAGAACCAACGCCCCATTTTATACGGGAAAAGTAGGGTATAGTGTCTCCTTAGAAAATGGAAGACTTTCATGAACATTGTATAGAAAAATAAAGTGTTGGGAAATATGCAATGGGACACCAGAACGTGGTTTTTCTGGGCATTGGGATTCATTGAATTATTTAGAATGCATTATTACATTCCCATAACAATTGGAAAATGGGGCATGGTGGCTCAGCTATTAATGATGCTGAGGTTTTAGCTGGAAAGCTGACAGCTCGGGTTTAAGACCTAAGAGCCATGTAACTGGATGAGCTCCAGTTATTTGCTCTAGCTCCTGCCAACCTAGCAGCTTGAAACCATGCAAATGCAAGTGAGATAGATACCACATAGGTGGGAAGGTAACAGTGTATTGTGCTTCTCGGTGTATTGCCACGTTGGCCACATGAGTACTACAATAGCTTTGTATAAATATGGGCTCCCTCGGCTAAGAAACAAAGATGAACATTGCCCCCAAAGTTGGACATGACTGGACTGGGGAAGCCCCCTCTTTAATGATTGGAAATTCTGCCATTGGTGGTACACATTATCTGCAGGAAATAATGATTGGGAAGGATGGAGAAAGTAGTCTTCCGTCTTACTCAAATTGTGAAGATAGAGTGAGGTTCCTGATGTTAAAATGAGTAAGTTGCCCAACATATTATCGATCGCATCCTATCTGCCAATCTCCTCCTGCATTTCCATCCCCTTATTTTGTTACATCTCTGCACTGGATGTAAATAGGTTTTGGAAAAGATTGCCAATAGTGTGTGCTTATACTTTTTTAACAGCTATCTATAACCTTTCTGTGTGAAAATGCATTCTTGGATTTTATTCTGCTAATGAGAGTTAGCCTGTAATTGTTAGCATGTTTATTTTCCATATAGCTCTTTAAAAAAAGACTAGCTTTTAGATCTATACAACAATACAGGTCAGTATCTGATTGCTTAAATTTCTCCTCTTAATACATTCCGATGTTAACTTTACTCATTTGTTAAATGCTGCAGTTCCTCTTCTGAAATCCAAAGGAACAACTGACCCACCAAACTCTGCTCCAGGTAAGCCTTTAAACTGCTTCCTCTGTATTATAAGTAAGGTAGATATTGTTTTCAGCAAGACCTGTGCTAGCCTGTAATTGTTAGCATTTTTATTTTTGATATTTTTTTAATTAACCTTTGAGATCTTTACAATAATAAAGATCACTACCTGATTGGTTTTTCCAATGCATTATGATGTTATCTTTGTCCCTTCTTTGCTAGATGTGCCAATTCCTTTTCTGAAATCCGTAGAAACAGCTGACCCACTAAACTCTGCAACAGGTAAACCTTTAATCTGATTCTCCATACAATATAAGCAAGTTTGTTGTTGTTAGTTGTGAAATTATGTCTAACTCATTGCGACCCCATGAACAACGTTTCTCCAGACCTTACTGTCCTCTACCATCCCCCAGAGTCCATCTAAGCTCACGCCTACTGCTTCGGTGATTCCATCCAGCCACTCATTCTCTGTCGTCCCATTCTTCTTTTGACCTCAATCATTCCCAGCATTAGGCTCTTCTCCAGGGAGTCCTTCCTCCTCATTAGATGGCCAAAATATTTGAGTTTCCTCTTCAGGATCTGGCCTTCTAAAGAGCAGTCAGGGTTGATCTCTAGGACTGACCAGTTTGACCGCCTTGCAGTCCATGGGACTTGCAGGAGTCTTCTCCAGCACCATAGCTCAAAGGCCTCAATTCTTTGACGCTCAGCTTTCTTATGGTCCAACTTTCACATACATTGCAACTGGAAAAACCATAGCCTTGATTATACACACTTTTGTTGGCAGGGTGATGTCTGCTTTTTAGTATGCTGTCTAGATTTCTTACTGAAAACCATCTCTATCTTTCTTATGCAAATCTAGACAGCATAAGAAGGTAGAAATGGTTTTCAGCAAGAACTATGTTAAGCCAGGTGGAAGGAACCTTTTTTGAACCAGCTTGGAATTTTGAGTACTTGCCAGGAAAGTGGCAAAATTCTGCCCCAGCAGTTATGTCCATTAAAAAGTGATCCATGAAGAAGGGCAAATTAGTGAGATAGTTCCCTATTCTCTTCCCATTTAGCGGGGTCTTGATAATTCCCAGTCTAATTTATTGGTTTTGTTGCTTCTGCAGCTGCACCCAATTTTTTATTTCCTGGGAAAGTTGTGTATGATTTTTTAATAATGAAATGTTTTGAAACAATTGCTTTCATGAAGAAAGACAGGGTTGCATTTGGCGCTTTGCAGCATATAAGGTTCCCTAGTATTCCCCCCCCCCAATACAGCCAAATAAAGAGAGATAGGACCCTGAATAATTATCCCTAATCAGTCTCTTTGGAAATAGTATTGATAGCCAAATTCACCCAATTTTTCAAGGCAGTTTACAAAATCATATTACTGTAGCTTGAGAATCTGCCTGAGGTCTGCAGGGTTTTCTGATTGCTGCAGGGTAATGTTACTTTTTCTGAGTCTTTGGGAGGTAGATCATAATAGAATATTAATTCTAGCAGAAGGGAGCCATTCAGTGTAGCAGTTAAAGGCACAAGATTAGGACTGTTGTTCTTCACCAACTTTAGGTATGAAAGCCAGCTATGTGAGTTTGGGCCAGTGACATTTTCTCAGTCCTAGAAACTGAGTTTTGGCAAGCCCCTTTTGAAATGTTGCCAAGCAACAGCATGGGCTTTTCCATGTAGTCAACCAGGAATCAAGAGTGCTCAAAGAATCATAACAACAGACCTAGAGGGCATTTGGTTTCCTGCCCCGGAATGGTAAAACACTTGTGGCTTTTTGAGATATTATTGGAGTATAGTCTCCATCACTTGCTGGAATTTTAAATACAATAATGTATTTACTGCATAACTCATTGATCTATGTTATATCAACTGTAAAATGTAATAGTTTAATATTTTGAGTGAACATACACTATTTATAGCATTACTTCAGGTTTATGACAGGAATGGTTTTTTTCTACCTAACTTATTAATAAGGTGTCTGGGCAAAATGAAACAGTGATTGTTCACTATTGAACAATAAGAGTGTATACTGTAATTGTGTAATTTTGTATTTGTTCAGCAAGAAAAGCTTTTTCTTGTGGACATTGGAAGGGGGAGGGATCGATCTGACTTTTGCACAATTTTAGCTGACTTTTTAAAGGGAAAAAATTACAAAGAAACAAATATATATTTTCATGAGGTCTCAAGTGCAAACACCTTAGTAGGTATTAATTATTTATTAAGAAAAATAATATATCCCACAAGGATAAAATCTTAATTCAAAAACCAATAACCCACATCATTCTTGCAACAACAATCAGACTACTCAATAACCTCTATAACGAATTTGCGAATACCTAGAAGCAAACAAAGTAATAGCCAAAAGCCAACATGGATTTGTCAAAAACAGATCATGCCAGACTAATCTTATTGCATTCTTTGATAATGTGACAAAATTAGTGGACCAGAGGAATGCCGTCGATATAGTTTACTTGGACTTCAGTAAGGCTTTTGATAAGGTAGACCATAACCTACTACTAGATAAAGTAGAAGAATGTGGGTTAGACAGCCTCACCACCAGATGGATTCGTAACTGGCTGACCAACCGCACTCAACGTGTAGTTCTCAATGGAACTGCATGTACATGGAGGGAAGTATGCAGTGGAGTACCCCAAGGCTCTGTTTTAGGCCCAGTACTCTTCAACATCTTCATCAATGATTTGGATGAGGGAATAAATGGGGAAATCATCAATTTTGCAGATGACACCAAGCTGGCAGGAATAGCCAACACTCCAGAAGATAGGCTTAAGATACAGAAGGAAAGGATCTTGACAAACTTGAACATTGGGCACTATCTAATAAAATGAAATTCAATGGTGAAAAGAGTAAGATTCTACATTTAGGCAACAAAAAATGGAATGCACAGGTACAGTATAGGTGATACCTTGCTCAGTAGTAGTAACTGTGAAAGGGATCTTGGAGTCCTAGTGGACAACCATTTAAATATGAGCCAGCAGTGTGCAGCAGCTGCCAAAAAAGCCAACACAGTCCTAGGCTGCATCAACAGAGGGATAGAATCACGATCACATGAAGTGTTAATACCACTTTATAATGCCTTGGTAAGGCCACACTTGGAATACTGCATTCAGTTCTTGTCGCCACGATGTAAAAAAGATGTGGAGACTCTAGAAAGAGTGCAGAGAAGAGCAACAAAGATGATTAGGGGACTGGAGACTAAAACATATGAAGAACGGTTGCAGGAACTGGGTATGTTTAGCTTAAGAAAAAGAAGGACTAGGGGAGACATGATAGCATTGTTCCAATATCTCAGGGGTTGCCACAAAGAAGAGGGAGTCAAACTATTCTCCAAGGCACCTGAGGGTAGAACAAGAAGCAATGGGTGGAAACTAATCAAGGAGAGAAGCAACTTAGAACTGAGGAGAAATTTCCTGAGAGTTAGAACAATTAATCAGTGGAACAGCTTGCCTCCAGAAGTTGTGAATGCCCCAACACTGGAAGTCTTTAAGAAGATGTTGGATAGCTATTTGTCTGAAACGGTATAGGGTTTCCTGCCTAGGCAGAGGGTTGGACTAGAAGATATATGTATTTGTGTTACAACCCCTGGTATGCCTAAATATGGGAGGAAAGTCACTACTCCCTCTTTCTGTCCTTCGGCTCATCACAGAAGACCATGCAGGCAGAAAACCATATTTTTATTTTTAATGTTGCCTTTTTATATTTGTGTTGTATTTGTACTGATAAATAAATAAAGGGAGACTAGTATAGATCTATTTCGAGCTAATTAGCTCTCATCAGCTAGCCATACCCTAACATGCCCAGGTTCAAATCCCAGTAAGGGTATGGCTAGCTGATGAGAGCTAATTAGCTCGAAATAGATCTATACTAGTCTCCCTTTATTTATTTATCAGTACAAATACAACACACACACACACACCCCACACACACCACACACACCACACACACACACACACACACATGGTATCATGAGCATGCTGAAGGTTTTTTTTGTGTTTGAGTAAAATCGACAAATTACAAACAATAAATCATAACTTTATACAAAGTCTTTACTGAAGTCAGCTATGAAGTACAATTTCAGTGAGCTAATCCAAGCACTTTTAAGTTCACCTGGACTCACTCTGATGCCACAAAGGAAAAGACAGTGGCAAGAGATATATTAATCAAATCCAGCCAGTGGTTAGGAGAGGAGGCATCAGTAAAGCTTATAACTTCATTACTATCAGTTTCTGAAATATAGAAGCAAGGGAGCCAAGATGTTCTTCTGAAGATATGATCCCTCTACTGAAGAAGCTCTTGATCCATTAATGTTTGAGAGGCATAGCATTCAAATGATCAAGACAAGACCAAATCTACCTGAACCTCTTGTAATTTATTATAGGGAAGCTATAATATTAAAATGATGTGTGGAGAAAAATGAGTGAATTCATTATGGTGGATAAAGGTGCTAGGCTTGGAATGGGTAAACCCAAATTCTGGCCCTCATGTAGAAAGCCAGCTCTGATCAGTCATTCGCTCTCAGCTCTAGGGAGAAGGCAAAGGCAAACCTCATTTGAAATCTTCCTTCATATCATGGTGAGCAAGCATGAAGTATAGCTAAATCTCCCTGAAAAAAATAAACTGATAATCCGCTTTCTGTGACAGTGTCCCTATTAAGATGCATGATCGATCGGTTTTCCGGTGTAGTTGAGAATCTGTGGTTGGAGGGCTTTTTTTTTTTTTTGCCAGATTTGTTTCTCTGACTTTTGAATGTTCTCCCATTTCCCCTTTACCTTTCTAATATTCCAGTTCCCTTCAGATGGTCTTCATGCCTACCCAGCTCTTCTTCTTCTGACTCGGATCAATCATCAAACAATTCAAACCCAGATGAATCTGATAAGAGGCCTGGTAAGTTTCCATCTGATTCTGAAATTTTAGGGCCAATGGGAACCAGGCTTAGGAAGATCAGGATTTCTGTGAAAACAGACCCTTAATACCATTGTGAGAAGCCTTCTTGACAATCAGTTATGTCCTCCATTTTTCTGCAGCTGCTATAATTTTTACTGCATATGGCAACTCAGTTCAGTCACGTGCATATTCCTTTTTATAATATGATTTTCCTTAAACAAAAGTTTGTATTGAACTTCATGTTAATACGGTAGAGTAGGCTCATATAAATCTTCATCTGTTTTTTCTCCAAGTAGAGTAGAACAGCTTATTTTATTCTGGTATCTTAAAATGCGTTGGAAGTAAAAAATTCAGAATTCTCTCCTAGCATATTTCAGAGAGATCTCTGGGAGTTGTAGTCCCAAAACATAATCTAGAAGCCACCAATTTGAATTTTGCTGAATCATACAAGCAGCCATCACCATCTTCAGTTGTACAGTGGCACCTCGGGTCCGGAACGGCTCAGACCATGAACAATTTTGGTACCAGCCAAAAAATCCACTAAACGTTTCACTCACGTGATGAACACATCTTTGGGTGCCAATCAAATATAGCGCGCCAATTTTCCCTGCTGCACCGATGTCCCATGCCATGCCATTTTTTTTTGCATGGGCATGTGCAGTCAGTCTTACCTGGTCATGACCAAATTGGGTGCCGACCGATGTCCTGGAACAGATTACGGTTGGCACCCGAGGTCCACTGTATCACCATTTTAAGCCAAATCAACAGCCATTACTACCATCAGCCAGAGTTCACAATTTTCTTTATTGCATCAGTGGATCTAATTATTGCATATATAGAATACAAGGTCTTAACAATTTCTCTGGGCTGCTGTTCCACAGCACTTACTAATTCTGTCCCATTGTAGATAGGACAGATTGCCATTTTGCCATATTGCCATTTTGGTGTGCAGCTCTTTATAGGTAGTTCTACACGAATCTGCTTAATCTTCTTTTAAAATTGATCTTAATTACTTTACTCAGAACAATTTAAAGTAATGTAAAGCTGCTGCTTAGCCCAGTGATTTGTTGGTTTGTTTTATTTATTTATTTTGCTGTACTTACATCCGTGTGATGCAGTTTTGCTGAGCACATTTTTTTTCTGTATAGTTTGGAAGTGGTTATTGATATATGAATATTCCAATATAATTCAATTTATGAGAAAATCATGAAGCTGGATACTGTGCAGCCCTGCTTGAACATGGGAATATCAACATTGATTCAAACAGACTTCCACAATCTTCTGTCCATCAGTTACTATTGATAATGCATGATAGGATCCGTGATAGGGACCGAACCCTATTGGAGTTTACCACAATAGAAATACCGTATTTTTTGGAATATAAGACACACTGGAGTATAAGACACACCAAGGTTTTGAAGAGGCAAATTAAAAAAAAAAGTAGGTAGGTAGATAGAGGGAGAGAGAGAGAGAGTAGTTAGATAGGTAGGTAGGTAGATAAAGCGAGAGAGAGAGAGAGAGAGAGAGAGAAAGAGAGAGAGAAAAATAGAAAGATAGAGAAATAGGGAAATACAGTAGGCAGGTAAGGAGAGAGAGAGGGTGTAGGTAGGTAGAGGGATAGAGAGAAATAGAAAGAGAAATACAGTATATAGGTAGGGAGAGAGAGAGTAGGTAGGTATGTAAATGGAGAGAGAAATACAGTAGGTAGGTAGGGAGAGAGAGTAGTTAGATAGGTAGGTAGGTAGATAAAGTGAGTGAGACAGAGAGAGAGAGAGAAAAATAGAAAGATAGAGAAATAGGGAAATACAGTAGGCAGGTAAGGAGAGAGAGAAGGTGTAGGTAGGTAGGTAGAGGGATAGAGAGAAATAGAAAGAGAGAGAGAGAAATACAGTATATAAGTAGGGAGAGAGAGAGTAGGTAGGTATGTAAATGGAGAGAGAGAGAGAGAAATACAGTAGGTAGGTAGGGAGAGAGAGTGTAGGTAGTAGGTAGGTAGATGTTTCCAGGTGTATTTATCCATGTGCTGGACAAGGAAATCGCTCACATTCTGCAGCACCTGACTTGTTTCTGCTGGCACAGCACTTGATCAATGTAATTCTCATCAATCACTGCAACTAAAGAGCTTTCCGAAAGGAGGAAAAAAACGTTTTTGCACTCAGCAAATCTCCCAAAAATGGCCTGTTTTTTTTGCAAAAAAAACCCCCTCCCTTTTAAAAAGGCATGAATAGCCTTGGGGGGACTTGCAGAGTGCTCCCGGGCGAGCAAAAACGAGCAAAAAATGGCCCGTTTTTCATGAAAACGGGCTCATTTTTTTGTCAAGAAATTGCATGCATAGCTTTATGGAGGCTTTAGAGGGCTTCTGCGGGCTGGGAGGGGGGCAAAAAAATGGTCCATTTTTGCTCATTTCTGCCCTCCCCAGCCTCCACAAGCTCTCTGAAAGCCTCCATAAGGGTATGCATGGCCATTTTTGTGAATGGGACGGGGTATTCGATGTATAAGACGCACCCAGATTTCCAGCCTCTTATTTGAGGAAAAAAGGTGCGCCATACTCCAAAAAATGCAGTAAGTAGATTAAAAATAATCTTAATAAAAATTAGAAATTAGATTAAAATTCCTTAGTACCCTTTTCTGGAAGCTGGCAATCTTGTAAAATTAAAGAATTGATATTTAAAAAAAATAACTTTTGAATGTGTATGGAAGAAGACAAATTAGAAAATGTATACATCATGAATTCTTTGTAAAAGAAATTGCCCTTTTCCTTATTGCTTATTCCCCTGAAATGTAGAACAATCTGCCCAGGTACAAACACTGCTAAAATAGATAAATAACTAAGAATAAATAACCTGTTAAGAACAAATAAGTGATGCTATTCTTTTTTAGTTGTTTAGTTTTTTAGTCAGATATAGAAATGGGATTCATTCACTTTCAAGCAATGAGCCTTTGGTTATGGTTATGTGTGTTTATATAGGATGTTATGACCATGGTCTTCAAACATGCTTGATGAATATTCATATATCATATTGACATGTTCACATGTCATATTGTGTCTTATTATACTGAGGCTAAAACCAAGCAAATCACACTATCGCTTAATATAGTATGCACATCTAATGACAGGCCTAGTAAGTTGGTTTTAACAGTGTTGTTGCTTTGAATCTAATTTGCTTTGGAATTCTTGGCCATAATACCTTGTTTTGCACTTTTCAGAAAAATATTTCATGACCTGTTTAGTTGAATTAATATTACCAAATTCAACACAAGCATGTGTTATGCATATAATTTTGATTAAGATGGGATTTATAAGTAATTTTAATGTGTGAATATATCACAATGTATTCATGGGATTGGTTTGATGTATTAGTTTGTTCTCCAGGGCTTTTCTGAACTTTATGCCTGCCTATATATTTTCCCTCCTTTTCAACAGTACTGAGCGATGTCATGGCTTTGGTTACTGCCCTCTTAAGCAATTATAAGAACGGCCTGAGAATTAAGAAATTGCAGGATTTTTTGCTGACAGATGAAGGGATTGATCTTGAAAAGTTCAGCATTGCCCAGGGCTACAAAGACACAGTGGAATTTTTGGAGCAAAAGATGCCTCAACTAATATTGAACTATCAAGTTAATAGGCATAATACTCTTGTCATTGAATCTCACTCAGGTAATGCCTCCTTTGATAGATCCATCACTTTGGTGATGGTTATTGTCATCCATAATGTGGGAGTTGAGTCTTGCAAGTACATATAGAGTATTTGAATTAAAACAAGAAAAAAGTTTTGTCTAATAAAGGTGCTCAGCTATGTCTAAACTGTAATCTTCTTTCAAGTATGGAAATTGGCCAGTCACTTTCTCTTGAGTCCAAGCTAGCTCACAGTATTGTTATGCAATAAGTAGGTAACCTTTTGTGTGCCGAAGTGAGTTTTAACAACATAAAAGCAAAGAATAAATTAAGGAGTTGTCCTTAATTTTTGACCATTATTTTAATCACAATTTAAAGTTCAACTCGTGCTGAAAAAAGTGACTTACAATTCATCCATGAAGTTTCAATCATCATACTGCCTTCTCAGTTATGTGATCAAAATTTGGGCAGATGTCAATAATTGGTCTTTTAACAACTGATTTAACGACCACATTGCTTAGCAGCTGATTGTAAATTGAAGACCATCTGTAAAATCCAATAATCTCTTCCTTGCTTCTCACTTTCCCCCCCTCTCCATCCAGTGGTAACAGAAAGCTATTACAGTTTTTTTATCACATCAAAATGTTATAGCTAAAATGACCGGCAAGTTATCCCTGAAGGGAATCGCCTGCCATTTATCAATCTTATTAGCAAGTGTGCATTGGGGAAAGTGGCACAGATTTGGAAAAGACCTGTTAAATTAGGGCAATTTTTTGTTAGGGAGAATTTTATGGGGAGAGGGGATAGTATAGTGAGTATAGTACTTGCCTAAACAATGGAAGACTCATGAAAGTTATATAGAAAAATACAGGAGATGTTGGGAAAAATGTGTATAAAATTCATGTGACACCATGGCATGGATTTTCTGAGCTTTGGGATTCACTGAAAAGTTGAAATGTGTTATTAAATCCCAATAATGATTGCAAATTCTGCCCTTGGTGATACACATTTATCCTGCTCCTGTAATGGTAAAACATTCTTGAGATATTGTTGAAATATAGTTTTCAGCATCTCTTGCTGGACTTGAAATCCAATAATGGGCCTCAAGTTATTCACTGGTCTATTTATATCAAATGTAAACAATAGTTTGGTATTTAGAGTGGGCATACACTCTAAATTTATTTGTGCATTTATGTGTGTGTGTGTGTATGTGTGTGCTATTTAAAGAATGCTTTTTTTGTAATGTGAAAGTTTTTCAACTTAACATATTAATATGTCCCTGGTCAAAGTGCAAGAGTTGTTCACTCATTAACGTTAAGAGCACACTCGTGTAGCTGAGCTAAAAAAACAGCTTTTTATTGTGGATATTGGAATGGAGAGAGATTAGTTAAACTTTTGCACAATTTTAGTTGCCCTTTATAGAAGGAAGGCAAAAAAATAGAAAGAGGGCAAAGAATGAAGAAATAGAATATACATTGTTCAAGAGGCTCCAAATGCAAACATTTTAGCGCTTGTATGTGTTTCCTTGTTTGAATTTAAATTTATCATGGAGAAGTTAAAATCTTCTTCATAAAAGCTGCTTCATCTCCCTGTGGTCTATATTGCCCAGAGCAAAGTTTTTTTTAAAAAAAGTTTAGACTGATATCCTATATTGTGAAGGTGGATCTTGATTTTGAATCTTCTGCAGACTGATTTCATGCATTGGAGCTGGAGGGTAGTGCTGTAGGTTACAGGCAATCCTCGTTTTACAGTTATTTATTTAATGACTGTTTGAAGTTATGGCAGCCTAGGAAATTCTGGTTTATGAGCTGTACTCATACTTATGACCATAGCACCACCCCCTCAGTTACATGATTGCAATTCAAGCGCTTGGCAAATGGCTCACATTTGCTACTGGTTGCAGTATCCTGCAGGAACATTGTCACCATTCCCCCCCCCCTCCAGTTTTCAACCAAAAACTACCATTGGGAAGCTAGATTTGCTCAGTGACCATGTGGTTTGTTTTTACAAGCAGTGATTTGCTTAACAACTGCTATGACAATTGTCATAAAATCAGGCCTGACTCTTCAGTATCTTGGAAATTCTAGTTCCAGTTGTGGTTATACTTTGTGGATTACTTGCCCCTCAGAATCCTCGGAATCATGGGTCTGGTTTCCCTCCCCACATGGGTCCCTACAGGCCCTGGTCTTGCTTTCTGACCAAGGCACTCTGGGACTTGTCTGCTTCTCAGTCAGCTCCAAAACCCAGCAGTACCCAATTTACTTTTCTCTTTTTTACAGCTTCTGAGGGTCATGCCCAGCAGATGCAAGGCTCAACTTCCGCCGTCAGTGCTCTCTCTGCAAGTGACTCTCACTGTCAAAACATACCTGCCTCAATTGCTGTTGTTCCTCCTGAAGTAAATAATGTGTTTCACACCATCCAAACTTGTCCATCTACCATGTCCTCAAACTTACCTTCATTTCATGAGTCCCACAATACTGTATCAGTCAACGCCAAGAGTTCCTCTCTTTTTTCCTCTGTTGTTCGGTCACAGCAGCCAAACCCACAGCAGCCCAGTGCAAAATCGGTCACCGAACAGATCCCTAGCACTTCACACATGACCACATTCCAACCCTCAACTGTTCACGATGAACTGAAGCAACAAGTAGCCCGGGTTCTGGCCAGGCACCCAAAGGGGTTGTCTCTATTCCAGTTCCGAATTGCCTATAGTGCTGCCTTTAAACAACATTTTCCAGTGGGTAATGCTGCTTCTACCAAGGAACGTCTCCTTGAGATGCCGGATGTTGTTTGTGTGAAGGGTCATGGAGTTCAGACACTGCTGTTCCCCGTGTCCCCTGATGTGTCACCTGCAAAACCAGGTATGGCTATTATGGAATTTCCTTAGTTTCCTAATTTGACATTTCTTCTGCATTGCGTTTTTGAAACAGAAAAATAGCTTGACCCCAAGATTCTCCTTCCACACTTTTCCATAAACCACGTGACCAAATTAAAGCAAAATTAGAGCTTTTATTGCAACAGCAAATGTACGAAATGCTTCACAAGCAAGAACATTTCATGTTCATCAGGCACAAGGGGTACATATCTTAAACGTGTAGGATAAGAAGAAATAAGGTGGTTGCTTCTGCGTGCCTTGTCTATTTTTGGACTGAAGCTGGCACCACCACCACCACCATTTCAGGAGAAGAATATCCCCACTCTTCTGTAAAGGAAAGACAAAGCGAAGGACAAAGCATTTGGAAGAATAGGAATTGGTTGGTTGGGGGGATGGAATACAAGAACATAGACATGTTCTATGTTTTGGTGTTTGGATCTAGGATGGTGAGGCAAAAAGGAAAATGTAAGACTAGAACTTTCCCCCTCATTCATATGCTTATTTAACTGGTTTTAAGGCAAAATCAGTATATGGTAATTGAGTCCTCAGAACTCTTATGGACCATCATTGCTGAAAACAGCTAGCAGTTTCCTGACATCTTGCAATGGAAACATGCAAATCTATTTTGCAAACCCTAAAATCAGGCACATGACCTTTTTTTTTAAAAAAAAAAAGTCCCTAAAGTTTTCCTCCACCCATCCCATACATCTATATATGTGATGCAGTCTAATATGTTGGGTTTTGTTATAGATGGCCAATAAAGAGCCAACAAAAGCAATGCAAAGTTGATATGTGAGCATAATTATTAAATGCTCAGAGATCTGACAAAATTATCTCAGTACAGTTTTATCACAAGTTACTTTTTTTACAGCCTCTTTCCCAGTGAGTATGAAGCCTGAAGTTATTGGCCAAGATCCTATAAGGCGCTCTGCTCTCTGGCTTTCAGTGGTGCCCACTACTTTTGTTTACGCATTTTTTAGATAAATTTATGTTTTGTTTCTCCCCAGGTCAACCTGCCTCTTCCAAAGTTGAGAACGTTGCAGTGGCATCTAACCTTGTATTGGTCCATCCTATACCTGTGACTAAACCTGCTGTAAAAGCACTTGATTCTAATTCCATTGGGACACCACATTTAGGCTCCCCTGAAAAGCCAGGAAGCAAGGATTGTTGCATCTCTAAGGACCAACATCGAAGCATGCTTCTGGCCCAATGCCAAGAACAAGAGAAGACCAGAACAAACCTGCCAGGCTTTTCGGGTCAGCTATCTAAAGTAGAAGACATTCCGGTGCTTCCTGGCTATTTTTTGCAGGATGAATCACTGATAGTTCCACAGTCTTTCCTGGTACCTGCTGCTCCCAGGGCTACCATGATGCCTATACCTAGGCCCCATACTTCCTTCTTGCAATATTATGAGCCCATCACAGCACTAGAAAATAAGAGGAATAAGCCATTCACTGAATTTCATGCCCAGAGTACCCCAAGTTCCACTAAAATTATGCAAATGAATACTCATTTAAATGGTCCTGATCCCAACCTAAGAGAGACCTCTTTCATTCCACACTACCCTGCAGCTTTACCTATATATTCTCAAGGCACAGTATGCGGTGATAATTTGCAGCCAGGTAACTCCAGATTTACATCTTCCACTAACTCAAAGAGTTCTGTTCCATCAGTTGACTCAACACCAGCTCCCCCAGTTTTAGTAAAACCTGAAATTTGCTCTCCAAAGAGTACATCACAGAGCTCCAATATTATTCAGCCTAAGCTTCCAGTACAACCACCATCTCCCACCCTAAGTATAGAACAAAGAAATTATAATCATGCTATTACAGAATTTGATTCCTTATCTGAAGCGCAGATACAATCCAGAGCTGCTCAGCATTTCTCGAGTCCTGACTCCTCTGCAAAGAGTTCTATTCCTTCACTGCCTAGAAATTCTGACAGCTTCTTTCCACCCAGATCCCAACTAGACCACCAATTACAACAGCCTACCCATGTAAGACTAGATGAGCTGCAATCTGTTTCTGTTTCTTCAGCAGATAAGACAAAAGCCTCTTCGGACCGAGTATCTCCTGCAGCCGTGTATCAGAGAAAACCCACTTATGCGAATTCTCTTGAAACCAACTCAACCACAGAATCATTCATTGCCTGTTCAGTCAGTGGATCCTTACAAACTTCATCTGTGGTCGCCACTAATTCCAGCACTTCGTCATCTGTATCCCCGAGGACAAGGGCAGCAAGTCCAGCTTCTCAATTAGACTTTACTGCCAACACATATGATCAAATTGCCTACACTTCTGCTAAGATCACCCGTAGATCATCTAGTCCTTTGTTTTCTGAGACTCAGGTTTCCTCTCAGCAAAGACAGTATGTCAAGGCAGCTGCTACTGTAATCTCAAACACGGAAACAACAAGCCCCACTTCTTTGTCGCCAGAATCCACCACCAGTTCACACCACCAGTTTGCATATGCTTCCAGCAGGATCACCACTAATTCCACTGCCCTATCTTCTGAGACTTATGCTTTCACACAGACAAGTGAGACGATAATTGCCTTGAGTTCAAAAATGGTGAGCTCCATTTCTTCTCTAGATTCTACCACCAGCTTACCTTGCCAGCATGCCTGTGCTTCTGCCAAGGCCACCAGTACTTCTAGTGTTTTGTCAAAGTCCACCGCCTGTCAGACTCCAGATGTTGATTTCAACGCTAGTTTAACTAATGATCCTCCTAGTCAGAATAACCTCACATCCTCATCGTCTAAACAGGAGAACCAGTCTTCCTCTCAGCAAAAAAAGCAGGTGCCTGATAATCCCAACCCCAAAACCTATGGTAGATGTCTCATCCTATAATAGGCTAGCCTTCAAATGGTCCATGCGAAGACATTTGCATATGGACACTTCCCCCCCCCCCCCCAGGGAGATGAAGAATAGCCTCTTCAATATGCTGCCTAAGGGCATTCAGAGACGATCCTTATCTACGCCAACCCATGACCACTTACCTATCAACTATCAAATTCAAGGAATTTTCCAAAGGTTACAAATATTGTAATTAAATTGTTTCAGCCATAAGAAGAACTGTCACTAGATTACACACAATGAGATAGCTACCTCAAATGGCACGTAACGTGGAGCTGTAGTACAGTAACAGAGGAAATAATGATGGGTGCTCTTATAGCCATTCCAGTGCCCTCTAGCTGATTTGCTGGCTTTTTATGTGATGGAAGACACCATCAATAGCATTGAGCCAAGGTCAGCAGATTAACTCATTTTCTGAATGAGGAGCAGAAGCTGTAATTTTTCGCCCCCTCAGGTGGGCGTATGCCCTGGGTTGTCTTGCCCAAAATATCACTGTGAGATCTTCCTTTTAGTTCTACTAACTAGAACTCTTTAAAAAAAATGACAGGGTAGAATTGTAATTGTCCAGGGTGTTCAGATTCTGTGCTAGTAGCAGCTTGGTTTGCTGTTGTGCAAGCATATATAATTGCATATAATGATACTGTTGTTCTGTTCCGAAATCATGGGCACAAACTGATTCTTGAACCTTCAGCCTTTTCTCTCAGTCTCAGAAACATTAATTCTGAACCAATTGATTCAACAACTTTTAAAAAGTCAGATTTGCCGGTTGTTGAATGTGTTGCCTTCCATATCTTGTAATGTCTGGGAGCAGAATGGTTGAACATTATGCTTTCTGTATTTTCCTCTGGAAGTTCTGCTGAATGGTCTCACATGTTATGTTTTGGTAGAAATGCAAATTTGGACTGTTCTGATTCTGAATTATGACCAAAGCAAAATATGAAGATATGCTAGAGTTTCTTTAAGAACGAATGCGGTTAGATTGGAATGTGTTGCTTTCTGCTCTCCTGCTTCCCCACATAGGCTGGGTGTTTACTTGCTCATTTCCTGTTTTCCCGGGATTCTTCCCTTTTACCTCTTCAGCTGTCATTGATGTCCCAGTGCTGCATATGCCACTGGCTGACCTGTCCTTCAACCTTCCTAATACGCTCCCCTTAGCCTCCTGCTCTTTTTATCATCGTCTTCTCTTTTCAATGAGAGCAAATTTACTTTATATCCTTTGTCTAACCTGCTTCTGGCTTACTACCAACCTTCTTTAGTTTGCAGCTGCCTTTTTCCCACATGCCTATAGAGAAAGAAGTTAACCTCTTAAGGGTAGTTATTGCTGAAGGACAAGAATCCGAGACAATCTATCCAATCAATATTGAAGGCACGTGCAAAAAAATTTCAGACAAATATTCTATCTCCAGTTTACTTGCTGTTTAGGAAATTAATACTTAATGCAATTTTTTGTTCATTGTGTGGATCTTTTGGCTTATATTTTTGTGTCAAATAAAATAAAATATTTAACCAATAATATGTTTGGCATGTTTTAATTTCACATGTTCGTTTTATGTAAACACATATGGGCAAAAGTCTATAGGAAAGGCTCAAAGAGTTAAGAATTTTATTAGTATCGTCCTCCCCTCCCAAAAATATGTGCATATCATCTATATTATAGAGAGAGCCAGTGTAGTGGTTGAAGTGCTGGTCTAGAAACCAAGAGACTGGGTTCTAGGCCTCCCTTAGGCATGAAAGTTGGATGACTTTAGCCAGTCATTTTTCAGTCCAACTCATCTTACAGGGCTATTATGGGGAAAATAGAAGGCTGGAGTATTCAGAGCATTTGCTACCTTGAGTTAAGGGATAAAATGGCATATATTTGTAAATGTAATAAATATTGTACAGTAATTTGTTGTAGAAAAATGAGAGCATTTAGGACTGGGTTACACATCTGAACCCTGAAAGGATTGGGAACTAATTTGGTTGATACTCCTTTCAGAATGATGCAACTAACTGACTTATTGCTGATTTTTGAGAAGTCTGGCTGATCATCTACTTGATTCCTAGAATGAAGAGTTACTCGGAGTTTAGTTTCTGTAAGTTTAGTTTAATGATTAAAGGCATCAAACTAGAAACTGGAAAACCAAACTTTCATTCTGCCTTAGACACAAAGTCAGCTTGGTAACTTTGAGCCAGTCACTCACACTCAACCCTAGGAAGTATGCAGTGGGAAGCAATTTTCCCAAGAAAAATGTGATAACTAGTCAGGGTAGTCACCAGGAGTCCGCATTGACTCAAAAAACAAAAAAACCCTATGCTATAACATTGTCTTTCCACTTCCCTGTAGTTGATTTTTTTTATTATTATCAAACTTTAAGCATATGTGAAAGCCTGTATCCTGAAGGTTACTAAGGTTGAGTCATTTGTTAGATTTAATACAACCCCATTAGGAATAAGGTAGGAAGGGACACTCCATTTGCATCTGTGTTATAGGATGGTGTACATGTATGAAATGTAAATAAATTGGCCTATACATAGATTCCAATTACACTATTTACTCCATGCCCATTTAGTCTGAACGCTCACCTGTTTTTGCAAGTGATTTCTGGGAGAGGAAAGTGATTGCTCATGACTTGTTTCGTGATAGTGATGGCAAGAAACTTGCTTGTCATTATGCACTATGGCTTTTCCAATGTAGGGGATCTTAATAAATATATTTGCTTGAACTGCATCATCTGAAACCTGATAAAATTGTTTGTCTCAAGTCCCCAAACAGCCTTTCTTTCATTCCCAAATCACATTTCCCACCTCTAATGTCTCATAATAGTAAATGGGTTCCGTGAAACCTTTATTAGGAGTTTTGCTATCATGTTCTTCATGAGAGAAACAAGCCATGATGGAAGATACTCTGAAGGGAGATGCAATTGTTCTGGGATCATAATGACCTGTTTTAATTTAAGACAGATAACATCTACTGGAGATCAATATAAGTCTTTCAATCTCCAGAATTTCAGTGTTAACATTTCTCATCCTCAACAAGAAATGTCAGAAAATCAATGAGATTTGCTTTCCAGGGAGACTATTGGGTTATTCAGCTGAAGCTAATAGAGATTGTTTAAGGATATATTGGTATCTAGTGCAGGGCAGTTACCTAGGAGTGATATAACCAAGTAATTTACCAAATCAAATTAATTGATTGAATGTAACTGGAGGTAGAAAGATTTTCACCACCTAAACTAGGGGTCAGCAACCAAACACTCAAAAGAGCCACAAAGGTCCTAACCGGAAGTCACTCATTCAATGCTGGAGCTGACCGGAAGTCCGGTTCTCCCACCATAGGGTCTCCTAACACAGCAACCTTTTTCCTCTACCTGTCCTAACCAAAAGCCCTATTAATTGTGGAGCTGACCAGAAAAGCCACCCCTTGCCATAGAGTTTGCTCCTGACACGCCATGCTTTCCCACCCCCACCGGAAGATCCTCTCAAAATTGTGGCGCCAACCGGCAACGGAGTCACAGCAGAGGGAAGAAAGAACCATATGGGGCTCCAGAGCTGCGGGTTGCCGATCCCCGACCAAAACTCTAGTTGTACCAATGGGTCAAGAAACTGAGTAATTGAGGGGTCTTTAGTGCTCTCTGAGCTTGGTTGTTCTCTTGCAGGCTTCATCAATGATGAAGTTTTTTGGGTAATGAAACATATGCAAGAAAATAACCAAGTCCAGAGAGCCTCAAGGGCCGCTCATTTCAACCCTGCTGAGCTACAAATATTCTCCTTTATTGGTACAACCAATGTTGTTGTACTTATTTTGTGCAATGACAAGAAAGACTATACTATACAAAATAAATTCTTTCAAAATCACACAGTCAAGTGCTGCATATCATTTTTACCAGTCAGATCATAGATGTCAAACCTGTGTCATGTTGCCATCATGTGATGTTTCATGATGTTTTTCCCATTTGTGGAGCTGGGCTGGATATGGCCTGCGCTTGATATATCCGTCCCGTGGGTCACCAGTTCGACATCCCTGACATAGTTTTTTTTTTTCAGCTACGAGGGCAGCAGGATACGTAATGACATGATAAAAACTGAAATAACCATCAGAATTTTTAATTTAGTTTGGGTTTTTTCCCCCTAGGGCACTAAGGGCCTAAAAATAAAAGATTTACTTTGACTTTCCAAAGTTTAGTGTACCTGTGCTATTTATTTTAAAAAATGTGGGGGAAATATTTGGTGTTTTGCAATTAAATTTCAATGATGTGAATAGGTACCATATTTTTCGGAGTATAAGATATACTGGAGTGTAAGACACAAGATTTTGAAGAGGCAAATTAAAAAAAAGTTTTTGCACTCCGTAGACTTCTCAACAATACCCTGTTTTTAGCAAAAATGGGGCTGTTTTTAGTAAAAAAAAAAAAAAAGCATGCATAGCCTTTAGGAGGCTTATAGAGTGCTCCTACGGGCTGGGGGGAGGAAGTGAGCAAATAGTGGCCCATTTTTTACTCATTTCTGCGCCCCCAGCCCCCGGGGACACTGGAAGCCGCCTAAAGGCTATGTACGGCCATTTTAGAGAAGGGGGCAGTGTTTCGGGAGGCAAAAATTGCTGTATTCAGTGTATAAGACCCAGATTTTCAGCCTCTTTTTTTGAGAGAAAAAGGTCCGTCATACTCTGAAAAATACGATATGTGGTCTTTGAGTTGCCATCCTTATTTTATGAAAACATTCTTCTAGAATAAATCAAATCCTAATCTTTGACTCTGCTTTCCATAGACAAGGTTACTTTTACAAGTGCCAAATTGATGCTGAGTACGCATGCCCAAGATGGTATCCTGTCACGTTTGAGGAGAGCTTCAGGAAGATGATTGTCCTTCTTGGGGCTTGCAAGGGGGTACCCTATCCCATCATTGGTTCCAGGTCCAGCTATGAGAAATTCCTTGGACCTCGGGGATACCCTTGATCTGCGATGTCCTGCCTTGTAGCTGGAATGTCATGAGTGAAATGGGACGGTTGTTGGTGAAAGGAGAATGGAGAGCGTCAGTGGCTGCCGGCATGGGTGTGGTCAGCGGCTGTGGCGGGATGCCCAGCCTGGGGTCTCTGCAGCTGGCGTGGGTGTGGTCGGTGGTGGCGGGATGCCCGGCCTGGGGTCTCCTTTGCTGCCACTCCCCATGCCGTGGTGTTGCTCCCACCCCTCCACCTTGCTTATGGACATGATAAATTGGATCAGCGGGGAGTGGCTGAGGCAGCTGGCATGGATATTGATGCCAGCGGAAGATGGCTTCAGTAGTTGGCGTGGGCACGATTGGAGTGGGGGGAGTCCTTCGTTGTGCCCCCCTCCAGTATCACCACCGTTGCCTGGGCCACCGTACTGTGCCATTTGGCCATTTGACCCCTCCTCCTGTGACACTATGGACTGGGTCAACAGAGTGAGGCCCTGGTGATGGATATCAGTGTGGCTGGCGTGGATGGAGCTCAGTTGTTGGAGTCATTGAAGTTGGAGCAGCCACCACTGCCGCAACTGTCCTCACAGCCACCATCACTGGCCGCTTCACCACCTCGCAAGTTAGCATCTGCTGCGATTTTGACAGCTGGTGGTAACTCTTACATATTGTCCTTAATGCTGACTATTTCTATGATGGACATAAGATTCCCACTACCCCCTTGAACACTGTTGCTGCCCCCCCCCCCCCATGGACATGTCATCTCCTTGTTCCATCTCCCCATGATATCATCCTGTTTAGTTGATGCCACACTCTCCTCTATGTTATACTGCAACAGAACTTTACTCCCTTCGGGAACTCCCCCTTTCCCTGGGATGGCCTTCTTGCCTATCAAGACGCTTCCTTAATGACGGATCTTGGGATTCCGAGAGGTGGCATATGAAGAAGAGATTTCTTAGGGGTTTCTTACAGGGGTTTTTAATCAAATTTTAAAGGGGTGGGTGGGCGGGGGTTGATTCAGATGGCTCAGACAGGCTTGTGGGGAGTCTGCCAGGGCACAGGCCAGAGCTAACTAATAGGTGCGGGTTGGGAGTGCTGGGAAGGGTTGGAATTCTAGGGGAGGCATTAAGCCATTCCATTGGTTTTTTTTTTCACTATCTCTACTGTTTGTGGGAGAGGCAGATATGGTGGAGGCTGAGGGCCAAATTATGTTCGGGGATGCAAATTCATTGTTTAAGAGCGATTGCGCGTTCCAAACCTCATCACCCTTCTCACACCCCTGGGTACTCAGGATTACAGGACCTGGTCTCTGGCTGGTGTCGCTTAATGCCAGGTCCATGGTACATAAGGCTCTGCTCATTTACGACCTCATACAAGAGGGTAGAGCGGATCTGGCGTGCATTACGGAGACCTGGTTGGGCCATGAGTGGGGTGTTCCCCTTAGTGAACTATGCCCACCAGGCTTCCAGGTGTTTCACCAGCCGAGAGCCCAAGGCAGGGGTGGGGGGGTGGCAGTGGTTATTAGGGAAAGTCTCGGACATCAGGAGGTCACTGTGCCTCAGATAGGCGGATGTGAGTCCCTTTTTGTGAAATGGGGCTTTGGAGTTCAGGTGGGCCTTTTTGTTATGTACCTATCTCCCTGCTATGTTTCATCGGCCCTGCCGGAGCTGCTGAATGCTAGCTGGATTGGCAGTTGATTTCCCCAGGTTTATGATCCTGGGGGATTTCAATCTGCCTTCCATTGGCGAGACATCCGAGTCAGCTCGGGAGTTCATGGCTTCCATGACGGCTATGGACCTAACTCAGTTAATTCAAGACCCCACCCATAATAGGGGACACAGTCTCGATCTGATTTTTGTCTCTGGGCAGTGGATGAATGATCTAGATTTAAGGGATATTTCTATTCAACCCTTGTCATGGTCTGATTATTTTCTCATCAGCTTGACTTCCATACTGCTACCCCTCACCGCAGAGAGGCGGAACCGACTAGATGGTTCTGCCCCAGGTGCCTGATGGACCCTGAAAGATTCCTGATGGAGCTTAGGACTTTTCCTGAATCCCATGCTCACAACTCGACCGAAGCCCTAGTGGAAGCCTGGGATAGGGCGGCCACTGGGGCCTTGGATCATGTTGTGCCTTTGCGGCCTCTGACCCGGTGTCAATCCCAGGTGGCTCCCTGGTTTACCAAGGAGCTCCGGGAGATGAAACACCCGAAAGGATGCCTAGAAAATGGCTGGAGGGCCAGCCGCTCCGAATCTGATTGAACACTAGTAAGAATTCATATTAAATCCTACTTAGTGGCGATAAAAGCGGCAAAATGGCAAACTTTTTCCGCTCTTATCACGTCCGCCGATAACTGCCCAGCTGCCCTGTTTAGGGTGACCCGATCCTTACTTAACCAAGGAACTGGGAAAGACCCCTTGCAGAGTAGGGCTGAAGAATTTATTCAGTATCTGCAGGATAAAATCGCTCAGATCCGGATAGGCTTGGACTCTGACTGGGTAGATTTGGGCGAGTCGACGGGGATGAATCTTGTGGAAACAATCTGGGATGAGTTTGACCCTGTGACCCCCGAGGGCATGGAAAGGATTATGGGGAGACTCAGTGCTGCCACTTGTGTGCTGGACCCATGTCCCTCTTGGTTAGTTTTGGCTTCCCGGAAGGTGACACGAGGCTGGATCCAGGCGATTACCAACGCTTCATTGAGAGAGGGGTTCTTTCCCACCGCCTTGAAGGAGGCGGTGGTGAGGCCCCTCCTTAAGAAGCCTTCCCTGGACCCAGCTTCTTTAGCCAACTATCGTCCAGTCTCCAACCTTTCCTTTGTAGCGAAGGTTGTCGAGAATGTGGTAGCACGTCAGCTTCCCCAGCACCTGGATGAAGCTGTCTATCCGGATCTGTTTCAGTTGGGTTTCAGGCCCGAGTACAGCATGGAGATGACATTGGTTGTGTTGATCGATGATCTCTGGTGGGCCAGGGCCAGGGGCTGCTCCTCTGTCCTGGTCCTATTAGACCTCTCGGTGGCTTTCGATACCATCGACCATGGTATTTTACTGTGACGACTCAGGGGATTGGGAGTGGGGGACACCGTTTTACGGTGGTTCTCCTACCTGTCGGATCGTTTGCTGTTCGTGTTGACTGGAGGGCAGGGATCGACCCCGAGGTGCATCACTTGTGGGGTGCCCCAGGGGTCGGTTCTTTCACCCCTCCTGTTCAACATATATATGAAACTGCTGGGTGAGATCATTCGTGGTTTGGGGGTACGGTATCATCAATATGCTGATGATACCCAACTTTTCATCTTTACTCCAAACCACCCAAATGATGCCCTCGACGTGATGTCCCGATGCCTGGAGGTTGTGTGGATCTGGATGGGGAGGAACAGGCTCAAGCTCAATCCCTCCAAGACTGAGTGGCTGTGGTTTCCATCATCCCGATTTGTGCATCTTATTCCATCTGTGATGATAGGGGGAGAAATTTTAGTACCCTCAGAGAGGACCTGCAATCTGGGAGTCCTCCTGGACACGTGGCTTAGTTTAGAAGAACACCTGACGGCCGTGACCAGGGGGGCCTTTTACCAGGTTCAGCTGATACGTCAGTTGCGCCCCTTCCTGG
Organism: Natrix helvetica; assembly: GCF_964273705.1. NCBI lineage: Eukaryota > Metazoa > Chordata > Lepidosauria > Squamata > Natricidae > Natrix > Natrix helvetica. Next base: position 30,944,409 of record NC_138554.1, read on the forward strand.
ATCGGGATGCTCTATGCACAGTCACTCATGCCCTCGTCCTTTCTCGCCTGGACTACTGCAATGCTCTCTACATGGGGCTGCCCCTATAAGAGCACTCGGAGGCTTCAGCTGGTCCAGAATGTGGCCGGGTGGGTTATCATGGGGGTACCTAGGTGCTCCCATGTTACACCCCTTTAAGGTGGCCTGCACTGGTTGCCGATTTTTTCCGGGTGCAATTGAAGGTACTAATTATGACCTTTAAAGTGCTCCATGGCTTAGCCCCAGGGTACCTGCGAGAACACCTACTGCCACCAGTAGCCTCCCACCGTCCAGTACGATCCCACAGAGTTGGCCTCCTCAGGGTGCCGTCGGCCAAGAAGTGTCGGCTGGTGACCTCCAGGGGGAGAGCCTTCTCTGTGGAAGCGCCTTCCCTCTGAAATGAGCTGCCCCCGGAGCTCCGCATAATCCCTGACCTCCGGTCCTTCCGACGCGTTCTAAAAAGTTGGCTTTTCCAGCAAGCCGGCCTGGCCTGTTAATATTAATGTTAATTTTAATTTATTTTAAATGTACTGTTTCTTTTTTAAAAAAAAAATCAATCTGGTCTTTTTGGAATTGGGTTTAATCTTTTTTAAAAACTTTTGTGATGTGTGTTTTTAATGTGGTACGCTGCCCTGAGTCCTTTGGAGAAGGGCGGTATATAAATCCAAATAAACCTAAACCTAAACCTAATTCATGGCCATGCAGTTTGAGACTTTCCTAGCAGCTCAGCGAATCTGGCATGCCCTGGTCACGCCATTCCATCCGGCCTCCAATGGTCAGGTGGACAGAATGGTGAGATCTGCAAAAGAGACCCTCTCTAGAATGGGCCTGGGAGATTGGCAAACATGGGTTGACCATTACCTCCTAATTTAACACATCACACCCAGTGCCACCACTGGAAGAAATCCCTTTGAGCTTCTCATGGGTCGCCAGCTAAGGTCCCATTTAGACCGGCTACACCTTAATTATTCTGTCTCGTTGTCCCCAGACTCCACAAGCAAGATTCGGAATTTTAGTGTAGGGGATTCAGTATATGCCCACAACTCCGCTGGGGGAACTCTGTGGATTCCTGCCACAGTGATAAGCATCACCGGCCCTTGCTCTTACCTCCTAGATCTTGAGGATGGTAGGAACAAAAGAAGGCATATTGACCAACTCCGTGGCCACCTCTCCAACTCCACGCTTAGACAACCAGAGGTAACTCCTGCACAAGTTAGCCAAAGGCCTGCCCAAACGGAGCAAATGCTTACTCCTCCTACAGTCAGCTCAAGCCCGAGGGACCGGAGTACTTACCTGGTTGTGTTGCAGGCCCGCAGCGAGCTCCGAGCGACCTGGCTCAAGAAGCTCCAGCCGCAACCTGTGGAAGGTTCCAGGAGTTTCCACCAAGTGGAGCTGTATAGCAAACAGGTCCGTCCGACCTGTCCAAGGAAACCTCTCCTACTGAACTGCACAGATCAGGCAGAGCTACACAAAATCCTGCCTACCTGCGTGACTACGTCACCAGTAAGATTGTCCCATCTAAGCGGGGAGGGTTGTTAGATATCTACCATAGCAACTATGGTTTCCACCAAGGTCCGCTGGAACAGAGGTTTGATTCTATTACAGCTCCCTATAAAAGGGCTGCTGTCAGACTCAGGCTTTCGCTGGATTATTCACACTTGTTGTACTAAATAAAGAGCTGTTGTTACTGTTAGTCTATGTCTGCCTATCCATTACCCAATCTAACAGTTAGTACAACATATTCTTAAAATCATCCAGGGAATAACAATCTTATAATTGATACATGCCAACCCCAATTTGGACTTTTAATCAGCTAGAAGAATTATAAATTTTCCAGAATAAATTTGTAAGATCAGTCTTAGCCTAACCTGCATGCATACCAGCAGCAATTCTGAGGTTAGGAGTGAGTCCAATAAATGAGTTAATATCAGGAATTTTAAATCCTACCATTGTTGATTACGATACATGTAATTATGTATTTATGAGTCAAATATATAAGGCTATCCAACTCAGTACTGATTCTAGCTTACTGATTAAAACCACAATCTCTAAATAATAATAATAATATCCTCCGATGTTACCTTAACAGTTCCTAGGTCCTTGGTTAGGAATCAAGCTGTTGAGCTACCAATCAGCCCCAAAGGCTGTGAATCTCACCAAAGATTAACTACATAATAATGTCACAAGAAACAAACAAATATTGGAAGGAGGAGCTGATGTCGCAACGACACAATGTGCGATCTTGGAGCTCCAAGATTGCAGTCAATACTTTTGCTGCTGGATGGTCCTTTTGGACCTAAACCATCCCAAAGAGAGGGGGACAGGGAAGAGTACGTCCTGCTGATCTCAGGGACACCGTAAAGTCCATAATTGATCCAGGAGAATCTCTTTTTGCCGGCGACAGAAGTGCAGCCATTGAAGCTGCTGAAGTAGGGACAGCTCCGGAACAGGAGGAAAATGGATAGAGAAATTGTGTCCATTGGATGAGGAAATCTTATTATTATAAAAGAGAGTACCCCCAAAAAAATTAAAGCTAAATTAAATTTGAAAACAGAAGAGAACAAGCGGCGAAATTAAGCTACATTAGACAGTGTGTTATCCTTTTTTAAAATTTTCTTTTACAGATGGAACTTTTGCAAATGTTTCCTATTCTTTTAATTGAACACATTAGATTTTCTTCTTATACTTTTTATATTCTTTTTTTATACCTATGGATTAAAATCTTTTTCCTTATTTTCATAATGCTGGATTGGATGGGTTTTTTTTTGCTCCATTTAAGAATTTTGTTTTCTTTAAGCCTGAAATATAAAGAAGATATAAAAGGAATACAAAGAGGGCTGTAATAACAGAGGGAAAGGAAGTAATACTACCACTTGGAGGCTGGAGGCTAGGAAGGTTTAGAAATATTGTCTTTTCTTTTTTCTTTTTGATCATTTGACTTTGCATTTCAAGGTTCCTCAGCTTGTTTACAGAGAGTGATAGTGAGAAGAGCATGGGTTGTTTATACAGGTGCTCTTCGGGAGCTTTATTGGAAGCTGGAGTGGAGTGAAAACAATGCCTTGTCTTGAAAGATTATAAATGAACTTGCTTTAAATGTAATAAAAAGTTTTGAATGCCAGAGTGGCAGTGTTTATAAATTGGAAGAATGGCACAACATGAAAAAGAAACCTTAACATTGCAAAAAATTATGTTTGAAATTCAAAAAATATTAGACATAACAGAAAATTGAGGAAGAGATTGGAGAACATAGATTGGAGAACAGTAAAAATTTGATGGAAAAATTGAGAATGTTCATCAAATGAAGAAAGTGGAGGTCAGAGTTCTAAAAACTGAAGGAAAAAATAAACAAAGAAACAAGAAAGTAGTTGATACTGACAATGAACTGAGCATGGTTGGAAATGGAAAGAGTGGAATATGGAAAGGGGAGATAGATGGACTGGAGCTCTACCCCAGATTTCAAAGTATAGAAAAAGAAAAGAGAGAAGAATTGATGGAACTAAGGAGATAAATTTTGTCAGAAGCACTAGTGATAACCAAAGATAAGCTGATCGAAGAAGCAGTTGGAGGGTTTCGAGCTCATACAAGATATGCAATAAGCAATGAGTTGCAAAAAGAAGTCCATACAAAACTTGCTAAGGAAATAACCAGAATACTAATGCCACAAATGGCAAGAGACATAAGACTGCACTATTACTGGAAAGACAGGTTGATGTAATGAAAGCTTATAATAAAAAATTAAGTCAAATTTAGTTAAATTTAGAGCATTATGTATAAAATGAAGTGATAATGGATACAATTAAATAATTGATTGATAATGATAATAATGCATATATATGTATTGGTTTGATAAGAGGAAATTTGATATAAATTGCAAATGATAACTACAAAAGGAGGTTTAGAAACTCTGTTATTAAATATAATCAATTTTTATTTAGAACATGTTATAAAGATGTGATGTTACTGGATGATATTGGGAAGAGCTAATGGAATGCAATTATGTGGATTTGCTTTAAATCTGGAATATTTTATATAAAAGGACGTAAAACAATTATAGTCAAATGAAGATTGAGGTATGGTGATAGTAATATATATAAAATATAAAATATGGTTTGATATGAATTGTAGGTGATAACTGTGGAAGGGATGCACGGAGGTTTTTGTAACCAATCGACACACTTCCTACAATTTGCAATGGATGATGGTTTCGTGTTTGTGTGTGTGTGTGTGTTTTGTCTGTTTGTGTTTATTCAAAAATAAATAAATAAATCTTTATAAATAAAAAAGAAATAAACAAATATTCAGAACAGTATATACCCCAATCTAGAACTTGGGGAAAAAACAGATTTTCAAAGGTCATTTAAAGGGGTGCGTGATTTGGGCAGTCTGAACCTTCAGGGGAATGATATTAAGTCTCAGTGGTCTGACCTCTGGACCTAAACCAGTATGAAAATAGCACATGCTTGTAGGCTAACTGGCTTTATTCAGCCAGACTCTATCACATGTTGAGTTCTAACAGCAAAATAGCAGGCTGTAAAGATAGAATAGAATAGAATATTTATTTCTTAGCCGCACCCTCTCCCGAAGGACTCGGGGCGGCGTACAATAAAACAAATAAAATACAAAATACAAATACAAATCTGGACAGGACATACATATAACAAAGACGTATATAAGACGTATACAAGGAGGAGGTAGGCTGATAGATAAAAAACAATTAAAAAGTCACAATATTTAAAAACCCCAATAAATAAATTCAATTGAATTACACTAATAAAAACCCGTCAGGAGCGATATAGTTAGATCATGGTTGAGCCAGGCCAGCTACTTGGAATAGGTGGGTCTTGAGTTTAACTCGGAAGGAGCGGAGGTCAGACGTAGTCCTAATATCCGGAGGGAGGTCATTCCACAGGGCTGGGCCCGCCACAGAGAAGGCTCTACTCCTAGGCACCACCCCTCGACACTGTCTGGTGGACGGCACCTGGAGGAGTCCCTCTCTGTGCGAGCGAATTGGTCGCAGGGATGTATGGGGCAGAATACGATCCCGCAAGTAACTAGGTCCTGAGCCATGGAGCGCTTTAAAGATAGTTATCAAAACCTTGAAACGCACCCGATAGACCACAGGAAGCCAGTGCAGCTCGCGCAGGAAAGGTGTCACATGGGAGTACCTAGTACTCCCCATAATTACCCGTGCGGCTGCGTTCTGGACCAGCTGTAGCCTCCGGGTGCATTTCAAGGAAAGCCCCATGTAGAGAGCGTTACAGTAGTCCAGGCGAGACGTCACCAGCGCGTGAGTGACTGTGCGTAAGGCGTCCCGGTCCAGTAGGGGACGCAATTGGCGCACCAGGCGAATCTGGTGGAACGCCTCCCTTGCCACGGCTATCACATGGTCATCCATGGACAGCCGGGCATCCAGGAGGACGCCCAAATTGCGCGCCCGCTCCACGGGGGCAAGTTGAACGCCCCCGATGGCCAAGGATGGAACTAATTGGCTGAACCGGGGAGCCGGTACCCACAGCCACTCCATCTTGGAGGGGTTGAGTTTGAGTCGGTTGTCATCCATCCAGACCCGTACGGCCTCCACACACCGGGACATCACTTCGATGGCCTCGTTGGGGTGGTTCGGGGTGGAAATGTACAGCTGAGTATCATCAGCGTACAGATGATATCCCACCCCAAAACCACAGATGATCTCACCCAACGGCTTCATATATGTGTTGAACAGGAGTGGCGAGAGGACCAACCCCTGTGGCACCCCACACGTAAGGGGGCTTAGGGTCGACCTCTGCTCCCCTGCCAACACACGTTGCGTCCGACCGGAAAGGTAGGAGCCGAACCACCACAAAATGGTGCCCCGGACCCCCAGCCCCTCCAGTCGGCGCAACAGGATACCATGGTCGATGGTATCAAAAGCCGCCGAGAGGTCTAATAGGACCAGGATAGAGGAACAACCCCTATCTCTGGCCCTCCAGAGATCATCAACCAACGCGACCAAGGCCGTCTCCGTGCTGTGCCCGGGACGGAAGCCGGACTGGCGCGGATCTAGATAATCATCTTCCTCCAGATGTCGTGGAAAGTGATAAGCCACCACACTCTCTACAACCTTCACCAAGAAGGGAAGGTTGGAGACAGGACGATAATTGGCCAGCTCCATAGGGTCCAGGGAAGGCTTCTTGAGCAAGGGTCTCACCACCGCCTCTTTCAAAGAGGCCGGGAGAGACCCCTCACTCAGCGAAGCGTTCACTAGGTCCAGGAGCCAGTCACGTGTAACCTCCCAGGATGCCAGTACAAGCCAGGAGGGGCACGGGTCCAATAAGCATGTGGTGGGTCGCAGTCGTCCACGCACTCTGTCCAAATCCTCGATGGCAACCAAGTCAAACTCCTCCCAGATCGAAGTCTCAAGACTCGCCACGGACGTCTCCATAGGACCACTGACAGGGACCCAATCCTTCCGAATTTGGGCGATTTTATCCTGCAGGAATTTCCCAAACTCCTCTGCCCTACCCTGTAAAGGGGCCTCCCGCGGCCTCTGAAACAAGAGGGAGCGGGACACCCGAAACAGGGCGGCAGGGCGGTTCTCTGCGGATGCAATGAGAGCGGCACAATATTGATGTTTGGCCGCTCTCAGTGCCACAAGGTACGTCCTTAAATGGGCTCGTACCAGTGTTCGGTCAAATTCGGAACGGGAGGTTCTCCAACGACTCTCTAGGCATCTCGCGTTTCATCACCCTTAGCTCCTCGGTAAACCAAGGGGCCAGGGTGGATCGTTGCCGCCAGAGAGGCCGCAAAGGCGCCACCCGGTTCAAGGCCCCGGTAGTTGCATTATTCCACGCAACCACCAGGTCCTCTACCCGGGGGCGGGTCAGGGTTGCAGGAGGTGGCCCAAGCTCCGTCTGGAACCTATCTGGTTCCATCAGGCGCCTGGGGCGGAACCATCTAGTGTTTTCAGGTTCCGCCTCCCCGCAGCGGGGGGTAGCACCAGGGAAGTCGAGTCGGAGGAGTGAGTGATCTGACCATGACAGGGGAGTGATGGTTAAGTCCCCTCCTCTCAGGTCACTCAACCACTGGCCAGAGACTAAAACAAGGTCCAGGGTGTGTCCTCCCTCGTGTGTCAGTGCAGAGTCAGTGATGGGTGCTCTGCTGCTTCCATTGCTATGGTTCCGACACCCCCCCTTCACCAATGTTCTGTCCCGCCCCATCATGGTAAACCCCAGACTTCAGTGTATGACATTAAGAGCCATGGTGGCACAGTGGTTAGAATGCAGTACTGCAGGCTATGTCTGCTGACTGCCAGCTGCCTACAATTTGGCAGATGAAATCTCACCAGGCTCAAAGTTGACTCAGCCTTCCGTCCTTCCGAAGTGAGTAAAATGAGAACCCATATTGTTGAGGGCAATATACTGACTCTGTAAACTGCTTAGAGAGGGCTGTAAAAGCATTGTGAAGTGGTATATAAGTCTATGTGCTATTACTATATTCCAAAAGGCAGGTACCATACAGGAAAATATGTGCTTCCTAGGTTCCACCCATTACTATTGTTTAATAGATTCAAAGGATGATATGATTTATAGAATATAGCAAAGAAATAAGACCTGTCCCCAATAAATTAAGCATAGGATTGTAATCTTATCTCATTTGGAATGCTATTATGTATTATAATTCTTGCAGGCAGGTGTGTATGACAGCTGTTCATGTTTCAAGAATAATTCCTAAAAAGTGCTTTGAGGATTGCACTAGCACAGTACAGAATCTCAGTGCTATTCATTAAAGCAGAATCAAGCTCAGTTTTAACAAGGAATTAATTCTCAAGTAACAAATTTACTGGGTGAAGACTGAACGTTCCCCAAAACACTAATACAAATAAAATCAATCAGAAACCATTTATTTTGACCATAAGATGGTGATATATCTTGGTGATAATACAGTTGTTATAGCTAATGAATGATAGCTGTTGTGTCACTGAAAAATTAAAGCACTCATTACAATTCCTTGAAATTCTTTTCTCCAAAGGTTTCCTCCCTAATGGTAGACAAAGCTTCTGAATTTATAACAGCAACTGTGTCTAATTAATTCTGTAGGGAACCAAACAAAGAACTTCCATAATTTACAACTAAAATAAATGCAATAACTAAGAACACTGGTAAAAAACTCTCTGAACTTCACAAGAAACAATTGTTAAAATATCGTTAATTTAAGCTAAATTTCCCTCTCTGGTATGAACCACAGATTAATATCTTATTGCTTCTGATACCTGTACTATTCCTAATGCTGATCCAAAAACATGGAATGGCTTTAGATTTATGCTTCAAATAGAGGCCAAATATGAGACTAGAACCCAAGATAATTGAAAGCATAGTTTTGCTATAGGGAGAAAAGAAAATATAATAGGAGAAGCTGGAAAGTAAAGTGGAGAAACAGAATAAGAAAAGAATATGTGATAGACGTTGGCCAAGAAGGCACACCAATAAATCTTAATCCATTTTGTGAAAAGTTTAGAGCCATCTGGCCCATGGGCCCACCCTGGAAACAGCAAAGGATTGGCCTGCAGTGCCTCTGCCATGAAAATGGAGCTCAGGAGGGCTGTGGGAGGCCCTCCCAAGATCTTTTTTCACTGGTGGAGGCTTGCAGGAGGCAGTCGTTGCAGAAAATGAAGCTCAGAAGCCCATTTTCTGCTGGCAGAGCACTTGGCCCACCACAAGATAGATGAGTGACATTGAGCTGATCATGCTCATCCTGGCCACATCCACACCGGCCCCCTGAAATCAAACACAATCATTGTGCAACTCTCAATGAAATTGAGTTTGACACCCCTGCTCTAGCCATTGATCTGAGATTAAAAGAGAACACCAGAGTAACAACACATTGTTCAATGGAACCTTGGGGTACCCCACTGCTTATTTACTTCTATGTAGGTTGTAGTTCCATTGAGGACTACATGTTGAGTATGATTTAACCGGCTGATGAATTGTACTCAATATGTAGCCCTCAAAGAAACTACATCTACGTGGGAGTGGGGGCAAAGTAAGCGGTGAGTACCCCAATGTTCCATTTGGGGCCCAATACTCTTAAATATCTTCAACATCTTCATAAATGATCTAGATGAGGGAATAGAAGGGGAATTCATCTATTTTTCAGACAACACTAAGCTGGAAAGAATAGCCAGCACCCCAGAAGACAAGCTTTAAATTTTAAATTGGGGTATTTTAATTTTTAATCTTATTATTATTATTGTTGTATGTATTGTAACAATTGTTGTGGTGTTTTTATACCTCCTCCATGTAATGTCTAATTGTGTAATATGTGATTTATTTATTGTACGCCGCCCAGAGTCCCTTCGTGGAGAGGGAGCGGCTAACAAGTCTAATAAATAAATAATAAATAAATAAATAAATAAATAAATAAATAAATAAATAAATAAATGATAGATAGATAGATAGATAGATAGATGATAGATAGATAGATGATAGATAGATAGATAGATAGATAGATAGATAGATAGATAGATAGATAGATGATAGATAGATAGATAGATAAATAAATAAATAAACAAACAATAAGCTCATGACAGACTGGAACATTGGACCCTATGTAACAAAATGAAATTCAATGTAGATAAAGTTTTACATTTAGGGAAGAAAAACCAATTATACATGTGAAACTTGGCTTAATGCCAGTAATTGTGACAGGAATCTTGGAGTCCTAGTGGACAATCACTTAAATATAAATCAACAGTGTGTAGCAGCAGCCTGAAAAGCCAGCACAGTTCTAGGCTGCATTAGTAGAGGGACAGAATCAAGATCAAGTGAAGTTCTACTACTGCTTTACAAAGCCAGTAAAGCCTTGAAATATTGCATACAGTTCTGGTCACTGTAATATAAAAAAAGATATTGAAAATCTGGAAAGAGTGCAGAGAAGAGCAACAAGGATAATTACAGGGCTGGAGTTACAGGGATCAGGTATGTCTAGTCTAACGAAAATAAGGACTATTGAAGACATGATAGCAGTGTTCCAATATTTGAGAGGCTCCTACAAAGACAAAAGGATAAAACTATTTTCCAAAGCACCAAATGGCAAAATGGGAAACAATGGGTGGAAACTAATTAGAACTAGCAATAGACTTATATATAACACTTCATAGTGCTTTGCAACTCTAAGCACTTTGCAGAGTCAGCATACTGCCCCCAACAATCTGGGTCCTCATTTTACCAACCTCGGGAGGATGGAAGGCTGTCAATCTTGAGCCATTCAGAATCGAACTCCGGGTGAGCAGTGAGTTAGCCTGCAGTATTGCATTCTAATCATTGCGCCATCACGGCTTTCAGAAAAAAATTCCTAATGCTGAGAGCAATCAACCAATGGATTCAGAAGTTGTGGCAGCTCCGTCACTGGAGAGTTTCAAAAAGAGACTGGACAAGCATTTATCTGAAATAATATTGGGTCCCTGCTCAAGCAGCACGTTGGACTAGAAGACCACCAATGCCCCTTCCAATACTATTATTCTATGTTCTATTTATGACTTGTATTGATTATCTAGAATAATGTTTCATAGGGAGATGGATTTTCCTCTCTGCTATGACAGGCACCATTGAATCAATCATTTTAACTCTGTCAGAATATTGAATAATTTGTTTAAGTCTTTTAAACAAGAAATTGCACTATTTTATATGTTCTGCTATACATGAACATAAAACAAATCATGCCCTTATTTCTCTCCTGAAGTTTTGGATTTGGATTAGATTTGGATTTATTGGATTTATATGCCGCCCTCCTCCCAAAGGACTCAAGAGGGCTTACAACATTAAAAAACACATTTCACAAAAGTTAAAAGGAAATTAGATAAGTATCCAAAAAACAAAGAATAACATTTTAAAATTTAGATAAAATTAACAAGTGAGGCCGGCTTGCTGCAAAAGCCAACTTTTTAGGGCGCGTCGGAAGAACCGGAGGTCAGGGATTATGGGAAGCTCCGGGGGCAGCTCATTCCAGAGGGAAGGCGCTCCCACAGAGAAGACTCTCCCCCTGGGGGTCGCCAGTCGACACTGTTTGGCCGACGGCACCCTGAGGAGGCCAACTCTGTGGGATCGTACTGGATGGTGGGAGGCTACTGGTGGCAGTAGGTGGTCTCGCAGGTACCCTGGGCCTAAGCCATGGAGCGCTTTAAAAGTCATAATTAATACCTTGAATCGCACCCGGAAAACAACCGGCAACGAGTGCAGGCCGGCTAAAAGGGGTGTGACATGGGAGCACCTAGATACCCCCATGACAACCCGCCCGGCCACATTCTGGACCAGCTGAAGCCTCCGGGTGCTCTTCAAGGGCAGCCCCATGTAGAGAGCATTGCAGTAGTCCAGGCGAGGAAGGACGAGGGCATGAGTGACTGTGCACAGAGCATCCTGATACAAGAAGGGGCGCAACTGGCGTACCAGGCGAACCTAATAATAAATAATAAATAAATAAATATTTATTTCTTAGCCGCACCCTCTCCCGAAGGACTCGGGGCGGCGTACAATGAAACATATGAAATAAATATGTGGACAAAACAAACATATAACAGAGACATATACCGAGACATACACAAGGAGGAGGTTGGCTGATGAATAAAAAACAATTAGAATACAGTGATTAAAAAACCCCTAAATAATTAAATATAATTAAAATACCCAATTAAAAACCCGTCAGGAGCGATATGGTTAGATCAAAGTTGAGCCAGGCCAGCTACTTGGAATTGGTGGGTCTTAAGCTTAATACGAAAGGAGCGGAGGTCAGAGGTATTCCTAATATCCGGAGGGAGGTCATTCCACAGGGCTGGGCCCGCCACAGAGAAGGCTCTACTCCTAGGCGCCGCCCCCCGACACTGTCTAGTGGACGGCACCTGGGGGAGGCCCTCTCTGTGCGAGCAGATTGGTCGCAGGGATGTATGGGGCAGAATACGATCCCGCAAGTAACTAGGTCCTGAGCCATGGAGCGCTTTAAAGATTGTTATCAAAACCTTGAAACGCACCCGAAAGACCACAGGAAGCCAGTGCAGCTCGTGCAGGAACGGTGTCACATGGGAGTACCTAGTACTCCCCATAATTACCCGTGCGGCTGCGTTCTGGAGCAACTGTAGCCTCCGGGTGCATTTCAAGGGAAGCCCCATGTAGAGAGCGTTACAGTAGTCCAAGCGAGACGTCACCAGCGCATGAGTGACTGTGCGTAAGGCGTCCCGGTCCAGTAGGGGGCGCAATTGGCGCACCAGGCGAACCTGGTGGAACGCCTCCCTTGCCACGGCTATCACATGGTCATCCATGGACAGCCGGGCATCCAGGAGGACGCCCAAATTGCGCGCCCGCTCCACGGGGGCAAGTTGAATGCCCCCAATGGCCAATGATGGAGTTAATTGGCTGAACCGGGGAGCTGGTACCCACAGCCACTCCGTCTTGGAAGGGTTGAGCTTGAGTCGGTTGTCATCCATCCAGATCCGTACGGCTTCCACACACTGGGACATCACTTCGATGGCCTCGTTGGGGTGGTTCGGGGTGGAAAAGTACAGCTGAGTATCATCAGCGTACAGGTGGTATCCCACCCCGAAACCACGGATGATCTCACCCAGCGGCTTCATATATGTGTTGAACAGGAGTGGCGAGAGGACCGACCCCTGTGGCACCCCACAAGTAAGGGGGCGTAGGGTCAACCTCTCTTCTCCTGCCAACACACGCTGCGTCCGGCCAGAAAGGTAGGAGCCGAACCACCACAAAACGGTGCCCCGGACCCCCAACCCCTCCAGCCGGCACAGCAGGATACCATGGTCGATGGTATCAAAAGCCGCCGAGAGGTCTAATAGGACCAGGATAGAGGAACAACCTCTATCTCTGGCCCTCCAGAGATCATCCACCAACGCGACCAAGGCCGTCTCTGTGCTGTGACCGGGGCGGAAGCCGGACTGGCGTGGGTCTAGATAATCATTTTCCTCCAGATGACGTGGAAACTGGTAGGCCACCACACTCTCTACAACCTTCGCCAAAAAGGGAAGGTTGGAGACAGGACGATAATTGGCCAGCTCCAAAGGGTCCAGGGAAGGCTTCTTGAGCAAGGGTCTCACCACCGCCTCTTTCAAGGCGGCCGGGAGAGACCCCTCGCTCAACGAAGCATTCACTAAGCCCAGGAGCCAGTCTCGTGTAACCTCCCAGGATGCCAGTACAAGCCAGGAGGGGCACGGGTCCAATAAACATGTGGTGGGTCGCAGTCGTCCACGCATTCTGTCCAAATCCTCGATGGCAACCAAGTCAAACTCCTCCCAGATCGATTCCTCAAGACTTGCCATGGACGTCTCCATTGGACCACTGACAGGGACCCAATCCCTCCGGATTTGAGCGATTTTATCCTGCAGATATTTACCAAATTCCTCTGCCCTGCCCTGTTGAGGGGCCTCCCGCGGCCTCTGAAACAAGAGGGAGCAGGACACCCGAAACAGGGCGGCAGGGTGGTTCTCCGCGGATGCAATGAGAGTGGCACAATATTGGCGTTTGGCCACTCTCAATGCCACAAGGTACGTCCTTAAATGGGCTCGTGCCTGTGTTCGATCAAATTCGGAGCGAGAGGATCTCCAACGACTCTCTAGACGTCTCTTGCGGCATTTCATCACCCTTAGTTCCTCGGTAAACCAAGGGGCCAGGGTGGATCGTTGCCGCCGGAGAGGCTGCAAAGGGGCCACCCGGTTCAAGGCCCCGGTAGTCGCATTATTCCAGGCGACCACCAGGTCCTCTACCCGGGGGCGGGTCAAGGTTACAGGAGGTGGCCCAAGCTCCGTCTGGAACCTATCAGGTTCCATCAGGCGCCTGGGGCAGAACCATCTGGTACTTTCCGGTTCCGCCTCCCCGCAGCGGGAGGTAGCACCAGGGAAGTCAAGACGAAGGAGTGAGTGATCTGACCATGACAGGGGAGTGATGGTTAAGTCCCCTCCTCCCAGATCACTCAGCCACTGGCCAGAGACAAAAACAAGGTCCAGAGTGTGTCCTGGCAAAAGGCCCCTCTGGTCACGGCCGTCAGGTGTTCTTCTAAACTAAGCCGTGTATCCAGGAGGACTCCCAGATTGCGAGCCTTCTCTGAGGGGGCTAAAATTTCTCCCCCTATCTTCAAAGATGGAACAAGATGTACAAATCTGGATGCCGGGAACCACAGCCACTCAGTCTTGGAGGGATTGAGCTTGAGTCTGTTCCTCCCCATCCAGATCCGCACAGCCTCCAGGCATCGGGACATCACGTCAAAGGCATCATTTGGGTGATTTGGGGTAGAGATGAAAAGTTGGGTATCATCAGCATATTGATGATACCGTACCCCAAAACCATGGATGATCTCGCCCAGAGGTTTCATGTATATGTTGAACAGGAGGGGTGAGAGAACCGACCCCTGGGGCACCCCACAAGTGATGCGCCTGGGGGTCGATCTCTGCCCTCCAGTCAACACAAACTGCGACCGATCCGACAGGAAGGAGGAGAACCACCGTAAAACGGTGCCCCCCCACTCCCAACCCCCTGAGTTGTCGCAGTAGGATACCATGGTCGATGGTATCGAAAGCCGCCAAGAGGTCTAATAGGACCAGGACAGAGGAACACCCCCTGTCCCGGGCCCGCCAGAGATCGTCGACCAACGCGACCAGTGCCGTCTCCGTGCTGTACCTGGGCCGGAAACCCGACTGAAACGGATCCAGGTAGACAGCTTCATCCAGGTACTGGGGAAGCTGACGTGCTACCACACTCTCGACAACCTTCGCTACAAAGCGAAGGTTGGAGACCAGACGATAGTTGGCTAAAGAAGCTCGGTCCAGGGAAGGCTTCTTGAGGAGGGGCCTCACCACCGCCTCCTTCAAGGCGGTGGGAAAGAACCCCTCTCTCAATGAAGCGTTGGTAATCGCCTGGAGCCAGCCTCGTGTCACCTCCCGGGAAGCCGAAACTAACCAAGAGGGACACGGGTCCAGCACACAAGTGGCAGCACTGAGTCCCCCCATAATCCTGTCCATGCCTTCGGGGGTCACAGGGTCAAACCCATACCAGATAGTCTCCTCAAGAATTATCCCCGTCGGCTCGCCCGAATCTACCCAGTCAGAGTACAAGCCTGTCCGGATCTGAGCGATTTTATCCTGTAGATACTGAACAAATTCTTCAGCCCTACCCTGCAAGGGGTCTTCCCCAGTTCCTTGGTTAAGTAAGGAGTGGGTCACCCTAAACAGGGCGGTTATCTGCGGACACGATAAGAGGGGAAAAATATTGCCGTTTTGCCGCTTCTATCGCCACTAAGTAGGATTTAATATAAATTCTTACTAGTGTTCGATCAGATTCAGACTGGCTGGCCCTCCAGCCACTCTCTAGGTGTCTTTTCCGGCGTTTCATCTCCCGGAGCTCGCTGGTAAACCAGGGAGCCATCCGGGATCGACACCGGGTCAGAGGCCGCAAAGGCACAACACGATCCAAAGCCCCAGCGGCAGCTCTATCCCAGGCTCCCACTAGGGCTTCCGTCGAGTTGTGAGCAAGGGATTCAGGAAAAGTCCCAAGCTCCATCAGGAACCTTTCGGGGTCCATCAGGTGCCTGGGGCGGAACCATATAGTCGGTTCCCCCTCCCTGCAGCGAGGGGTAGTGGTATGGAAGTCAAGCCTGATGAGGAAATGATCAGACCATGACAAGGGTTGAATAGAAATATCCCCTAAATCTAGATCATTCATCCACTGCCCAGAGACAAAAATCAGGTCGAGCGTGTGTCCCCCATTATGGGTGGGGTCTTGAATTAACTGAGTTAGGTCCATAGCCATCATGGAAGCCATGAACTCCCGAGCTGACTCGGATGTCTCGCCAATGGAGGGCAGATTGAAATCCCCCAGGACCATGAGCCTGGGGAAATCAACCGCCAATCCAGCTAATACATTTAGCAGCTCCGGCAGGGCTGATGAAACATAGCAAGGAGACAGGTATGTAACAAAAAGGCCCACCTGAGCTCCAAGACCCCACTTCAGAAAGAGGGACTCACACCCACCTATCTGAGGCACAGTGACCTCATGAGGTCTGAGACTTTCCCTAGTAACCACCGCTACCCCCCCGCCCCTGCCCTGGGCTCTTGGCTGGTGAAACGCCTGGAAGCCTGGTGGGCATAGTTCGCTAAGGGGCACACCCCCCTCCGTAATGCACGCCAGGCCCACTCTACCCTCCTATATGAGGTCGTAAATGAGGGGAGCCTTATGTACCACAGACCTGGCATTAAGCGACATCAGCCGGAGGCCAGGGTCCTGTAATCCCGAGCACCCAGGGGTGCAAGAAGGGCGATGAGGGTCGGAACGCGCGATTGCTCTCAAACAGCAAACCCGCGTCCTCCGAACATCATTTGGCCCTCGGCCCCCACCATATCTGCCTCTCCCACAAACAGTAGAGATGGTGAACAGTAGAGATGGTGAATTGGGGTCCATTGTCAGAGATGAAGACATCAAGCAGGCTGTGCATGAAGAAAAGTCTCCGTAGTATCTTGATTATTGCCTCTGCCATTGTGGACGTCATCAGGACTACCTCTAACAACTTTAAGTAGGCGTCCACAGCTACTAAGAATGATTGACCATGAACTGGGCCAGCAAAATCAATGTGC
This sequence comes from Natrix helvetica, assembly GCF_964273705.1. NCBI lineage: Eukaryota > Metazoa > Chordata > Lepidosauria > Squamata > Natricidae > Natrix > Natrix helvetica. Next base: position 30,961,030 of record NC_138554.1, read on the forward strand.
ACCCTAAACCATGGTGCTTGAGGACACTCCCACTCCTTAGTGGACACCTCTGGGGGAGCTGGTCTGGACTCCTGGCACAGTGTGCAGGTAGCCACCCATTCTTCAATCTCCCTGTCCATGTTAGGCAACCACATGTAACTCCTAGCCCAAACTTCATCCTGACAATTCCAGGATGCCCTACGTGTAAAGCCTCTAATACTGCAATGCACAGTTTGGGTAGAACAATGACCTGGTCCTCCCACAGCAAACAGCCCTTAAGAACAGACATCAGGCTTACAATAGTACATTTTGAAATCAGACCCAACAGGCCCCTTGGGCCACCCCCTCCACACCCAGTTCAAAATTTGTTTGATGGTGGAATCTTTTGCGGAGTAGTGGGCAACATCGCTAGATGAGACAGGACCAGTCTCCAAACAGTCAATAAGCAGGACTGGCATCTCGGGGGTAGGGTCTGCAAGAAATTCTGGCAGCGGGCAGCGACTCAAAGTGTTGGCATGCCACAAAGTGGAGCCAGGTTGGTGGATGAGCCGGTAGGAATAGGCAGTTAGGAAAATGGTACATCTGGTCATCCACGGTGATAATGACACAGGAGTTGGTCGGTCCCCAGCTAGCAAGCCCAAGAGCAGTTTATGGTCCGTAATTAGTTCAAAGTCTTGCCCATAGAGATACTTGAGAAATCCTTTTACTCTGGCCATAGCAACCAAAGCCTCACGGTCCAACTGAATGTAGTTCCATTCTGTGGCGGATAAGGTTCTGGAGTAAAATGCTATGGGGGCTTCAGTTCCATTGGGCATGCGGTGGCTGAGGATGGCGCTGACACTGAACAGTGAAGGGTCGCAGGTCAGCACCAATGGCAGGGTCTGGCTGTACTGGACGAGGAAGGAATCTGATGACAGGAGTAGTTTTACCATGGCAAATGCGGCAACCTCGGCTTTTCCCCCAGGTCCACTTTGTGTTTCGTCCAGGAGACGATGTAGGGGTTCAGCAATGGTGGCTTTCTGTTTTAGAAAGACGCTGTAAAAGTTAAGGAGTCTGAGGAATGCCTGCAGCTCAGTTTGATCACGAGGTGTGGGGGCGTCCTGAATGGCTTTGATTTTTTGTGAGATTGGGTGAATCCCAGAGCTGTCAATAAGAATTCAACCCTAGGCACATTTATTTGTCATTTTTCTTTTTTAAGATGGAGGCCTTTTTCTCTAATTCTGGCCAAAATTGTTCGTACTCTTTTTAAAAGTTGCGCTTCATTTGCAGCCGATACCAAGATGTCATCAAAATAGGGGATGACTCCTGGAATCCTCTGGAAAAGCCGTTCCATGACGCTTTGGAAAAGTCCAGGGGTGATACTAACGCCAAATTGCAGGCGGTGGCATTTGAATGCATCCCTGTGCATCACAGTGGTTTTTGGCTTCCGCCGTAGTGCCATCTACAGGCAATTGTTGGTATGCCTGTACCATGTCCAATTTTGCAAAAACTATTCCCAGGCCTAGTGAAGGTGGGAGACGCTGTTTGAATTTGCGTGCTGGCTGGGTGTGGCTACTGCGCATGCAGCAGCTGTCATCTTCTTCACCTCAGAACTCTCGGGCTCTGCAACCTTGCGATGAATGCGTGTGTTTTTTTGCGCTTCTGGGGGCGCGCTTTGGTGCTGCAATGCCTCGATAGATTTCACGGCTGATTCTGATGCCCTGACTTCGTCCAGGGTGATTTGCAGGGTGAGGTTTGACCTTGCCAGCAACCTCCTCTGTAAACTAATGTCCCGTACACCCCATATTATGCGGTCCAGAATCAGCTCATCCAGGTCTTTTAATTCACAGTATGCTTTGGCCTTCCAGAGTGAAGCCTCATACTTGTTTATTGTTTCGCCCTCTCTCTGGTTTGTGATATTGAATTCATGCCAGTGAACGTGCTTGGACAGCTTTGCGCATAGTGGGTTTTCAGCATCTGCTGGAGTATGGACCAGGCGACCGATTGCAGCAGTGTCAGCTCCAAAAGGTTCTTTGCCATCTCGAACACTTCCTGGCCACAGTACCTGAGAAACATGTTCTTTTTTCGGCTGTCAGGCAGGCCCATGAGGTCGTTCGCCTCTAGGAAACAGTCAAATCGAAGCATGTACGATTCCCAGTGCTCAGTGACTAGGTCATACGGAGTTGAGGGGCGTGCATAGCCATTTTGTGTACAGAGGGCGATTTGAGTTTGCTGCTTAAAAATGGCCGCTTGAAGCCGCGCTGAGCTCCGGACTGGATAAACAGTACTTGCTGGATTGCTGAGCTCTTTTTGGTTCACCTGGTTGCCTTCCAATCCCATCCTTGTCGCCAGTGTTAGATCGGGTAATGGATAGGCAGACACAGGCTAACAGTAACAAGAGCTCTTTATATAGTAAAACAAGTGTGAATAATCCAGCGAAAGTCTGAGTCTGTCAGCAGCCCTTTTATAGGGAGTTGTCAGACCTTCCCACCAATAGAATCAAACCCCTGTTCCCCCGGAACAGAGGGTCTTGGTGGAAACCATAGTTGCTACTGTAGATATCTAACACTAACCATTGTCCTTTTGAGTAGAAGAAGAAACACATGTGTTATGTCCTCGACTTACGACCTGACAGCCGGCAACAGCGAAGCCACGCCTGATTGGCTAAGACGCGGTTTGGCTGAGCGCAGGCTGTTCAGGACATCACTATTGGCTGCCCTGCTTGACAGCTCCATATAAATAGCTGTCAAACAGGGAAGGTGCTGAATTGCCTGTATATAGTTCTTACTGCTGTTCTGTTCTAAATAAAAACCAGTTGAATCGCCTCAGACGTGTCTCGCCTCATCCCTTCGGCTAATCCACAAAACTGGAGACGAAGGTGGGATACTGAGGCCAAGGACAGGCACCTCAGAGCAAAGCGACGAGATGAGAATAATTTTTTTTCTCTCTCTTTTATTTCTTTCCCTCACACAATGCTGCCATGGAGTCAATGCCACCCTTCACTCCCTTCAGAACTGCCAGCGAATCGTGGGCCGGGTTCCTAGAGTGGTTCGAAAGTTTTTTGATAGCAAACGGGAACCGTGACCTGCCAACCAACCAAAAATGCAGTTTTTTCCTGAGCTGCTGCGGTCCGCCATGTTTAAATCCACCAGGGCTCTGGCCACACCCACACTGGACTGGGATACCTTAATCACTAAATTAAGGAACCATTATGTGCCAACACCTTCTCAGATCGCACGGTGCTACGCATTCCGCCAATGCATTCAGAAGGAGGCGGAATTGGTCAGCCAATTCCTCCAGTCCCTGTGGACCGCTGCCATACAATGTGAGTTCATCAATCTCGATGACTCGCTAGTGGAGCAGTTTGTGTGCAGCATCAGGGACCCCTGCCTGAAGCGGTGGCTTCTGGCCAGAGCAGAGATCACCCTCCAGCAGGCTGTGGAGGAGGCCAGAGCCGCTGAACTATCTGAACAATCAACAGCAGAGATTTTCAGGAACCAGCCAACACCTCTGCCCAACCATACCTGCTTAATTGATGAGCTCGTGCCCTTGGACAAGCCCGAAGACATCAACCAAGTAGCTCGCCTGAGGGCTGTGCCCAGGTGCCAGGTACAGCATCCAGCCCATCAGGCGTTGGCTGTTTGCCTCGGTTGCGGAGGCAACCATGCCCACTCCAGCTGCCCCTTTAAGGTGTCTGTGTGCCGCAGGTGCAATAAGAAGGGTCACCTGGCTCAGGTCTGCCGGGCCTCTCTGCCGCTGCCTCAGCTCCTGTTTCCTTCCGTGCAAGCCTCCAACCAAAGCACAAAGCACCTCCTCCTCCTGCACTATGGAGGTCGACTCCGGGTCCTCCCACTCCCTCCTGTCTTGGGCCATCTTCTCCCACCTCTGCCCGGGGGTGTCACAGGCCCAGCTGTCACCGCCGGACACTACGTTAAAGGATTACCAGGGGACTCTAATTCCCACCCTGGGATGTTTCTCTGTGTGGGTGGCGTACGGGGATTTTAATGGCTGTCTCCCTGTCCAAGTGGTTGAAAAGCCTTTCCCAGTTCTGTTGGGCCTTGACTGGTTCTCCCCTCTGGGCCTGTCCCTGACAGGGGTGCACCTTACTTCTGCCATGCCCCCTGACATTGAGGATGTCATTGCTGAGTACAGTGATGTCTTTGATGGTAAGCTGGGGGTGTGCAAGCGGAGCCCTATCTCCCTGAGCTTAGATCTCCAAGTTGCCCCTATTCGGCTGAAAGCCCTCAGTATGCCTTTTGCCTTGAGGCCAAAGGTGGATGCGGAACTGGACAAGTTGTTAGTGCAGGGCGTCCTGGAGCCCGTCAACCATGCCAGATGGGAGATGGGTCTATCTGGATCTGCGCTGACTACAAGTCCACCATCAACCTTGTTCTCCAAGCAAACCCTTCTCCAGTCCCTGTTCTGCAGCACCTGCTCCATTCACTGGGGCAGGGCTGCATTTTTGCCAAACTGGATATGGTGCAGGCCTACCAGCAGCTCCCGGTGAATGATGAGGCCGCGGAGGCTCAGACCATCATCACCCACTGTGGGGCTTTCCATTGTCGCTGCCTCCAATTTGGCATTTCCATTGCCCCGGGGATCCTCCAAAGCCTCATGGAGCACTTGCTCCATGGGCTCCCTGGCATGGTTCTGTACTTTGATGATGTCCTGATCACTGCAAGCAGCCACTCAGGCCTCATCGAAGTGCTAAGGAAGGTCCTCGACCGTTTTGGGGGCGCAGGTCTCAAATTGAAGCTCAGCAAATGTTCTTTTGCTGTGCCTAGGGTGGAATTCCTGGGTTTCATGATTGACGCCCAGGGCATCCACCCTACCCCCTCAAAGGTATCTGCCATCAGGAACGCCCCCTCTAAGGCGGAGCTTCAGGCATTCCTGGGCCTTCTGAATTTCTACACACCATTTTTGCCGCACAAGGCGTCACTAGTTGAGTCGCTGCATCAGTTGCTCTGTTGCTGTTCTGTTCTAAATAAAAACCAGTTGAATCGCCTCAGATGTGTCTCACCTCATCCCTTCGGCTAATCCAAAAAAACATGGCTCTCATTGATCTCATGGCTGCTGTTCTTGTTGAAGCTATATATCAGTGATGGCGAACCTTTTTTTGCTCCCGTGCCATAAGTGGGGGGAGCGCAGGGGGGTTGAGTGCAGGCGTGCCGCACCCATAATGCAACGTGCAATCCCCCCAGTGTGCATGTGTGCACAACGTGCGACCCCCCCATTTTTACATTCCCTTCCCAGGCTCTAGGGGCTTTATAGGAGCCTGGGGAGGGCGAAAAGAGCCTCCCTGACCCCCCCAGGAGGCCCTCCGGAGGCTTCAGGGACCATCCGGAGGCTTCCCTGAAGCCTTCTGAGTGCTTAAAACCACCCTCCGAGCAACCCGGAAGTGACTTATCTGGGGCTTCCTCAAAATTGTGTGAATAAAACAACAGAGTAAAGACACAATTAAAATGAAATTCGAGGACTCCATTGTTTCTCTTACATGAAATAGGAAGAAGAAAGGGGGATCTTAAAAGCCACCCTTTAAATACCAGTATTTTCCCCAAAAGAGATCAGACCGAGGGAGCCAGGAGACCTAAGAATTTCCTTTCTCAAAGGTTATTAGACTAACTAAATGTTCAGTCCAGCTTTTGATCTTTTCTAAATTGTTTGCTGGTTAAGTCTGCCTTTTTTGAGTGTTTGAAAGGTTTTCTGACCGAAATCGTTCTCTTGCTACAATTGTCTGCCTATCCATCCAAGGGTCTGTACGCGCGCGCGCACCTGAGCTTGTGATGTGGGTTCTGGGAAGCCATAGCTGACCTAAGTTCAAAACTTCAGGATGGCTGACAAGCTAGGACACAAATACACACAGGCACGAAGTCTATAATATGCATAATTCAGAATCCCCGGACGTTTACATTTCCATGACAGTAGTTCTTGAACCACCCAGCTGAGCAGACACGCATACATTAAACGAGCGTGAAAGTCGCTGGGCAAAACCTGGTGAGATTCTCTCAGTTTGGGATCTCCGCTCTCATCTCTTTCCCCTCCCCACACCGCTCTGTCGTCTGCGTTTCCCTCTCGTTTTACATCCCTTCCCAACGCCACTCGCGTTTCAACGCGCGCGCGAATGTGAACCAGTGCACACGCACACACCGTCAGACACAGGCTGAGCGGGCAAACCTGCGGCCGCCAGCTGGGCTGTCGGTCCCTTTAAGAGTGGTGCCTCTGACATTATGGCCAGCTGCAGTGAGCCGGGCTGGGTGCTGCTAAACTGGGGATGATTGTGAATTCTCCTCGCACCCCTCATCAGTTCCCAGCCAAGCGGATCCCGTGATCCAGCGGGATCCGGTAGAGGGGGCGCCTTGTGCTTTCCATCCTGGTGTGTGGGTCTGTGTGTGTGTATGTGTGTAGGTCCGTGAGCAGGCATGTGTGTGTGTGTGTGCGCGCCTACGTGTGCGTGAAAAAGCAGGGGAACCGAGTCACAGACAACCCAGCCGCCTCTCGGCAGCCGACTGCAGCACCAGTGTCCGATCGAAGCCTCCAGGACAAGCTCGGTAGCGGCGGCAGCTGCCATCCTGTCCCTCCCTGCTGCGGCTCAGCTTCATCTCTCACTGCCACGGCAACTGGCTGAGCCGAGCCGAGCCGAGCCGAGCCGAGCCTCCCCCTTGCCCCCTCCGCCGGTGGGATCCTTTGAAGAAACGGGGCGCTCTGGGATTCTTAGCGGCCTGGGCATTTCCACCCCCTCGTCTTTTTGTCTTTCTTTGCGGCGCTTTTTCTTTCTTGTTTTCTTCTCTCTCTCTCTCTCCCTCTGAGAGCTTAAAACCACCCAAATGACTTCCGGGTTGCTCGGAGGGTGGTTTTAAGTGCTCCGAAGGCGTCAGAGAAGCCTTGGATGGTCCCTGAAGCCTTCAGAACGCTTAAAACCACCCTCCGAGCAACCCGGAAGTGACTTCCGGTTTGCTCGGAGCGTGGTTTTAAGCATTCCGAAGGCTTCAGGGACGGTCCCTGAAGCCTCCGGGGGGGGGGGAGGCTCTTTTCGCCCTCCCCAGGCTCCTATAAAGCCTCTGGAGCCTGGGGAAGTCGAAAAATAGCTTTTAAAAATGGTAAACTCAGCTGGCCAGCACGTGCATGCGCGCTGGCCAGCTGACAGGGCAGCGCCTCGCGTGCCCTGACAAATGGCTCCGCATGCCACTTGTGGCACGCATGCCATAGGTTCGCCATCACGGCTATATATGTACTGTATATCAGGAATCTGTTGCTAGATTCATTATGTCTCTTTTTAATCCAATTGAATCAGTCTAGTTTAGAAGAAGAAAAACAACTATTTTTGGTTGACTGATATAGAACAACATGGAACAAAACAAAAAGCATTGTTTGCAAGGGCCATATCAAACATATAAAGTTGACAAATAGTTAATATTAAAAGGAATGTTGTATGGATTGTTGCAATTTTGTACAAATTTTTCTAAAACCTATGGTTTTAAATAAATATATACTCTACTACTATATCTCATTTATTTGTGAAAGCAGGAAAAAGCAAGCAATGATTCTGGCTGTCCAGCAGATGTCACAATTGTATATGCCTTAATTCACTAAATTATAATTGGAAAGTTCTAGTATTTCGACTTCATTCCTTGATCTAAATTTCAAAATGTCAGCACACAATTCTGTGATGAGAAGTATTTTGTTATTGTGAGAATACTGTATTTGTTTTCTTCCTTCCTGAGTCAGTTCCAGTCAATGCTGGGAGAAGGGGAGAGAGGAAACATTTCTGTGGAATTCCTCCAGACTTAACACTCTCCCCACTCTTGTTTTATATCCACATAAAGTTTCTGGGTGAGGGGAGTTTGGGATCAGAGATACCTATGATATGCCTGACTGGGTATCTGAGAAAGCTGGACAGTATTCAACTAATATCATTACAATTCTGGATTAGAGTTTATAATCATCCAGTGTGATCTCATACTGTGACTGATTATCTAGAGGTGTAGGGGGTGGTTATTTGATCTTTCCTGGGTGCTAGTTGTATAGAGATAATACACTGGCCATTCTGACCTCAGCTTTTGTGATATGTGGGCAAGTTTGAAACTTACATTGTGACATCATGAAATCAGCTCCTTACATACTTGAACATGCGGTTTTCACTGTGATATCACAATGCATACAACTTCTTTATGACTTTGTGCTTTGGTGCAGAATCCTATGGTTGGAAATCTTGATTTCCATTGGAGAAAGAAATTGATCACTGTGCTGTTTCATAAAATCAATTCATCTTTATTATGACTTTATGGAGAACAAACGCTAATATTTTTAAAAAATCTTCTAAAAGACAAATTTCAGATATCAATAAATGAAGACATTAGATGACTAGGCTCCAGATATAGCTAAATTTATAAATCTTTTAAATAAATAAACACATAATTTTCCTTAAACTATTACAAAGTGATTGATTTAAAGATATTGTTATGACAGTATCATTTCAAATATTTAACAAAAGAATTTTTCAATACTTACTTTTAAACTAAAATTCTTCTATAAAGATAGATATATTTATGATAGTTAGTATCAAAATCCAATTTACACCTCAGAAGGGCACATATGTCTAGTTGCTCTCAAGCTTTTTATTTATGATATATTGAATAATTGTCAAGATCTTATGGGGAAAATAAGTAATATTTATTCCTATAATAGCCTTCCTATAATGTCCATAAAAGTTGATATTCAATTAAATTCCATTCCACATAAATTTACTATGAACACAGAGTAACATTTTTGAAATTAAAATCTTTTTCATGAAAAGATAGCTTTATTTTAGCAATGACATTCTTGAAGGTCTATCTTCAATATATATATATTAATAGTCTGCGTACCTGAATAAATATCTGTTTGTTGTTAACAGCAGAATGCCTCTTAAAATATAAATCAATGCAGAGTGACAATCCTACTGCAAATAAATTTTTTGTTTATCTATTAATATCAATTGTTATTACTTTTGCTGTTGATGCAAATGATAAATCAGAAACTGTTTAATAAAATAAGATTTTGCTTGGTTTCCCTTTTAGAAATCTGTCATTCATTAGGAAGCTGCTGCTGGCTGCATCATTAAATCTCTTTATGGCAAATGGATGTTGTGATGTAGTGTTAATTCTAAGAGAAATTTGGGATAATGTAGTCCATACATAACAATTATTTTAGCTCACGACATAATAATTTGGGAACATTAGAGAGAACTACAGGCAATTATCAACTCATAACCACAATTAGGACAGGAATTACCATTGCTAAGAGAGGCAATTAGTTGTTAAGTGAGTTATGCCCAATTTTGCAACTTTTTTTTGCCATGGTTATGAAGTGAATCATGCAATTGTTAAGTGAACCCAACTTCTCTCAATGACTTCAAAGCTGCCTGGGAAGGATGCAAATAGTGATCACATGATCCCAGGATGGTTCAACCATAATCAACACATGCTGTTTGCCAAGTGCTTCTATAATGATAAAATTGTGGGGATCTTGTGATGGTTGTAAATACGAGGACTGCTCATAAGTCAGTGTTGTAACTTTTAATGGATGTAATAAAAAAAAACCCTCAATTCTTAATTATATAAAGAAACACCTACTTTTTTTGTATATATTAGTTTGCATATCGAAGCTTTGAAAGTCTCTTTCTAAAAGTGAATGTGGAAACCATATAAATATAGAGATTCACACAATTCTCAAAATTGTTTGCCAGACTGCAGTCCAGAGGTAGCATTCAGCAGGTTCTAACCAGTTCTGGAGAACTGGTAGCAGAAATTTTGAGTAGTTTGGAGAACCGGTAAATACCACCTCTGATTTGCCACACCCCCATCTATTCCCTGCCTCCCGAGTTCTAGCTGATCAGGAGGAAATGGGGATTTTGCAGTAACCTTTCCCCAGGAATGGGGAGAAAATGGGGATTTTACTGTATTCTTCCCCTGCCATGTCCACCAAGCCATGCCCACCAAGCCATGCCATGCACCAAGCCATGCCATGCCCACCAAGCCATGCCCACCAAGCCATGCCATGCCCACCAAGCCAAGCCCACAGTACTAATAGTAAAAAATGGGGATTTTACTGTATTCTTCCCCTGCCATGCCCACCAAGCCATGCCCACCAAGCCATGCCATGCACCAAGCCATGCCATGCCCACCAAGCCAAGCCCACAGTACTAATAGTAAAAAATGGGGATTTTACTGTATTCTTCCCCTGCCATGTCCACCAAGCCATGCCCACCAAGCCATGCCATGCACCAAGCCATGCCATGCCCACCAAGCCAAGCCCACAGTACTAATAGTAAAAAAAAATGAATCCCACCACTGCTGCAGTCAATGATATTTTGTGGCTGTATTTTATCTTCCTCATTTTCAAGGGAAACATAAAGTTCTTGACAATGCAACTGGAGAATTATATTAGCTTCTACTGTGTAATTCCCTTGTTCATAAAGGCCTTTAATGTTGGGTCTGTATTCCATATGGGACTGATTAATACTTTGTGAAAAGGTTTCTTTCAGGAAAATTTGCAACATAATAAATACAACTGGATTATATGAGAGGTAGCCATAGAATGCAAGTTTTTGGAGGTGGTTAGTTAGTGAGGAAAATCAACTTTTTTCTTTTTTCTTTTTAACTCAGGATTGTTTTGGCAAAAGAACAAAAATCTCAGATTTCTAGCCAGAAATCGATTTCCATCATAAAAATATTTACTCGTGTGTGCAAAGCTAGCTTTTCCTTCATCACTCTTTACCATACAATTATGGTTGAATCAGAACTGTTCAGTGAATCTGCCACAAAATGTTGAAAGTTTGTGTGAGATGGAGAGACAAAATAAATATGGTAAACTAGAATGTGAAGAACAATTTTCAGCTTAAAAGGATCTGGGGGGGGGGGGGAAATCAGGTCAATTTTTTAAAAATCAAGTATTTATCACTTTATGATGGCTTCCTATATTTTTCTTCATGTTCATTTTTGATTTTTACTCCTGATTTTTAGGAATTGAGCTCATTTTTCTATGTATGTATGTATGTATGTATCTATGTATGTATGTAGCATAAAGTTTAAAGCTAGCCCAATAGAATCAAGCATGAATTATTCATATGCTTGAATATTAGGCAACTGCTAATTTAATGTTTGTAATGCTTTTGCAAATCACAGTAAATAATAATTGTGTCGGAACTCTACGTGTTAACAAGATTAGAATTCTCTGATTAGATAAAATGATAAAATCTTGCACTATAGTATATTATTCTCCTGTAAAAATGATTGCTTCATAAAATATCAGAAAAGGTTGTAGTTTGTGCTGCAGAACTATCTTGGAAGTTACAAATACAGCTTTCTATGTATGGGGTGACCATATCAAAATGAAAATAAGAGAGTTGGAGTGTATAGTTTTGTAAAATAGAATTTTATTCAATTGCAAGGTTGGCTATATTGATGCTTCTTTCTCTGACAGTTAAAATATCAACAAAATGATGCCAAACATGACTATCATCACAGATTTCTTGCTGATGGGATTTTCTGAGCAACAGGAGTTCCAGATTTTGCACTTTGTGATATTTCTCATGATGTACCTGATTATACTGATAGGAAACCTTCTCCTTATCATTCTGGTAGTAATGAACAACCATCTTCAGACACCAATGTATTTCTTTCTCGTCAATTTAGCAATTGTTGATCTGGGATCTACCACTGTCACCATTCCAAGATCAATGGCTAGTGCCTTCCTGAAAACAAGAAAGATATCATATTCTGAATGTGCTGTGCAAATGTTTTTCTTTGTTTGCTTTCTTTCATCAAATGTTCACCTTCTCACTGCTATGGCCTTTGACAGATATGTGGCTATCTGCAATCCTTTACATTATATGTCTGTGATGAAATGGAGAAGCTGCTTCCAGATGGCAGGGGGTGCATGGATCCTGGGCTTTCTTAATGCCGCCATGCATGCAGGAACTCTTTTTTCATTGCCCTTCTGTTCCACAGTCATCCATCAGTTCTTCTGTGAAATCCCACACCTCATGAAGATTTCCTGCTTTGATCCCAAATTCAGTGAAACCTGGGTACTTCTTTTTAGTACTTTGCTTGCTGTTGTTTGTTTTATGTTAATTATCATGTCCTATGTAACAATCTTTAAGACCGTATTGAGCATGCCTTCAGTGGCCAGTAGACAAAAGGCCTTTTCTACTTGCATTCCCCATCTCCTTGTTGTCTGCTTATTATATGGTACAAGTATATTTTCCCATTTCATATCAAATTCTGGATCTTCTTACAGTTGGGATGAGGTTCTTGCAGTGATCTATTCTGTGATCCCTCCAACGATGAACCCTGTAATCTATAGCATGAGGAATAAGGATATCAAATCTGCCTTATGGAAGTTGTTTAATCAAATGATTACAAATCAAAATACAAAACCTGCTTAAGTTGAATTCTTAAGCAACTTTTGCTTATGAATTCAAAAATCCCAAATTTTATTAACTTAAAGACTAACTTCTCTATTATCATTTATAGCTTGGTGGGCTACAGTTTACTTATTTGGACCCATAAGAACAGTTCAGAGAATGCATGTGTACACATACACTTATCTGAAATGGTTGAAAATCCGCAATTACTTGTAATAGCCTTTAGGAAAATAGAAATTAGATATAACACCCAACTTTTAACATTAATATATTTATTAAGCTATATATTGATATAAGAAATGGCTGTCTAGTGGAGCAGAGGAATGATGTCGATATAGTTTACTTGGACTTCAGTAAGGCATTTGATAAGGTAGACCATAACCTATTACTAGATATAGTAAAAGAATGTGGGTTGGACAGCATCACCACCAGATGGATTTGTAACTGGCTGTCCAACCGCATGCAACGTTTAGTCCTCAATGGAACTGCATCTACATGGAGGGAAGTATGCAGTGGAGTACCCCAAGGCTCTGTTTTAGGCCCAGTACTCTTCAACATCTTCATAAATGATTTGGATGAGGGAATAAATGGGGAACTCATCAAATTTGCAGATGACACCAAGCTGGCAGGAATAGCCAACACTCCAGAAGACAGCCTTAAGATACAGAAGGATCTTGACAAACGTGACCATTGGGCACTGTCTAATAAAATGAAATTCAATGGTGAAAAGAGTAAGGTTCTACATTTAGGCAAGAAAAACGAAATGCACAGGTACAGTATAGGTGGTACCTTGCTCAACAGTAGTAACTGGGATCTTGGAGTCCTAGTGGAGAACCATTTAAATATGAGCCAGCAGTGTGCAGTAACTGTCAAAAAAGCCAACACAGTTCTAGGCTAAATAAACAGAGGATAGAATCAAGATCACGTGAAGTGTTAATACCACTTTATAATGCCTTGGTAAGGCCCCATTTGGAATACTGCATTCAGTTTTGATCACCATGATGTAGAAAAGATGTGGAGACTCTAGAAAGAGTGCAGAGAAGAGCAACAAATATGATTAGGGGCCTGGAGACTAAAACATGAAGAACGGTTGCAGGAACTGGATATGTCTAGTTTAATGAAAAGAAGGACTAGGGGAGACATGATAGCAGTTTTCCAATATCTCAGGGGTTGTCACAAAGAAGAGAGAGTCAAACTATTCTGCAAGGCACCTGAGGGTAGAACAAGAAGCAATGGGTGGAAACTAATCAAGGAGAGAAGCAACTTAGAACTGAGGAGAAATTTCCTGTGAGTTAGAACAATTAATCAGTGGAACAGAAGTTGTGAATGCACTCTGCTATTGCATTGTATTATTTAATCAATGGAAAATATTCTTAAGACTTCTCATGTCCAAATATTTGGTCATGAAATCTATATTTTGCTCTCATTTTCTTTATAAAATATAGTCATTTTGAAATCAGGTTCAGAATGTTCTGAGAAATTCTTTACTGGTGTCACTTTTGTGTAGAGGTGCATTGTTTTATCCCATGTAAAATTTATTGAGGCCAGGGTAACATATGATAACAAATTTCTGCTCCTGTGAAGTTGTGGGTGGGACAATGGGATTTTTTTAGTCTGTATTTATCACACTGGTGCACTCTAGTTTACCTGGTTAATAACTGTTTCATCCAACAAGTAAATGGAGGTTTCCAATTGCAAACAGGGCACATGTCAAGATTAAATGTAAGAATAAACATTGTCAATGCATTGCAGGTAACACAACAATTTGACTATTATTTATTCTTGTTCTCTGCCTAGCATTTATTGGGCCTATTTCTCAAGCTTAAATCTTAATCTTAACATTAGAAGAAGGCATTACTTGTTGATGCTGAAGTAATATATCCCTCCGTAGAACCAATCTGTACAGAAACAGATAGACATTTGTGTCAGTAGATATTTCTCAGCATGAGCATGACATTACAATGGGTAATGTTTTGTTTCCATGTAGACTGAACCACCACAAAATGTACAGAGAAGTCAAGCTTAGGTAGCACTTCATAGCCCCAAATGGATAAGCCAAGTCTAAGACTGAATGTGATGTGGTTGAATAATGTTGTGCTTCTACTGGACACATATCTAAGGATAATCAGAATATAGGTAAGATTCTGATTATTTTAAGTTTCCATTTTCTGAACTTTTACATTTCATTTAGCACATATCTTTTAGAAAACAAATTTCTGAATGGCGATATTGATTTGATGTTTTTTCATTTTTCCTTACATTCTTGTAGTATGACAACTATTTCCACAAATTTATTTATTTATTTATTTATTTCTTAGATTTTTAGACCGCCCCTCTCCCAGAAAGGGACTTGGGGCAGTGTACAGTCAATAAATGTCTTTAATTTAGCTTTTATACATAGGAGTTATGGGTAGTGATCACATCCTGTCTCTGCAGGACAATCTCCTTTGTTCAATCAATGAAGAGCCATAGTGGTACAATGGTTAGAATGCAGCAATGCAGATACTTCTGCTGACTGCCAAGCAGTGACGTGCGGTGAGGTTTATGGCTGGTGAGGCTGGTGACGTCATCAGGAAGGTGGGGAATGGGACCACATGTGCAGGAGGCTGAGGCTGCCTCAGCCTCCTGCACACATGGTCCCATTCCCCGCCATCCTGAGTCAACATGAAGGGGACCGCGGAGTGTGAGCCGCAGGACTGCAGAGCGTGCTCCTCCTGCACACGTGGTCCCATTCCCCGCCTTCCTGAGTCAACATGAAGGGGACCGCGGAGTGTGAGCCGCAGGACTGCAGAGCGTGCTCCTCCTGCACACGTGGTCCCATTCCCCGCCTTCCTGAGTCAACATGAAGGGGACCGCGGAGTGTGAGCCGCAGGACTGCAGAGCGTGCTCCTCCTGCACACGTGGTCCCATTCCCCGCCTTCCTGAGTCAACATGAAGGGGACCGTGGAGCGCGAGCTGGCAGAGCGTGAGCCAGCAGAGTGCGCTCCACGGTCCCCTTTATGTTGACTCAGGAAGGCAGGGAATCGGACCACGTGTGCCTTTTCCCTTTTCCCTTTTTTTTCTTTTCATGATGAGAGCGGTGAGGCTCTGCCTCCCCTGCCTTCCCTGACCGCACGTCCCTGCTGCCAAGAGCCAGCAGTTTGGCAGTTTGAGGATCTCTGTCTCAAGGTTGACTCAGCCTTTCATTCCTCTGAGTTGGTAAAATGAGGACCCAGATTGTTTTGAGGGGCAATATGCTGATTCTGTAATCTGCTTAGAGAGGCACTTAGTAAAGCACTGTGAAGTGGTTTAAAGTCTACGTACTATTGCTATCGCTATCAGTGCAAGCACTTACATCAATTGGCCATCTGATCCAAAGTAGGTTTTCTCACTGGCTGTTTCAAGGGTTATCTGGCCATCATTCTGATGAGTTATCACTAACAAAGAAAGGATTCATGATATTATAGAAATTGTGGAGTGATAATAGAAATCACTGTTTATGGAAATTCTCCATTAAGTCTCAGAACTAATTCAGAGATCACTATAACATTATAATTTATAGCATTCCAGTAAATCAGAAAGAACATGCTTTGTCTCACGTATAGTTAATCCAAAACCAGGAGGAGTCTGGTAGCAAATTTTCTGACCATAGTTAGCCTTGATCCATAAAACCAGAACTAATGTGGAATAATTGATTGATTTAATTCATTTTTTTTCTTCATAAAATTAACAAGAAATACTTCCCCTCCCCCATATATACTTCATCAATGTTTCTTTGTAACTCTTTGAAAAATATATAACTAACCTGTGGTATCAAACTGGCAGTCTGCAGGCCAGATGCAGCATGTGTAGGCTATGCCCAGCCCAG
Source organism: Natrix helvetica (assembly GCF_964273705.1). Taxonomy (NCBI): domain Eukaryota; kingdom Metazoa; phylum Chordata; class Lepidosauria; order Squamata; family Natricidae; genus Natrix; species Natrix helvetica. The sequence continues at coordinate 30,977,238 of NC_138554.1, forward strand.
CTCTGCAAAGGCAAAAAAAAAAAAAAACCACGATACATCACAATATGTCACATGACACTATAGTGTTTGACACCCATGAACTAAACCTTCCCACTTTATGTCCCCCATGCCCTTTTAAAAATAAAATAGAATAACAGAGTTGGAAGGGATGTTGGAGGTTTTCTAGCCCAACCCCCATCTTAGGCAGGAAATCTACACTACTTCAGACAAATGGTTATCCAATAACTTCTTAAAAACTTCTAGTGGTGGAGCATTCACAACTTTTGGAGGAAAGTTGTTCCACTGATTCATTCTTCTAACTGAATTTTTTCCTTAGTTCTAGGTTGGTTCTCTCCTTGATTAGTTTCCACCCATTGTTTCTTGTCCTACTCTCAAGTGCTTTGGAGAATAGCTTGACTCCTGTTTCTTTGTGGAAGCCCCTGATATTGGAACAGTGCTATCTTAAATATAGTCATATTGAAATTAGGCTCAGAATACTCTGAGAAATTTCCTTTACTGGTGTCAGTTTTTATATAGAGGTGCACTGTTCTATCCCATGTAAAATTTATTGAGGCCAGGTAATAGACGATAACAGAGAATCATTTGAACTCTTGTCTCTAAATTATATTAAATGAATGATTTTCTCTGATGCTTCTCTGAAAGAACACATCTGAGATATTATCTTATATTCATAGCTATTGTCAGAAGAAAAGGTAGAGGCCATAGGCAAAGAATTATTCCAGCTTTGGCCATTTGCAACCTAATTCGAAGTAGGCAGACCTGACAATTCATGTTCTCATCAGGATAGACTACTGAAATGTACTATCAATTGGCATATCAATAGCAAAATAGAAATAAAATGTAACACCCACATTTCAACATTAATATATTTGTTACACTATATATTGAGATAAGAAATGGTTGTCTATTTAATCAGTGGAAAATATTCTTAAATCTTCTCTCGCCCAAATATATGGTCATGAAATCTATATATTGCTCCCATTTTTGTTCTTAAATACAGTCATCTTAAAATCAGGCTCAGAATGCTCTGAGAAATATCCTTTACTGGTGTCAGTGTTTGTATAAAGATGCACTGTTTTATCCCATCAAAAATCTTGTGGCCAGGGTAATAGAGGATAACAAATATTTGCCACTTTGAATTTGCGGGTAAGGATATGGGATTTTTTTTTTGCATTTATCACAATGATGCACTCTGGTTTTGCTGGCTAATAACTGCTTCATCCAACATATCTTTCTGCAAGCAAATGGAGGTCTCCCACTGCAAAGAGGGAACTGTCAAGATTAGATGTAAGAATAAATGTTGTCAATGTGTTGCAGGTAGCACAATAATCCATCTGTTGTTTATTGTTCTCCATCTAGCATTTATTGTGCCTATTTTAAGATTATGTATGTATGTGTGTGTGTGTGTGTGTGTGTGTGTATGTATCTGTATCTGTATCTGTATATCTATCTATCTATCTACCTATCTACCTATCTATCTATCTATCTATCTATCTATCTATCTATCTATCTATCTATCATCTATCTATCTATCAATCAATCAATCAATCAATCATCTATCTATATGCTGATCTTGTTGTATTTGGGTCTTGTATTCTGAGTTTTGGGCTGAAGCCTGAAGATTGCGAGTGAGACCTCGCTGAAACGTTGCCAAGACAATCTCAATCTTACATGGGAAAAGACCCGAATACAACAAGACCAGCATACGTACAGCTGTGAAAATCTATGAGTATGTATGTATATATGTATGTATGTATGTATGTATGTATGTATGTATGTATGTATGTATGTATGTATAATTTAACCTTCCCACTTTCTGTTCCTCGTGCCTTGTAAATGACTAGAAATTTGCTTCTTTAGATTTCTTATGACATAGCCTTGTTTCATGGTTGGGATTTATTTGAAGAAAACCCCAATAAATCATTCAATGAGATATTAATCACTGTAGTGTGAATTATCTACCCAAAATTTCAAGAGAATACACAAATATAACTTTGGTAGTCCTTTAACAAAATCTAAGGGACTTGTTTGGACAAAACTCAGCAGCACTTTTCCATGCAGCTGTTGATAAAAATGAAAAAAAATCACCAACACGATCGCTGATGTTGGATATAGCACAACAAGAAGAAGACCTCTAACAAATAGCACAACATAACTAAATTTTTGTCAACTCTTGAAACGACTCTAACTGAAGCCATGGTTTACTGTGTTTGTTTCTTAGTTGCCACACTTGTAAGGGTGGGAGAGGGACTCATGGAATGTAGAATGTTTTCCTAGAGAGTGCCAGACATAAAAATGATAAGACTCCTGAGAACCAAGGCTAATCCAATGTGCCCTAGAAACTGGAGGAGGGAGTGCTAAGCAGCTTATCACTTGCTTGGTTGACTAATGTGACCTGTGACACAAAGGGGGTGGTCAGTATCTATCAAATATTTATACCAAAATGTGGGAATTATTCAGAGTTGACTTTACATTTTAACATGCCAATATGATGTACCTAATACAGGATCTTTCAGAAAGCAATTCTACAGAGTCTTGAGCTAGTTGGGAATCTTACTCATTTGCACACACTCATATCAAATCCTATCAGGAAAATTTCTATTAAGCACGAGGGCAAAGAAAATAAGTTGTATCATGATAAAACCATCCTTTGTCCCTCTTTCTGCCACAGTTCTGCCTCAATAATTTTTGCCGTAATTGTTTTTTTATTAAATAATTTTTATTAAACCATTTAAGCAAGAAAGTAAAAACATAACACAAACGAATAAGTAGTAAACAGGGAAAATGGAAAAGAAAGAAGGCAAAGAAAAAAGGGAAACGTGAAAGAAAAATGTTTAAGAAAAATGAAAAAGAATAAAGTGATTTTCAGTATTCTGCAGAACATAAGTACAAATGTATTTTAACCTTAATCTCTACAATTAGTTTCTATAATCTGTAGTATCTACAATGTATCATGCCTAATGATTGTTGCTACCATTGTTGGAGTAAGTAAATGTTGCTCAATGTTCAAATTTCAGTTTGGGGTTGACTTCAAGAGTACTCTGGTTTAAAGCTAGTTGATTTGCTGTTCTTCTTAGTCCTCCAAATAATAACACACAGGATAACTAAGTTTTCTTTGAAACATTTTCCTCTCCATGTTTTTTCTCCTCTCACACTCTTATCAAATCCTATCAAAAAAATTTCTATTAAGCATGAAGGCAAAGAAAATAAGATGTATCGTGATAAAGCTGTTCTTTGTCCTCCTTTCTGTCACTATTGTGCCTCAATAATTTTTGCAGTAATGTTTTGTTACATTTTTTATTAAACATTTAAGTAGATAAAAACATAACACAGACTAATAAGTAGTAAGCAGGGAAAATGCAAAATGAAGAAAACAAAGAATAAATTGAAATGTGTAAGAAAAAAGTTTAAGATAAATTTTAAAAAAATAAAGGAGTGATTTTCAATATTCTGAAGAGCATGGCAAGTACACATATATTTAACCTTTCTCTCTGCAGTTACCTTCTATAATCTATAGTGTCTATAATGCATCCTGCCTAATGATTGTTGCTACCATTGCTGGAGTAGAAATGTTGCTCAATGTTCAGCTTGTGGTCGACCTCCAGAGTTTTTCCGGTTTTAAACAAGTCCACTCATTGTTTTTCATGCAATTAAGAATTCATTCCTTTAAAAAAAAATGTTTTCTTGTTATGTTTGAATTTATTTTTCTCTTCCCTTTCATTGACGGGTTACTACATTTAGATACAGTTGATATGAATCATGTTCGCTCAATGAATTAGAAAATATGCTGTATACTAGAATAGTAGAGATTGAAGTTGGCAAGTTATTAATTAAGACAAGCATATATAGCTAACTGCCATCATGCAAAAATAATAAAACTTGTTTTGTTTTGTGTTGATGGAAGCACTTTATTTTCATACTTGTGTTTCAACATCACACATAAATAAATGAAGAATGGCATTTGACATATCTTGTCACATGTGCCATTTACAGTAGTGTGGATGCCTACAGGATATTAGATTTGTGTTCCTTATTTCACTGATGGACTCTTCCTGCAACTAAACTTATTTGTACAACCATACATCTTTATTTGAATTGTCTTTAATAGTGCAAATCAATGTTGTGTTATAATCTTCATTGTAAGGAACAGTTGGGTACATGGAGTGGTCTTAAAGGACAGTTGTTTTAGTTCATGACATAATATTTTGGAAAACTTAAGGCAGTGATCAAAAACATCAGGTATTATGTTACTTTTTAATTACATAAAGAGAAACTTCTACTATTCAATATTTGCTAAAGTAATATTACTCTCAGTAATATTTAGTACCTCTACATTACATTCTTCTTGTTGAAGGTAAACATTATGTCTTTACAGTGCCCTGGAGAATGACATCTACCACAATTACAGTTGTGATTATGCAACCATTCCTTTGCGTATAGAAGTTTTCAATATTGTGGCCATGTTCCCTATGGGACTAGTTAGCAAGTGTTGAGGAGGAAGCCTTGTCTGAATCTCACCAAATGTGCAGCACATAACTGCTGGAATACAAGAATAGTTTCTGTAGAATAAGAGTTGAAAGATACACCAGTGAGGACATTTTATTTTATTTTTAAAAAAAATTAAGCCTTTTTTTTTTTTAAAAAAAGAGTAATAATCTTTGGATCCTAATTATGGATTCATTTCCTTTGATGCTAGAATTTTCTCCATCAATCTGCATCATGCTTTTATGCTTGAGCTAGAGATGTGCTATAAATCTTCCACAAAAATACTTTGAGAGGTTGTGGAAGAAATATAAACAAACAAAAGAAAATAGTGGGCATATATTGGCTTATACAATTGTTTTCATTATCAATTTAAAAGGATCAATGGGGAAAAAGTAAGTTTTTAAATTTTAAAATTTGTAAGAACTATTCAACAATGGTTTAGTAGGTAACATGCCTTTTTTGAGCTTTAACAAAGGGGTTTTGCTATTGTATTCATAGTTTTGATAAAAATAGCCAAAAGTCTGAACGGAGAGATGTAACATTTTCAATAAACAACTGACGTGCTAGTTTTGTGCTAATCAACAGATACTGAACTTTCTCCTGATAATTCACCTCCTTGAATATATCTCATTGCTGTAGATATTATCTCTGTAATAGATATTGATTGGTATAGATATTGGATAAAAGGTTGGCAAAATCAGTATTCCCCGCTGATATGAAAAAAATAAATCAAATGTTCCCCTAATGTTTGAGAACCTTAGCCACGTTGCATTCTTCTTCTATGAAACTTCTTCATTAATAAAAGGTAGCTGATATAGAGAACTGTCTTTTTAATTTCAAGATATGGCGTTTTATGACACAGAAGATATCATATTACCATTAATACAAAATGATTGACTTATATCTGGGATCATATCATCATAAGAAAACTTACATCACCTTTGTTTTCGAAAAATTAAAGGGCCGCATTACCCCTCCATTATAAATAGGCTTGAAATCCATCTTGAGATATTTCATATCTTTAGGATGTCATGCAGTGCACTATAACAAATTATGTTTGTTATGACCCTGCATATTACAAGAAAGCAATTTTATATGTAAACTCCAGGTTTAAACAAGATTGGAATTATATGATTAAATAAAGTAAAATAAACTTAAATAAAGTAAAATTTACTTTTATTTACTTTACTTTTATTTAAAAATTTTAAAATTTACTTAAATAAAGTAAAATAAACTTAAAATAACTTTAAATAAAGTTAAATAAATAAAATATATGTAAAAATAACATATATTTTTCTCCTGCAGAATTGGTTCCTTAATAAAGGACGTCACTACTGAAGAACTAACTTGAAGTTATGTAACTTTCTATGTTACAGGTTTATCAAAATGGAATAATATTCAATGGGCCCAGACATAACTATAAATACATTAATAAATTATTAGTTTCAATCAAGCAGATTAACACTGGGAGAAAGGCCAAAGCTAAAATTATTTTACGATTTAGTACTCCAATCAGTCATTTAACTCAGCATAAAGTTAAATGCTAACCCAATAAAACTGAGCATTTCATGAAACTCGTTTAATTTATATCTCATTTCTATTATACTACATCATATCATTTCATCTCATTCTGATATTGATCATATATGATTAAAGATAATAGAACTACCTTTGAGTTTAAAATATTTATTCCCAGCTTTCAGAGAATCAGCAACTGAGATCAGGGAAGGTGAAAACTGTGAGAACATTTGGTTTTATTCAGTTTTTCTACTCTTACATTTAGTTAATCCTGTTTCTATATAATGTTCATTTTCCAATAGCTGTGGAATATTTTTTCTTTTATTCATGTCACCAAATGCAATGTGTCTACATATGTACGTATCTATGTGTGTGTGTATATGTATGTGTGTATATATATGTATGTATGTGTGTATATGTATGTATGCATGTATTTGTGGATATGTATGTATGTATGTATGTATGTATGTATGTATGTATGTATGTTTTTGTAGATTTTCATGGGTGTAGATATGCTGGTCTTGTTGTATTCGGGTCTTTTCCCATGTAATCTTGCATAGGAAAACCCAAATACAACAAGACCAGCATGTATGTATGTATGTATGTATGTATGTATGTATGTATGTATGTATGTATGTATGTATGTATTTGTGTTACAACCCCTGGTATGCCCAAATATGGGAGGGAGCTCACTACTCCCTCTTTCTGTCATTCAGCTCATTACAGAAGACCATCCAAGCAGAAAACCATATTTTTATTTTTAATGTTGCCTTTTTATATTTGTGTTGTATTTGTGCTGATAAATAAATAAAGGGAGACTAGTATAGATCTATTTCAAGCTATTTAGCTCTCATCAGCTAGCCAAACCCTTACTGGGATTCGAACCAGGGCTGTATTACATATTAGGCAGTTGTATTAGCCACTAAGCCACAGGCTCTCCTCTTTATTAGCTGAGCCAGGGAAATAGGTATGTATTTCTGTTACAACCCCTGGTATGCACAAATATAAAAAGGCAACATTAAAAATAAAAATATGGTTTTCTGCCTGGATGGTCTTCTGTAATGAGCCGAATGACAGAAAGAGGGAGTAGTGAGCTCCCTCCCATATTTGGGCATGTAATTTCTATTAGTATGTTTCTATTTTTATTTCTGTCTCCACTCACCCACCAACCCATCCATCCATGGAAAGCTACATAGTGAAGCTTGGGGAAAAATCTAAGAAAATATCACATACAAATCGAGTATCTTTCATCATCTGATTTGAGCTTTTCATTTTTAAGATTTTGGTAAAAATAAGCTAAATTCTTGAAATAGAAATATTTTTTCATGATACAGCTGCAGTGCCCACATTGTACTAATCAGAAATTTACCCAATCTGGAGCATCAAATATTGTCTCTTTTTTAACCAATTTGAATGCATAGTAAGTGTAGATAAATTGAGAATGGCTTGATTAACAATATTCTTTAGTTAAACCCAATTGAGGAGTCAATCTAAATAAAGACTTAAATTATGCTTAGAATCAAGCATGAATTATTCACATTCTTGGATATAAGGATCTGCTGATTTGATCTTTGTAATACTTTGGCAAATCACAGTAAATAATAATTGCGTCGGAACTCTACCTGTTAACAAGATTTGAATTCTCTGATTAGATAAAATGATAAACTCTTGCACTACAGTATATTATTCTCCTGTAAAATGATTGATTTGTAAAAGAAGTTTGTGCTACAGAACTATCTTGGAAGTTACAAATACAGCTTTCTATGTATGGGAGTGACCATATCAAAATGAAAATAAGAGAGTTGGAGTGCATAGTTTTGTAAAATGGAATTGTATTCAATTGCAAGGTTGGCTATATTGATGCTTCTTTCTCTGACAGTTAAAATATCAACAAAATGATGCCAAACATGACTATCATCACAGATTTCTTGCTGATGGGATTTTCTGAGCAACAGGAGTTCCAGATTTTGCACTTTGTGATATTTCTCATGATGTACCTGATTATACTGATAGGAAACCTTCTCCTTATCATTCTGGTAGTAATGAACAACCATCTTCAGACACCAATGTATTTCTTTCTCGTCAATTTAGCAATTGTTGATCTGGGATCTACCACTGTCACCATTCCAAGATCAATGGCTAGTGCCTTCCTGAAAACAAGAAAGATATCATATTCTGAATGTGCTGTGCAAATGTTTTTCTTTGTTTGCTTTCTTTCATCAAATGTTTACCTTCTCACTGCTATGGCCTTTGACAGATATGTGGCTATCTGCAATCCTTTACATTATATGTTTGTGATGAAATGGGGAAGCTGCTTCCAGATGGCAGGGAGTGCATGGATCCTGGGCTTTCTTAATGCTGCCATGCATGCAGGAAACCTTTTTTCATTGCCCTTCTGTTCCACAGTCATTCATCAGTTCTTCTGTGAAATCCCACACCTCATGAAGATTTCCTGCTTTGATCCTAAATTCAGTGAAACCTGGGTACTTCTTTTTAGTACTTTGCTTGCTGTTGTTTGTTTTATGTTAATTATCATGTCCTATGTAACAATCTTTAAGACCGTATTGAGCATGCCTTCAGTGGACAGTAGACAAAAGGCCTTCTCTACTTGCATTCCCCATCTTCTTGTTTTCAGTTTATTTCTTGGCACAGGCATAATATCCCATTTCATATCAAATTCTGGATCTTCTTACAATTGGGATGCAGTCTTCGCAGTGATCTACTCTGTGATCCCTCCAATGATGAACCCTGTAATCTATAGCATGAGGAATAAGGATATCAAATCTGCTTTATGGAAGTTGTTTAATCAAAAGTTTACGAATCAAAATACAAGACTCCGTTAAGGACAACTGAACAATTTTTGCTTAAGAATTTGAAAACACACAATTTTTGTTATCCTAAAGACCAACATCTTTTCATCTTTTACACCTTGTGAACTACAATGTACTTATTTGGATGCATTGGGCATAATCCAGAGAATCACACAAATATATGAATAGGTTGAAAAACTGGAATTACTTTTAGTAATCTCTAGCAAAATAGAAATTAGATGTAATACCCACATTTTAACCTTCAATTTTTTATTATAATATGGAGTATATTGGGATAAGAGACTTGACTCTCTGTTTAATCAGTGCAGAATGTTCTTAAGTTTCCCCTTGCCCAAATATTTGGTCATGAAATCTATTATTTTGCTCTCATTTTCTTTTTCAAATACAAGCATCTTGAAATGAGGTTCGGAATGCTCTGAGAAATGTCTTTAGTGTTGTGAGATTTTGTGTAGAAAAATCAATGGGGTCATTTTGTTCTCCATTGTGTATTTCTCTAGCTCTGATAGAATACAGGTGAAACTTGAAAAATTAGAATATTGTGCAAAAGTTCATTTATTTCAGTAATGCAACTTAAAAGGTGAAACTAATATATGAGATAGACTCATTACATGCAAAGCAAGATAGTTCAAGCCATGATTTGTCATCATTGTGATGATTATGGCTTACAGATCATGAAAACCCCAAATCCACAATCTCAGAAAATTAGAATATTGTGAAAAGATGCAATATCCTAGGCTCAAAATGTCCCACTCTAATCAACTAATTAAGCCATAACACCTGCAAAGGGTTCCTGAGCCTATAAATGGTCTCTCAGTCTGGATCAATAGGAATAACAATCGTGCGAAAGACTGCTGACCTGACAGTTGTGCAGAAAATCATCATTGACACCCTCCATAAGGAGGGAAAGCCTCAAAAGGTAATTGCAAAAGAAGTTGGAGGTTTCCACAGTGATGTATCAAAGCACATTAATAGAAAGTTATGTGGAAGGGAAAAGTGTGGAAGAAAAAGGTGCACAAGCAGCAGGAATGACAGCAGCCTGGAGAGGATTGTCAGGAAAAGACCGTTCAAAAGTGTTGGGGACTTTCACAAGGAGTGGACTGAGGTTGGAGTCAGTGCATCAAGAGCCACCACACAAAGACGGATCCTGGACATGGGCTTCAAATGTCGTATTCCTCTTGTCAAGCCGCTCCTGAACAATAAACGACATCAGAAGCGTCTTACCTGGGCTAAAGAAAAACAGACCTGGTCTGTTGCTCAGTGGTCCAAAGTCCTCTTTTCTGATGAGAGCAACTTTTGTATCTCACTTGGAAACCAAGGACCCAGAGAACGGAGGAAGAATGGAGAGGCACACACTACAAGATGCTTGAAGTCCAGTGTGAAGTTTCTGTGTTGATTTGGGGAGCCATGTCATCTGCTGGTGTTGGTCCACTGTGTTTCATTAAGTCCAGTGTCAACACAGCCATCTATCAGGAGATTTTGGAGCACTTCATGCTTCATTCCGCAGACAAGCTTTATGGGGATGCTGACTTCATTTTCCAGCAGGACTTGGTACCTGCCCACACTGCCAAAAGCACCAAACCCTGGTACAATGACCATGGGATTACTGTGCTTGATTGGCCAGCAAACTCGCCTGACTACATACATACATAGAGAATCTATGGGGCATTGCCAAGAGAAAGATGAGAGACATGAGACTGAAAAATGCAGAAGAGCTGAAGGCCGCTATTGAAGCATCCTGGTCTTCCACAACACCTCAGCAGTGCCACAGGCTGATAGCTTCCATGCCACGCCGCTTTGAGGCAGTAATTGCTGCAAAAGGGGCCCAAACCAAGTACTGAGTACATATGCATGCTTATACTTTTCAGAGGTCCGATATTGTTCTATGTACAATCCTTGTTTTATTGATTGCATGTAATATTCTAATTTTCTGAGATTGTGGATTTGGGGTTTTCATGAGCTGTAAGCCATAATCATCACAATGATGACAAATCACAGCTTGGACTATCTTACTTTGCATGTAATGAGTCTATCTCATATATTAGTTTTACCTTTTAAGTTACATTACTGAAATAAATGAACTTTTGCACGATATTCTAACTTTTTTAGTTTCACCTGTATATACATTAGAAGAAGGCATTACTTGTTGATGTTGAAGTAACATATGCTATAGTACATAAACACACACAAAACACACATACTGTAATAATGACCTATTGAAACTCAGTGAAGCTGGTATTAAGAGATTGCAAGGTATGTTATAGTGAGAAAATCCTTAACCATCATCACCTACACAATCTTGCTGAAACTGCGTGTCTATGGATATTTGTCTTCTCTGAGGACTTTGTCTTTCGCTTTGGATGGGGTTGTATGTCACTTCTCAAGACTGGTGCACAACCTAGTAGTTGTTTTAAACTCATAGCTCCTGCTTAAGAGTGGATGGCAGCAATGGTCAAGAGGGCATTTGCTTTGCAGCAATTTATCTAATGCACTACTTTTATCTGTTCATAAAGCAGAAAATTCCCCCAAATGGCCATTCATGTGCTAGTGACCTGATGACTGGACTACTGCACTATGCAATATATGAAGCTGCCACTGAAGGAGTTGTAAAAGCTACTGCTGACCCCGAATATGTCAGTGCAATTAGTAATGAGCATGTTACATTCTGTCTATGTGATGTCACTGTATTTGAGCTGCAATTGCTACTAGTTTTATTCAACATGCAATTCATGATAATGGTTATCACCAATGAAGACCGTTTTGCATAGAGCCTGCCTAATTGTAGGATTGCCTATTCCCAATTATTTCTGCCTAGCTGCTGACATCAGACAAAGTGAGCATATTTCAAGCTCCTTTGATACAACATTGTCATTTATTAGGAAAAAAAACCTGAGGCTTTTATGTCATAGCTGCTGCCTTCTGGAATAGTTTCTCCCAGAATTTATATACTTCTAGTTGACAATATTCAGAAAATTATTGAAAATGTGACTATGGTCCCAGGTCTTCAGCAAAACTAGAGTTCAGCCCTTATATAATGTTTTATTGTTTTTGAGAATTTGCCTTCTGGATGATTATGATCCTTTTTTCCCCCTTTTATTCTTATTTTTGCTCTTTTTTAATGTAAGTCACTCAGAGTCATTTGGGATCTTCTCTTTTAAGGTAAAGATAAAGGTTCCCCTCACACATGTGTGCTAGTCATTCCTCACTCTAGGGGGCAGTGCTCATCTCCATTTCAAAGCTGAAGAGCAGCGATGTCCAAAGATGTCTCCATGGTCAAGTGGCAGAGATGACTAAATGCAGAAGGCACACGGAATGCTGTTCCACCAAAGGTGTTCCCTATTTTTCTACTTGCATTTTATGTGCTTTAAAAGTGCTAGGTTGGCAGAAGCTGGTTCAAGTAACAGGAGCTCACTCTGTTATGTGGCGCTAGGGATTCAAATTGCCGAACTGCTGACCTTTACAAGCTCAGAGACTTAGCCACTGAGCCACTGAACCTCATTATCTTCTGTTTAAATTATATTAAATGAATGATTTTCTCTTATGCTTCTCTCAAAGAACACAATGTGGGTATTCTCTTATATTGATAGCTATTGTCAGTAGAAAAGATGGAGACCATGGCAAAAAAAATGATTCCAACTTTGGCCACTTGCAACCTAATTCAGAGTAGGAGGACCTGACAATTCATGTTCTCATCAGGATGGATTACTAAAATGTGCTAATGATTGGCATAGCATTGAGAAGAACTTGAAAAGTGTAGTTGCAAAAGAAACCAGATGCTCAAATGTTGCATTTACCCTATATGTTTCATTTGTTTATTTGGTCAATTTATATTCAGTAGTTTTGTTCTTAACGTATGGCTTTTGGCAATGTACAATTCATAAAATATGAAAAATATGGCAATAAATAGACAATTATACCAGAAACCATTCAACAATAAAATCAAACTATCTAGACAATTTTTGAATACTACCTTACAGGGTACTGAATGTTTGGGGTAGGACTAAGTCTTCAAGTGTTTATAAAAGATAGCAAATCTAGATTATCTTTGAAGATTACTAAGAAAATGCAATTGTAAAGAAGGCAGATGGGAGTGATGATAGCCATATATGTATAGTGTGATGAGCTGATTTTGGATAGGTTTCTGGATAAAATCATAATAGTGGTTTTAAATGTTAAGGTCCTATATGGCTGGCTCTTGGATATCTAGGTATGTAAAGAACAATATCTCCACATAAGTATTCAATCATTTATTTAGTATACTTGTCCTGATTGCTACGATTGAGAATCCGTCTATGTGAAAAGGTGGAGGATTGCAACTGTGCAGTGGTTAGTACTATAGAGTTAAGGCAGTGTTCACCCTAGGAATTCAATTCTAACCTGCTCAAGGTTGATTCAGCCTTCCATCTTTCCAAGGTCAGTAAAATGACAATTCCAAGGTTGGTAAACTGAGGACCGAGATTGTTGGGGCAAATATGGTCACTCTGTAAACCCCTTAAAAATAGCTGTAAAACACTGTGAAGTGGTATATGAGCCAAAGTGCTATTGCTATTGCTAAGTGCTACGAGCTGCTGTGGTGCAGTGGTTAGAGTACAGTCCTGCAGGTTATTTCTGCTGATCACCGCCTGCCAGCAGTTTGGTAGATCGAATCTCACCAGGCTCAAGGTTGACTCAGCTTTCCATCCTTCCGAGATGGGTAAAATGAGGACCCAGATTGTTGGGGGCAATATGCTGACTCTGTAAACCACTTAGAGAGGGCTATATACCACTGTGAAGTTGTATGTAAGTCTAAGTGATTTTGCTATTGCTAAGTGCTATTTCTATTGCTAATGTTTCTTTGTGGTAGCTAGCCTCTTGCAGTTAAAATTGTATTTATCTTATTTTATTATTTCTTATTTTTCTTCTAAGTTATTTTGTGTTTAATATTTTATTATTGCCAACTCCTGTGGGGATCAGTTTGGGTATTTTTGTTTGTTTGTTTGACAAATTAATAAACAAACTATCTCCTGGAATATCCCTTTGTTAAATTCAAAATATTTTTTTATTCATAAATATGTTTGGGCCATTTTTATGCACACAATGATAAAACTATAGATTTTGACTCTGAAAATCTTCAGATTATTTAATATACTGCAGAGCATGATAAAATAAGATATTTTAACCTTTCTCTCTAAAGTTGGTTTGTATAATCTATAGTGTCTATAATGTATCCTGCTTAATGTATCCTCTTGTTGGAAGTAAATATTATCTTCTTGCAATGCCCTGGATGGCATCTGCCACCACTATAGTTGTGATTGTGCAACCATTCCTTTGTGAATAGAAGTCTTCATTGTTGTGGCCAGGTTCCCTATGGGTGTAGTTAACAAATGTTGAGTAGGAAGCCATGTCTAAATCTCACCTAATTTGCAGCATGTACTGTAACTGCTGGATTACAAGAATAGTAGCTGTCGAATAAGAGTTTAAATATCAGATGGTGAGGAATGTTTCTCTTTATTTTTTTATTGTCCATTTTTGAATAAGTGTAATAATCTCTTGATCCTAATTAAGGATCATTTCCATATAATTGTCGTTTTCCCCAGTGTTCAATGCTAGCTTTTTCTCCAACAATCTGCATCATGTACATGTTTGAGCTAGAGGTCTGCTATAAATCTTCCACAAAAAGACTTCTGAGAAGTTATGAAAGAAATATAAACAAATAAAAGAAAAAAGGGGCAGAGACTGACTTTATATGATTGTTTTCATTACCAATTTAAAAAGATCAAAAAGTAAGTTTTTAAATTTTAAAATTTATAAGGATTATTCAAAAAAGGTTTAAGAGGCAACCTGTTTTTTTAATGAATTTTAACAAAGGGGTTTCATTGTTGTTGTTGTATACATAGTTTGATAAAAATAGGCTAACGTTCTGAAAGGAGAAATGCAACATTTTCAATGAAACAACTAAAGTGTTAGTTTCATGCTAATCAAAATATATTGAACTTTCTCTTGACACTTCACATACTTGAATATAGCCCATGGCTGTAAATAATATCTCTGTAATAGTAGAAGAAAGGTCTATCTCTAAAATTTCAAAGGTTGGCAAAATCAATATTCCCTGTTGATATGAAAAAAAAAATCAAATGCTCCTCTAATGTTTGATAAACATATGTACGTTCTTTGAAATTTCTTCTTTAATAAAAGTAAATGGTTTTGAAGAACTTTCTTTTCAGTTCAAGATATGGCCTTTTATGACACAGGAGATATCATATTACCATTAATGCAAAATGATGGGCGTATATCTGGTATCACAACATCACAAGAAAACATATATTACCTTTGTTTTTTAAAAATTAAAACTTCAGTAAAATGCCAAAATAACATGCCTTATTGCCTCTCTATTTTACATAAAGAAACAAAATAGGCTTGAAATCATGCTGAGGTATATCATATATTTAGGATGCTGAGCAGTTGAAACTTTTACAATGCACTATAACAAATTATGTTTGTAATAACTCTGCATTTTACAAGAAAGCAATTTTGTATCTGAACTCCTAGTTTAAACAAGATTGGAATTATATGATTAAATAAAATAATAATATATTGCACCATATTATATTTTTTTCCTGCAGAATTGGTTCCTTAATAAAGGACATCACTACTGAAAAACCAACTTGAAGTTATATAGCTTTCTATGTTATGGAGTGACCATATCAAAAAGGAAATAGGTTAGATGGAGAATACCGTTTTGCAAAATAGAATCATATTCAATGGGGTGATTTGTTAAACTGATATGATTTTCTCTTACGATTGAAATTTCAACAATGTCAAACAGAACCGACATCATGGATTTCTTGCTTACGGCATTTTCTGAGAAATGGGAGTTTCAGCTTTTGCATTTTGTGGTCTTCCTCATGATATATTTGGCTATCCTGATAGGAAATCTTCTCCTCATCATGCTGGTAGTAATGGAAAACCATCTCGAGACACCAATGTACTTCTTTCTGGTCAATTTAGCAATTGTCGATCTGGGATCCACCACTGTCACCATTCCCAGATCAATAGCCAGTGCCCTCATGAATACAAGAAGGATATCATATTCTGAATGTGCTGCACAAATGTTTTGCTTTCTTTTCTTCCTGTCATTAGACCTTTTCTTTCTGACTGCTATGGCCTATGACAGATATGTGGCTATCTGCCATCCTTTACATTATATGTCTATGTTGAATTGGGGAAGCTGCTTCCAGATGGCAGGGGGCGCATGGATACTAGGCTTTCTTAATGCCGCTATGCATGTAGGAACTCTTTTTTCATTGCCCTTCTGTTCCAAAGTCATTCATCAGTTCTTTTGTGAAATTCCACACCTCATGAAGATTTCCTGCTTCGACCCCAAATTCAGTGAAACCTGGGTACTTCTTGTTAGTACTTTGATTGTTGTTGTTTGTGTTATAGTAATTATCATGTCCTATGTAAACATCTTTAAGACTGTATTGAGCATGTCCTCAGTGGCCAATAGACAAAAGGCTTTCTCTACTTGCATTCCTCATCTCTTCGTTTTGTGTTTATTTCTTGGCACAGGCACAATGTCCCATTTCATATCAATTTCTTGGTCTTCTTACAATTGGGATGCGGTCTTTGCAGTGATCTACTCTGTGATCCCTCCAATGATGAACCCTGTAATCTATAGCATGAGGAATAAGGATATCAAATCTGCCTTATGGAAGTTGTTTAATCAAAGGATTACAAATCAAAATACAAAACCTTCTTAAGTTGAATTCTTAAGCAACTTTTGCTTATGAATTCAAAAATCCCACCAAAGTTGTTACTCTAAAGATTATGACATATTTATAAGCCTTGTTAATTGCAGTTTACTTATTTTGATGTATTGGGCATAGTCCAGAAAATCACACACACATAATTATATGAAATGGTTGAAAAGCTGGAATTAACTTTAGCTAAATAGAAATTAGATGTAACACCCATATTTTAACATTATGACCCTTACACTATACATTGTGATGAGAAACTTGGCTTTCTTTAAATCAATGAAAAATGGTCCAAAGTCTCTTCCACAAATTCATGGTCATGAAATCTGTATTTTACTCTCATTTCCTTTCTTAAGGTAACAATTTTGAAATCATGCTCCAAGTGCTCTGAGAAATGTTCTTACTAGTGTCGGTTTTTGTGTAGGTGGACTGATTTATCCCATATAAAGTCAGATAAGGTAACAGCCTGAAATGCACAGTATAGTATAGGTGGTACCTTGCTGAATGGTAGTAGTTGTTAGAGGAATCTTGAAATAATAGTGAACAATCACTTAAATTTGAACCAGAAGTGAACGGCAGCTGCCAACAAGCCAACGTGGTTCTAGGCTGCATTAATAGAGAGATAGAATCAACATCACATGAAGTATTAATACCACTTTATAATGCCTTGGTAAGACCACAATTGAAATACTACACCCAGATTTGGTCAATATGGTGTAAAAAAGATGTTGAGACTCTAGAA
The DNA here is from genome assembly GCF_964273705.1 of Natrix helvetica. Taxonomy (NCBI): domain Eukaryota; kingdom Metazoa; phylum Chordata; class Lepidosauria; order Squamata; family Natricidae; genus Natrix; species Natrix helvetica. The sequence continues at coordinate 30,994,547 of NC_138554.1, forward strand.
CGAGAAGACCAATGAAGACAAACAAAGATGATTATGGTACTGGATGCTAAAACATATAAGAACGGTTTCTGCAACTGGGTATGTCTGTTTTAATGAAGAGAAGGATTAGGGGTGACATGATAGCCTTGCTCATATATGTCAGGGGCTGTCACAAAGAAGAGGGAGTCAAGCTATTCTCCCAAGAGTGCAGGACAAACAATGGATGGAAACTAATGAAGGAGAGAAGCAACTTGGAATTGAGAAGAAACCTCCTAACAGTGAGAACAATCACCCAGTGGAACAATTTTTCTGCAGTAGTTGTGAATGCTCCAACACTGTAAATTTTTAAGACAAGATTGGACAACCAATCTGAAATGGTATAGGGTTTCCAACCTGGAGGGAGGTTGAACTAGAAGACCTCCGAGGTCCCTTCCAGCTCTGTAATTCTATTCAGAATTCTATTGTAGTGAACATTTGCTGCTGTGATATTGTTTCTTTACTGTGCATTTATCATATGGGTGCATTTGCTTGTTAATAAGTGCTTCACTCTCTGTTTAATCAGTGCAGAATGTTCTTAAGTTTCCCCTTGCCCAAATATTTGGTCATGAAATCTATTATTTTTTCTCATTTTCTTTTTTAAATACAATCATCTTGAAATGAAGTTCAGAATGCTCTGAGAAATACCCTTTAGTGAAGTGAGATTTTTGTGTAGAGGTGGACTGTTTTCCCCCTTATAAAAGTTATTGAGGCTGGGGTAATAGAGGATAACAAATCTTTGCCCCTGTGAAGTTGTGGCTGAGGCAAGGGAATTTTTTTTACTCCATTTATCATATTGGTGCATTCTGGTTTTACTGGTTAAAAACTGCTTCATCCAACATTTATGTCTGTAAGGAGGTGGAGGTCTCCAACTGCAAAGAGGAAGCATGTCAACATTACTGTAGATATAAGAATAAACATTGTCAATGTATTGCAGATAGCACAACAATCTATCTGTTATTTAATGTTGTTCTCTATTGTGTATTTCTCAAGCTCTGATAGAATACAGGTGAAACTTGAAAAATTAGAATATCATGCAAAAGTTCATTTATTTCAGTAATGCAAATTAAAAGGTGAAACTAATATATGAGATAGACTCATTACACACAAAGCAAGATAGTTCAAGCCATGATTTGTCATAATTATGATGATTATGGCTTACAGATCATGAAAACCTCAAATCCACAATCTCAGAAAATTAGAATATTGTGAAAAGGTGCAATATTCGAAGCTCAAAGTATCCCACTCTAATCAACTAATTAAGCCATAACACCTGCAAAGGGTTCCTGAGCCTTTAAATCAGGGGTGTCCAAACTTGGGAACTTTAAGACTTGTGGACTTCAACTCCCAGAATTCCCCAGCCAGCCATGGTGGCTGGGGAGTTCTGGGAGTTGAAGTCCACAAGTCTTAAAGTTCCCAAGTTTGGACACCCCTGCTTTAAATGGTCTCTCAGTCTGGTTCAGTAGGAATCACAATCATGCGAAAGACTGCTGACCTGACAGGTGTACAGAAAATCATCATTGACACCCTCCATAAGGAGGGAAAGCCTCAAAAGGTAATTGCAAAAGAAGTTGGAGGTTTCCACAGTGATGTATCAAAGCACATTAATAGAAAGTTATGTGGAAGGGAAAAGTGTGGAAGAAAAAGGTGCACAAGCCGCAGGGATGATGGCAGCCTGGAGAGGATTGTCAGGAAAAGACCGTTCAAAAGTGTTGGGGACTTTCACAAGGAGTGGACTGAGGTTGGAGTCAGTGCATCAAGAGCCACCACACAAAGACGGATCCTGGACATGGGCTTCAAATGTCGTATTCCTCTTGCCAACCGTTCCTGAACAATAAACGATGTCAGAAGTGTCTTACCTGGGCTAAAGAAAAACAGACCTGGTCTGTTGCTCAGTGGTCCAAAATCCTCTTTTCTGATGAGAGCAACTTTTGTATCTCATTTGGAAACCAAGGACCCAGAGAATGGAGGAAGAATGAAGAGGCACACACTGCAAGATGCTTGAAGTCCAGTGTGAAGTTTCTGTGTTGATTTGGGGAGCCATGTCATCTGCTGGTGTTGGTCCACTGTGTTTCATTAAGTCCAAGGTCAATGCAGCAGTCTACCAGGAGATTTTGGAGCACTTCATGCTTCATTCCGCAGACAAGCTTTATGTGGATGCTGACTTCATTTTCCACCAGGACTTGGTACCTGCCCACACTGCCAAAAGCACCAAACCCTGGTTCAATGACCATGGGATTACTGTGCTTGATTGGCCAGCAAACTTGCCTGACCTGAACCCCATAGAGAATCTTTGGGGCATTGCCAAGAGAAAGATGAGAGACATGAGACTGAAAAATGGAGAAGAGCTGAAGGCCGCTATTGAAGCATCCTGGTCTTCCACAACACCTCAGCAGTGCCATAGGCTGATAGCTTCCACGCCATGCCACATTGAGGCAGTAATTGCTGCCAAATCCACCCAAACCAAGTACTGAGTACATATGCATGCTTATACTTTTCAGAGGTCCGATATTGTTCTATGTACAATCCTTTTTTTATTGATTGCATGTAATATTCTAATTTTCTGAGATTGTGGATTTGGGGTTTTCATGAGCTGTAAGCCATAATCATCACAATGATGACAAATCACAACTTGGACTATCTTACTTTGCATGTAATGAGTCTTTCTCATATATTAGTTTTACCTTTTAAGTTGCATTACTGAAATAAATGAACTTTTGCACGGTATTCTAATTTTTTGAGTTTCACCTGTATATACATTAGAAGAAGGCATTACTTGTTGATGTTGAAATAACATGTGCCATTGTACATAAACACACACACACACACACACACTGTAATAATGACCTATTGAAACTCAGTGAAGCTGGTATTAAGAGATTGCAAGGTATGTTATGCTGAGAAAATCCTTAACCATCATCACCTACACAATCTTGCTGAAACTGCGTGTCTATGGATATTTGTCTTCTCTGAGGACTTTGTCTTTCGCTTTGGATGGGGTTGTATGTCTCTTCTCAAGACTGGTGCACAACCTAGTAGTTGTTTTAAACTCATAGCTCCTGCTCAAGAGTAGATGGCAGCAATGGTCAAGAGGGCATTTGCTTTGCAGCAATTTATCTAATGCACTACTTTTACCTGTTCATAAAGCAGAAAATTCCCCCAAATGGCCATTCATGTGCTAGTGACCTGATGACTGGACTACTGCACTATGCAATATATGAATCTGCCACTGAAGGAGTTGTAAAAGCTACTGCTCACCCCGAATATGTCAGTGCAATTAGTAATGAGCATGTTACATTCTGTCTATGTGATGTCACTGTATTTGAGCTGCAATTGCTACTAGTTTTATTCAACATGCAATTCATGATAATGGTTATCACCTTTTTGCATAGAGCCTGCCTAATTGTAGGATTGCCTATTCCCAATTATTTCTGCCTAGCTGCTGACATCAGACAAAGTGAGCATATTTCAAGCCCCTTTGATACAACATTGTCATTTATTAGGAAAAAACCCCCCTGAGGCTTCTATGTCATAGCTGCTGGAATAGTTTCTCCCAGAATTTATATACTTGTAGTTGACAATATTAAGAAAATTATTGAAAATGTGACTATTGTCCCAGGTCTTCAGCAAAACTAGAGTTCAGCCCTTATATAATGTTTTATTGTTTTGGAGAATTTGCCTTCTGGATGATTATGATCCTTCCCCCCCCCCTTTTTTATTCTTATTTTTGCTCTTTTTTAATGTAAGTCACTCAGAGTCATTTGGGATCTTCTCTTTTAAGGTAAAGATAAAGGTTCCCCTCGCACATATGTGCTAGTCATTCCTCACTCTAGGGGGCAGTGCTCATCTCCATTTCAAAGCTGAAGAGCAGCGATGACCAAAGATGTCTCCATGGTCAAGTGGCAGAGATGACTAAATGCAGAAGGCAAACGGAATGCTGTTCCACCAAAGGTGTTCCCTATTTTTCTATTTGCATTTTATGTGCTTTAGAACTGCTAGGTTGGCAGAAGCTGGTTCAAGTAACAGGAGCTCACTCTGTTATGTGGTGCTAGGAATTCAAACTGCCGAACTGCCGACCTTTCTGATTGACTTAGCCACTGAGCCACCGAACCCCATTATCTTCTCTTTAAATTATATTAAATGAATGATTTTCTCTTATGCTTCTCTCAAAGAACACAATGTGGGTATTCTCTTATATTGGTAGCTATTGTCAGTAGAAAAGATGGAGACCATGGCAAAAAAATGATTCCAACTTTGGCCACTTGCAACCTAATTCAGAGTAGGAGGACATGACAATTCATGTTCTCATCAGGATGGATTACTAAAATGTGCTAATGATTGGCATAGCATTGAGCAGTACTTGAAAAGTGTAGTTGCAAAAGAAACCAGATGCTCAAATGTTGCATTTACCCTATATGTTTCATTTGTTTATTTGGTCAATTTATATTCAGTAGTTTTGTTCTTAACGTATGGCTTATGGCAATGTACAATTCATAAAATATGAAATATATGGCAATAAATAGACAATTTTACCAGAAACAATTCAACAATAAAATCAAACTATCTAGACAATTTTTGAATACTACCTTACAGGGTACTGAATGTTTGGGGTAGGACTAAGTCTTCAAGTGTTTATAAAAGATAACAAATCTAGATTATCTTTGAAGATTACTCAGAAAATGCAATTGTAAAGAAGGCAGATGGGAGTGATGATAGCCATATACGTATAGTGTGATGAGCTGATTTTGGATAGGTTTCTGGATAAAATCAAAATAGTGGTTTCAAATGTTAAGGTCCTATATGGCTGGCTCTTGGATATCTAGGTATGTAAAGAACAATATCTCCACATAAGTATTCAATCATTTATTTAGTATACTTGTCCTGATTGCTACGATTGAGAATCCGTCTATGTGAAAAGGTGGAGGATTGCAATTGTGCAGTGGTTAGTACTGTAGAGTTTAGGCAGTGTTCACCCTAAGAATTCAATTCTAACCTGCTCAAGGTTGATTCAGCCTTCCATCTTTCCAAGGTCAGTAAAATGACCCTTCCACGGTTGGTAAACTGAGGACCGAGATTGTTGGGGCAAATATGGTCACTCTGTAAACCACTTAAAAATAGCTGTAAAACACTGTGAAGTGGTATATGAGCCAAAGTGCTATTGCTATTGCTAAGCGCTACGAGCTGCTGTGGTGCACTGGTTAGAGTGCAATCCTGCAGGTTATTTCTGCTGATCACCGCCTGCCAGCAGTTTGGCAGATCGAATCTCACCAGGCTCAAGGTTGACTCAGCTTTCCATCCTTCCGAGATGGGTAAAATGAGGACCCAGATTTTTGGGGGCAATATGCTGACTCTGTAAACCACTTAGAGAGGGCTATATACCACTGTGAAGTGGTATCTAAGTCTAAGTGATTTTGCTATTGCTAAGTGCTATTTCTATTGCTAATGTTTCTTTGTGGTAGCTAGCCTCTTGCAGTTAAAATTGTATTTATCTTATTTTATTATTTCTTATTTTGCTTCTAAGTTATTTTGTGTTTAATATTTTATTATTGCCAACTCCTGTGGGGATCAGTTTGGGTATTTTTGTTTGTTTGTTTGACAAATTAATAAACAAATTATCTCCTGGAATATCCCTTTGTTAAATTCAAAATATTTTTTTTATTCATAAATATGCTTTGGGCCATTTTTATGCACACAATGATAAAACTATAGATTTTGACTCTGAAAATCTTCAGATTATTTAATATACTGCAGAGCATGATAAAATAAGATATTTTAACCTTTCTCTCTAAAGTTGGTTTGTATAATCTATAGTGTCTATAATGTATCCTGCTTAATGTATCCTCTTGTTGGAAGTAAATATTATCTTCTTGCAACGCCCTGGATGGCATCTGCCACCACTATAGTTGTGATTGTGCAACCATTCCTTTGTGAATAGAAGACTTCAATGTTGTGGCCAGGTTCCCTATGGGTGTAGTTAACAAATGTTGAGTAGGAAGCCATGTCTAAATCTCACCTAATTTGCAGCATGTACTGTAACTGCTGGATTACAAGTATAGTAGCTGTCGAATAAGAGTTTAAATATCAGATGGTGAGGAATGTTTCTCTTTATTTTTTTATTGTCCATTTTTGAATAAGTGTAATAATCTTTTGATCATAATTAAGGATCATTTCCGTATAATTGTCGTTTTCCCCAGTGTTCAATGCTAGCTTTTTCTCCAACAATCTGCATCATGTACGTGTTTGAGCTAGAGATGTGCTATAAATCTTCCACAAAAAGACTTCTGAGAAGTTATGAAAGAAATATAAACAAATAAAAGAAAAAAAGGGGCAGAGACTGACTTTATATGATTGTTTTCATTACCAATTTAAAAAGATCAAAAAGTAAGTTTTTAAATTTTAAAATTTATAAGGATTATTCAAAAAAGGTTTAAGAGGCAACCTGTTTTTTAAATGAATTTTAACAAAGGGGTTTCATTGTTGTTGTATTCATAGTTTGATAAAAATACGCTGATGTTCTGAAAGGAGAAATGTACCATTTTCAATGAAACAACTAAAGTGTTAGTTTCATGCTAATCAAAATATATTGAATTTTCTCTTGACACTTCACATACTTGAATATAGCCCATGGCTGTAAATAATATCTCTGTAACAGTAGAAGAAAGGTCTATCTCTAAAATTTCAAAGGTTGGCAAAATCAATATTCCCTGTTGATATGAAAGAAAAATCAAATGCTCCTCTAACATTTGATAAACATAATTATGTACGTTCTTTGAAATTTCTTCTTTAATAAAAGTAAACGGTTTTGAAGAACTTTCTTTTCAGTTTAAGATATGGCCTTTTATGACACAGGAGATATCATATTACCATTAATACAAAATGATGGGCGTATATCTGGTATCACATCATCACAAGAACACTTATATCACCTTTGTTTTTTAAAAATTAAAACTTCAGTAAAATGCCAAAATAACATGCCTTATTGCCTCTCTATTATACATAAAGAAACAAAATAGGCTTGAAATCATGCTGAGGTATATCATATATTTAGGATGCTGAGCAGTTGAAACTTTTACAATGCACTATAACAAATTATAATACAATAATACAATAATACAATAGTAGAGTTGGAAGGGACCTTGGAGGTCTTCTAGTCCAACCCCCTGCCTAGGCAGGAAACCCTATACCGTTTCAGACAAATAGCTATCCAACATCTTCTTAAAGACTTCCAGTGTTGGGGCATTCACAACTTCTGGAGGCAAGCTGTTCCACTGATTAATTGTTCTCACTGTCAGGAAATTCCTCCTCAGTTCTAAATTGCTTCTCTCCTTGATTAGTTTCCACCCATTGCTTCTTGTTCTACCCTCAGGTGCTTTGGAGAATAGTTTGACTCCCTCTTCTTTGTGGCAACCTCTGAGATATTGGAATAATGCTATCATGTCTCCCCTAGTCCTTCTTTCTCTTAAGCTAAACATACCCAGTTCCTGCAACCGTTCTTCATATGTTTTAGTCTCCAGTCCCCTAATCATCTTTGTTGCTCTTCTCTGCACTCTTTCTAGAGTCTCCACATCTTTTTTACATCGTGGCGACCAGAACTGAATGCAGTATTCCAAGTGTGGCCTTACCAAGGCATTATAAAGTGGTATTAACACTTCACGTGATCTTGATTCTATCCCTCTGTTGATGCAGCCTAGAACTGTGTTGGCTTTTTTGGCAGCTGCTGCACACTGCTGGCTCATATTTAAATGGTTGTCCACTAAGACTCCAAGATCCCTTTCACAGTTACTACTACTGAGTATGGTATCACCTATACTGTACCTGTGCATTCCGTTTTTGTTGCCTAAATGTAGAACCTTACTCTTTTCACCATTGAATTTCATTTTATTAGATAGTGCCCAATGTTCAAGTTTGTCAAGATCCTTCTGTATCTTAAGCCTATCTTCTGGAGTGTTGGCTATTCCTGCCAGCTTGGTATCATCTGCAAATTTGATGAGTTCCCCATTTATTCCCTCATCCAAATCATTGATGAAGATGTTGAAGAGTACTGGGCCTAAAACAGAGCCTTGGGGTACTCCACTGCATACTTCCCTCCATGTAGATGCAGTTCCATTGAGAACTACACGTTGAGTGCGGTTGGTCAGCCAGTTACCAATCCATCTGGTGGTGATGCTGTCTAACCCACATTCTTCTACTTTATCTAGTAGTAGGTTATGGTCTACCTTATCAAAAGCCTTACTGAAGTCCAAGTAAACTATATCAACGGCATTCCTCTGGTCCACTAATTTTGTCACATTATCAAAGAATGCAATAAGATTAGTCTGGCATGATCTGTTTTTGACAAATCCATGTTGGCTTTTGGCTATTACTTTGTTTGCTTCTAGGTGTTCGCAAATTCGTTGCTTGATTATTTTTTCCAGAATCTTTCCTGGTATTGAGGTTAGGCTGATAGGTCTGTAGTTTCCTGGATCTAATTTTTTCCCTTTTTTGAAGATGGGAACCACATCAGCTCTTTTCCAGTCCTCTGGTAGTTCCCCGGTGTTCCAGGATCTCTGAAAGATATAATTCAGTGGTTCTGAGATCTCGTCTGCTAGTTCCTTCAGAACTCTGGGGTGTAATCCATCCGGTCCTGGTGATTTGAACTCATCTAGGGTAGACATGTGCTCACTTACCATTTTCTTCCCTATTTCAATTTGTGTTCCTAATTTTGTGGTGCTGCTTTTGATAGGTTGGACTGTTTTATCCCTTTGTGTAAAGACAGATGCAAAACATGAGTTAAATAGTTCTGCTTTCTCCCTGTTGCTTGTCACCTTCTTGCCACTTTCTCCTAGCAATGGACCAATTGTTTCCTTAACTTTTTTCTTGTTTTTAACATGTTGGAAGAAGCTTTTTTTGTTAATTTTTACTTTTGTGGCAAGCCTTTCTTCATTGTGAGCCTTAGCTTTCCTCACTTCATCTTTACAGGCTCGGGCTATTTGCTGATATTCTGCCTTAGTTATGTCCCCCTCCTTCCACTTTTTATACTTACTTTTTTTGTCTTTCAGTTTGTCAGATAGTTGTTTATGCAGCCATGCTGGTTTCTTTTGGGAGCTGTTGTTTTTCTTCTTCATTGGTATTGTGTTAGACTGGGCTTTTCTAATCTCATTTTTCAAAATTTCCCAAGCTTCTTGAGTTGTTTTCCCCTCGAGGATTCTCATCCATGGAATTTTTCCCAAGCTCTCTCTAAGTTTATTGAAATTAGCTTTCTTAAAGTCCAAGACTCTAGTTTGACTTTGTTCTACTACTTGTGTTTGGATAATGTTGAATTCCAATATTGCATGGTCACTTGCCCCCAGGGTTCCTATGGCTTCAACACCTTCTATCATTTCCTCTCTGTTAGTGAGAATTAAGTCCAGTATGGCCGATCCCCTTGTTTCCTTCTCTACTTTTTGGAAAACAAAGTTGTCTGCTAGGTTTGTTAGGAACCTGTTGGATCTTCCACTTGGTGCAGAGTTTGTTTCCCAGTTGATGTCAGGGTAGTTAAAATCTCCCATTACTATTGTGGTGTGCTTCCTACATACCTTAGTTAGCTGACTAGCAAAAAGTTCATCTTCTTCCTCTGCTTGGTTGGGTGGCCTGTAGTATAGACCTATGGCAATGTCATTTCCCCCACAACCTTTAATATTGACCCAAATGCATTCAAGATAGTTCTCATTATTGTTGTGCTCTATTTCTGTAGAGACATAGTTATTTCTTATATATAGTGCAACTCCACCTCCTCTTTTATTTGGTCTATTTCTTTTAAATAATTTAAATCCTTCTAGCTGTATGTTCCATTTGTCAGTTTCATCCCACCAAGTTTCTGTAATGGCAATAATATCATATCTGCCCTCTTTTACTTGAATTTCTAATTCTCCCTGTTTATTCCTCATACTCTGTGCATTGGTATATAGACATTTGAGTCCATTTTGATTGACCTTGTGTTTACTGTCTACATAACCTGTATTATGCCTGACTGCCCCTATTTTCTTGCCACTTGTGTGATTCATGCACATGGTATGACAATCACTATTACATGCTTGGTTTTGCTTGACAGCAGGAGTGATAATCTTACCCACACACACATCTATGTTACATGCATTTATAACCCTATGAATTTTAGTTTGCTGGGGACAGAGATGTTCTGTATCTATTAATTCTCTGTCCCCGCTCTTCAGTGATGTTTGTAATAACTCTGCATGTTACAAGAAAGCAATTTTGTATATGAACTCCTACTTTAAACAAGATTGGAATTATATGATTAAGTAAAATAATAATATATTGCACCATATTATATTTTTTTCCTGCAGAATTGGTTCTTTAATAAAGGACATCACTACTGAAAAACCAACTTGAAGTTATAAAGCTTTCTATGTTATGGAGTGACCATATCAAAAAGGAAATAGGTTAGATGGAGAATACCGTTTTGCAAAATAGAATCATATTCAATGGGGTGATTTGTTAAACTGATATGATTTTCTCTTACGGTTGAAATTTCAACAATGTCAAACAGAACCGACATCATGGATTTCTTGCTTACGGGATTTTCTGAAAAATGGGAGTTTCAGCTTTTGCATTTTGTGGTCTTCCTTATGATATATTTGGCTATCCTGATAGGAAATCTTCTCCTCATCATGCTGGTAGTAATGGACAACCATCTCACGACACCAATGTACTTCTTTCTGGTCAATTTAGCAATTGTCGATCTGGGATCCACCACTGTCACCATTCCCAGATCAATAGCCAGTGCCCTCATGAATACAAGAAAGATATCATATTCTGAATGTGCTGCACAAATGTTTTGCTTTGTTTTCTTCCTGTCATCAGACCTTTTCTTTCTCACTGCTATGGCCTATGACAGATATGTGGCTATCTGCCATCCTTTACATTATATGTCTATGTTGAATTGGGGAAGCTGCTTCCAGATGGCAGGGGGCGCATGGATACTAGGCTTTCTTAATGCAGCTATACATGTAGGAACTCTTTTTTCATTGCCTTTCTGTTCCAAAGTCATCCATCAGTTCTTTTGTGAAGTTCCACACCTCATGAAGATTTCCTGCTTCGACCCCAAATTCAGTGAAACCTGGGTACTTCTTGTTAGTACTTTGATTGCTGTTGTTTGTTTTATATTAATTATCATGTCCTATGTAAACATCTTTAAGACTGTATTGAGCATGTCCTCAGTGGCCAATAGACAAAAGGCCTTCTCTACCTGCATTCCTCATCTCCTCGTTGTGTGTTTATTTCTTGGCACAGGCACAATGTCCCATTTCATATCAATTTCTTGGTCTTCTTACAATTGGGATGCGGTCTTTGCAGTGATCTACTCTGTGATCCCTCCAATGATGAACCCTGTAATCTATAGCATGAGGAATAAGGATATCAAATCTGCCTTATGGAAGTTGTTTAATCAAAGGATTACAAATCAAAATACAAAACATTCTTAAGTTGAATTGTTAAGCAACTTTTGCTTATGAATTCAAAAATCTCACCAAAGTTGTTACTCTAAAGTGTATAACATCTTTATTATCATATAAGAATGTGGGTTAGACAACATTACCACCAGATGGATTCGTAACTGGCTGACCAACCACACTCAACGTGTAGTCCTCAATGGAATTGCATCTACATGGAGGGAAGTATGCAGTGGAGTACCCCAAGGCTCTGCTTTAGGCCCAGTACTCTTCAACATCTTCATGAATGATTTGGATGAGGGAATAAATGGGGAACTCATCAAATTTGCAGATGACACCAAGCTGGCAGGAATAGCCAACACTCCAGAAGATAGGCTTAAGATACAGAAGGATCTTGACAAACTTGAACATTGGGCACTATCTAATAAAATGAAATTCAATGGTGAAAAGAGTAAGGTTCTACATTTAGGCAACAAAAATGGAATGCAGAGGTACAGTATAGGTGGTACCTTGCTCAGTAGTAGTAACTGTGAAAGGGATCTTGGAGTCCTAGTGGACAACCATTTAAATATGAGCCAGCCATGTGCAGCAGCTGTCAAAAAAGCCAACACAGTTCTAGGCTGCATCAACAGAGGGATAGAATCAAGATCACGTGAAGTGTTAATACCACTTTATAATGCCTTGGTAAGGCCACACTTGGAATACTGCATTCAGTTCTGGTCGCCACGATGTAAAAAAGATGTGGAGATTCTAGAAAGAGTGCAAAGAAAAGCAACAAAGATGATTAGGGGACTGGAGACTAAAACATATGAAGAACAGTTGCAGGAACTGGGTATGTTTAGCTTAAGAGAAAGAAGGACTAGGGGAGACATGATAGCATTGTTCCAATATCTCAGGGGTTGCCAGAAAGAAGAGGGAGTCAAACTATTCTGCAAGACACCTGAGGGTAGAACAAGAAGCAATGGGTGGAAACTAATCAAGGAGAGAAGCAATTTAGAACTGAGGAGAAATTTCCTGACAGCTAGAACAATTAATCAGTGGAACAGCTTGCCTCCAGAAGTTGTGAATGCCCCAGCACTGGAAGTCTTTAAGAAGATGTTGGATAGCTATTTGTCTGAAATGGTATAGAGTTTCCTGCCTAGGCAGGGGGTTGGACTAGAAGACCTCCAAGGTCCCTTTCAACTCTACTATTGTATTGTATTGTATTGTATTGTATTGTATTGTATTGTATTGTATTGTATTGTATTGTATTGTATAAGCCTTGTTAATTACAGTTTACTTATTTTGATGTATTGGGCATAGTCCAGAAAATCACACACACATAATTATATGAAATGGTTGAAAAGCTGGAATTACTTTTAGCTAAATAGAAGTTAGATGTAACACCCCTATTTTAACGTTATGACCCTTACACTGTACATTGTGATGAGAAACCTGGCTTTCTTTTAATAAATGAAAAATGGTCCCAAGTCTCTTCCACAAATTCATGGTCATGAAATCTGTATTTTACTCTCATTTCCTTTCTTAAGGTAACAATTTGGAAATCATGCTCCAAGTGCTCTGAGAAATGTTCCTACTAGTGTCGGTTTTTGTGTAGGTGGACTGATTTACCCCATATAAAATAGGATAGGGTAACAGCCTGAAATGCACAGTATAGTATAGGTGGTACCTTGCTGAATGGTAGTAGTTGTTAGAAGAATCTTGAAATCCTAGTGAACAATCACTTAAATTTGAACCAGAAGTGAGCGGCAGCTGCCAAAAAGCCAACGTGGTTCTAGGCTGCATTAATAGAGAGATAGAATCAACATCTCATGAAGTATTAATACTGCTTTATAATGCCTTGGCAAGACCACAATTGAAATACTACACCCAGATTTGGTCAATATGGTGTAAAAAAGATGTTGAGACTCTAGAACGAGAAGACCAATGAAGACCAACAAAGATGATTATGGTACTGGATGCTAAAACATATAAGAACGGTTTCTGCAACTGGGTATGTCTGTTTTAATGAAGAGAAGGATTAGGGGAGACATCATAGCCTTGCTCATATATGTCAGGGGCTGTCAGAAAGAAGAGGGAGTCAAGCTATTCTCCCAAGAGTGCGGGACAAACAATGGATGGAAACTAATGAAGGAATGAAGCAACTTGGAATTGAGAAGAAACCTCCTAACAGTGAGAACAATTACCCAGTGGAACAATTTTTCTGCAGTAGTTGTGAATGCTCCAACACTGTAAATTTTTAAGACAAGATTGGACAACCAATCTGAAATGGTATAGGGTTTCCAACCTGGAGGGAGGTTGAACTAGAAGACCTCCGAGGTCCCTTCCAGCTCTGTAATTCTATTCAGAATTCTATTGTATTGAACATTTGCTGCTGTGATATTGTTTCTTTACTGTGCATTTATCATATGGGTGCATTTGCTGGTTAATAAGTGCTTCACTCTCTGTTTAATCAGTGCAGAATGTTCTTAAGTTTCCCCTTGCCCAAATATTTGGTCATGAAATCTATTATTTTTTCTCATTTTCTTTTTGAAATACAATCATCTTGGAATGAGGTTCAGAATGCTCTGAGAAATGCCCTTTAGTGTTGTGAGATTTTTGTGTAGAGGTGGACTGTTTTCCCCCTTATAAAAGTTATTGAGGCTGGGGTAATAGAGGATAACAAATCTTTGCCCCTGTGAAGTTGTGGCTGAGGCAAGGGAATTTTTTTACTCCATTTATCATATTGGTGCATTCTGGTTTTACTGGTTAATAACTGCTTCATCCAACATTTATGTCTGTAAGGAGGTGGAGGTCTCCAACTGCAAAGAGGAAGCATGTCAACATTACTGTAGATATAAGAATAAACATTTTCAATGTATTGCAGATAGCACAACAATCTATCTGTTATTTAATGTTGTTCTCTATTGTGTATTTCTCAAGCTCTGATAGAATACAGGTGAAACTTGAAAAATTAGAATATCGTGCAAAAGTTCATTTATTTCAGTAATGCAAATTAAAAGGTGAAACTAATATATGAGATAGACTCATTACACGCAAAGCAAGATAGTTCAAGCCATGATTTGTCATAATTATGATGATTATGGCTTACAGATCATGAAAACCTCAAATCCACAATCTCAGAAAATTAGAATATTGTGAAAAGGTGCAATATTCGAAGCTCAAAGTATCCCACTCTAATCAACTAATTAAGCCATAACACCTGCAAAGGGTTCCTGAGCCTTTAAATCAGGGGTGTCCAAACTTGGGAACTTTAAGACTTGTGGGCTTCAACTCCCAGAATTCCCCAGCCAGCCATGGTGGCTGGGGAATTCTGGGAGTTGAAGTCCACAAGTCTTAAAGTTCCCAAGTTTGGACACTCCTGCTTTAAATGGTCTCGCAGTCTGGTTCAGTAGGAATAACAATCATGCGAAAGACTGCTGACCTGACAGTTGTACAGAAAATCATCATTGACACGCTCCATAAGGAGGGAAAGCCTCAAAAGGTAATTGCAAAAGAAGTTGGAGGTTTCCACAGTGATGTATCAAAGCACATTAATAGAAAGTTATGTGGAAGGGAAAAGTGTGGAAGAAAAAGGTGCACAAGCCGCAGGGATGATGGCAGCCTGGAGAGGATTGTCAGGAAAAGACCGTTCAAAAGTGTTGGGGACTTTCACAAGGAGTGGACTGAGGTTGGAGCCAGTGCATCAAGAGCCACCACACAGGACTTCCGGTTCCGGCGGCTATGGCAACGGGCAAGTCTTTGCCCGCTCCCGCTCTCCCGGTGGGCTTCCCCTGCTTCTGGGGGGGCACAGGACGCCCCGAAGAGGCGTCCTGCCGAGGGAGCGGCTCGCGGAGGGCCCTGGCATCGGCGGCGGCTGGTGGGGGCTTCTCCGCTTTGCTCTAGGCATCGGGGAGCAGTCTCGGAGGGTGCGCCTGCGTCTCGCTCCATGCCGATCGGGCAGTGCAAAATTGAAGGAAGCAGCGGCGGTATGGTGAGGTGCTTCCTTTCTCAATTCCTTCTCTGTTGAATTGATGGACTTTTCAGCAAGGTTATAAGTTAAACTTTCGGAGCTTCGTTGGAGGTGGGGTTAGAGGGGGGGATTTTCCCCCTCCTTGGACAAGCGGCTTGAAAATTTTTTGCTTTTGCCCCTAGGAGGAAGGAGGAGGAGGGAGAGCCAACTAATGATGCCTCACCCCTGTAAAAGTGATTTTCACTGGACTTAGTTTTATAACTTGTTGATGACCTGAGAACTTTGTGAACTTTTGAAACCTTACTATGCCTCTGAGCCTAAAGCTGGCAGGGCAAGATGGCACACTTCCGTTGTCTTCATGAACTGTGAAACCTGACTCCACCTTTAAAACTCAGGCTTCTGGTCTTTGTCTCCGTACTACCCAGAAGAATCTCTTGTGGATTGCTATTTCCTGAACCCTCTGGAGAGGAAACCTTTTCTTAATGCTAGATTGACCAAAGAAACTCTCACTTGTTTGGATTTTCTGCCTCCTGGACTCATCTGCCTGCTCTACTTCTCCAGCTGTCCAGTCTCTACACTGACTGACTTCTCTGTTTTATAAACTATGTCTCCAAAAAGACCACCACCTGGAAAACCTGGCTTTGCTACTTCTGCACCGACATCTGCCACATCCTGCCCTGCCACACAGTCAAAGATTACAGAAATGATGCAACCTAAGAGTACAGAGTTGGATTTGCTGCAAATGCTTCAACAACTCATACAGGGCCAGGAAGAAATTAAGAAACAATTAAAGGAAATGAAGGAAGAAATTAAAGAGAATCAAGTCCAAATTTATAAGAACTCACAGAGACTGGACCTTGTGGAGGGTGGGGTGGCGGAGGCGAGGGGGGGGAAAGTTCTACAGAAGAGTTACAAAGAACTTGATACTCAACAAATGAAAACAGAGTTTTTGAGAGAATGTCCTTTTATCTTAGATTTCAAAATGTTATAGAAAGAGATGGGGAAAATATAAGGGACATTATGACCAACATCTTAGCTGAATACATACACAAAGACAAACAACAGATGGAGTGGGAGATAGATTTGGCCTATAGAGTGAATTCAGCATATGCCAGGACACACAATGTACCCAGGGAGGTTCATATTAAATTCCTTAGGAAAAGCACAAGAGACACAATTCTGGGTGTACAAAGGGGGCAAACATTGACAGACCACGATAGGGAAATAACCATCTTGAAGCAGATCCCAAAAAAAATTAGGGAGAAAAGGAAAAGTTATTAGCAATTGGTGAATTAATTATACCAGAATGGGGTGTGGTTTAGATGGTTGATGCCTGAAGGGACGTTGATATTCTGGGAGGAGACAAGAATTAGAATTAATACACCCATAGAGGCTCAGGCCTTTATGGAAAAAAATAAAGCAAACCTAGAAAAAACAGAAGACTCTACAACGGTTATACAGGACACGGGAGGGGCCGGAGGTCTGCCAGCGGGGGGGGGGGGGAAGGGGCAATACCAAGAAAGCTCAGATCACAAAAATGAATAAGAAAACCACATTGTTATAAACATACCGAAAGTAATAGTGAAATTATATTTAGAAAATATGTTATAATATATAAGTTGATTGAAAACTTCTATTTCTATATGCTGATTTTACATGATTATGTATTAATGTTTTATACCTAGATGTATACTATGAGTTTGGAGGGAGGGGGCGTCTGCCATACTTGCAACTGCCAAAATTTGTATATTATTCCACATACCCTTTTCCTAGTAAATGTTTTAAAAAAAAACCAATAAAATTTTCTGGAAAAAAAAAAGAGCCACCACACAAAGACAGATCCTGGACATGGGCTTCAAATGTCGTATTCCTCTTGTTAAGCTGCTCCTGAACAATAAACGACGTCAGAAGCGTCTTACCTGGGCTAAAGAAAAACAGACCTGGTCTGTTGCTCAGTGGTCCAAAATCCTCTTTTCTGATGAGAGCAACTTTTGTATCTCATTTGGAAACCAAGGACCCAGAGAATGGAGGAAGAATGAAGAGGCACACACTGCAAGATGCTTGAAGTCCAGTGTGAAGTTTCTGTGTTGATTTGGGGAGCCATGTCATCTGCTGGTGTTGGTCCACTGTGTTTCATTAAGTCCAAGGTCAATGCAGCTGTCTACCAGGAGATTTTGGAGCACTTCATGCTTCATTCCGCAGACAAGCTTTATGTGGATGCTGACTTCATTTTCCACCAGGACTTGGTACCTGCCCACACTGCCAAAAGCACCAAACCCTGGTTCAATGACCATGGGATTACTGTGCTTGATTGGCCAGCAAACTTGCCTGACCTGAACCCCATAGAGAATCTTTGGGGCATTGCCAAGAGAAAGATGAGAGACATGAGCCTGAAAAATGCAGAAGAGCTGAAGGCCGCTATTGAAGCATCCTTGTCTTCCACAACACCTCAGCAGTGCCACAGGCTGATAGCTTCCACGCCATGCCACATTGAGGCAGTAATTGCTGCAAAAGAGGCCCAAACCAAGTACTGAGTACATATGCATGCTTATACTTTTCAGAGGTCCGATATTGTTCTATGTACAATCCTTTTTTTATTGATTGCATGTAATATTCTAATTTTCTGAGATTGTGGATTTGGGGTTTTCATGAGCTGTAAGCCATAATCATCACAATGACGACAAATCACAGCTTGGACTATCTTACTTTGCATGTAATGAGTCTATCTCATATATTAGTTTCACCTTTTAAGTTGCATTACTGAAATAAATGAACTTTTGCACGATATTCTAATTTTTTGAGTTTCACCTGTATATACATTAGAAGAAGGCATTACTTGTTGATGTTGAAGTAACATGTGCCATTGTACATAAACACACACACACACACACACATACACACTGTAATAATGATGTATTGAAACTCAGTGAAGCTGGTATTAAGAGATTGCAAGGTATGTTATGCTGAGAAAATCCTTAACCATCATCACCTACACAATCTTGCTGAAACTGCGTGTCTATGGATATTTGTCTTCTCTGAGGACTTTGTCTTTCGCTTTGGATGGGGTTGTATGTCTCTTCTCAAGACTGGTGCACAACCTAGTAGTTGTTTTAAACTCATAGCTCCTGCTCAAGAGTAGATGGCAGCAATGGTCAAGAGGGCATTTGCTTTGCAGCAATTTATCTAATGCACTACTTTTACCTGTTCATAAAGCAGAAAATTCCCCCAAATGGCCATTCATGTGCTAGTGACCTGATGACTGGACTACTGCACTATGCAATATATGAATCTGCCACTGAAGGAGTTGTAAAAGCTACTGCTCACCCCGAATATGTCAGTGCAATTAGTAATGAGCATGTTACATTCTGTCTATGTGATGTCACTGTATTTGAGCTGCAATTGCTACTAGTTTTATTCAACATGCAATTCATGATAATGGTTATCACCTTTTTGCATAGAGCCTGCCTAATTGTAGGATTGCCTATTCCCAATTATTTCTGCCTAGCTGCTGACATCAGACAAAGTGAGCATATTTCAAGCCCCTTTGATACAACATTGTCATTTATTAGGAAAAAACCCCCCTGAGGCTTCTATGTCATAGCTGCTGGAATAGTTTCTCCCAGAATTTATATACTTGTAGTTGACAATATTAAGAAAATTATTGAAAATGTGACTATTGTCCCAGGTCTTCAGCAAAACTAGAGTTCAGCCCTTATATAATGTTTTATTGTTTTGGAGAATTTGCCTTCTGGATGATTATGATCCTATTTTCCCCCTTTTATTCTTATTTTTGCTCTTTTTTTAATGTAAGTCACTCAGAGTCATTTGGGATCTTCTCTTTTAAGGTAAAGATAAAGGTTCCCCTCACACATATGTGCTAGTCATTCCTCACTCTAGGGGGCAGTGCTCATCTCCATTTCAAAGCTGAAGAGCAGCGATGTCCAAAGATGTTTCCATGGTCAAGTGGCAGAGATGACTAAATGCAGAAGGCACACAGAATGCTGTTCCACCAAAGGTGTTCCCTATATTTCTACTTGCACTTTATGTGCTTTAGAACTACTAGGTTGGCAGAAGCTGGCTCAAGTAACAGGATCTCACTCTGTTATGTGGCGCTAGGTATTCAAACTGCCGAACTGCCGACCTTTCTGATTGACAAGCTCAGAGACTTAGCCACTGAGCCACCGAACCCCATTATCTTCTCTTTAAATTATATTAAATGAATGATTTTCTCTTATGCTTCTCTCAAAGAACACAATGTGGGTATTCTCTTATATTGATAGCTATTGTCAGTAGAAAAGATGGAGATCATGGCAAAAAAATGATTCCAACTTTGGCCACTTGCAACCTAATTCAGAGTAGGAGGACCTGACAATTCATGTTCTCATCAGGATGGATTACTAAAATGTGCTAATGATTGGCATAGCATTGAGCAGTACTTGAAAAGTGTAGTTGCAAAAGAAACGAGATGCTCAAATGTTGCATTTACCCTATATGTTTCATTTGTTTATTTGGTCAATTTATATTCAGTAGTTTTGTTCTTAACGTATGGCTTATGGCAATGTACAATTCATAAAATATGAAATATATGGCAATAAATAGACAATTTTACCAGAAACCATTCAACAATAAAATCAAACTATCTAGACAATTTTTGAATACTACCTTACAGG
Source organism: Natrix helvetica (assembly GCF_964273705.1). Classification (NCBI taxonomy): domain Eukaryota; kingdom Metazoa; phylum Chordata; class Lepidosauria; order Squamata; family Natricidae; genus Natrix; species Natrix helvetica. The sequence continues at coordinate 31,014,610 of NC_138554.1, forward strand.
GTACTGAATGTTTGGGGTAGGACTAAGTCTTCAAGTGTTTATAAAAGATAACAAATCTAGATTATCTTTGAAGATTACTCAGAAAATGCAATTGTAAAGAAGGCAGATGGGAGTGATGATAGCCATATACGTATAGTGTGATGAGCTGATTTTGGATAGGTTTCTGGATAAAATCAAAATAGTGGTTTCAAATGTTAAGGTCCTATATGGCTGGCTCTTGGATATCTAGGTATGTAAAGAACAATATCTCCACATAAGTATTCAATCATTTATTTAGTATACTTGTCCTGATTGCTACGATTGAGAATCCGTCTATGTGAAAAGGTGGAGGATTGCAATTGTGCAGTGGTTAGTACTGTAGAGTTTAGGCAGTGTTCACCCTAAGAATTCAATTCTAACCTGCTCAAGGTTGATTCAGCCTTCCATCTTTCCAAGGTCAGTAAAATGACCCTTCCACGGTTGGTAAACTGAGGACCGAGATTGTTGGGGCAAATATGGTCACTCTGTAAACCACTTAAAAATAGCTGTAAAACACTGTGAAGTGGTATATGAGCCAAAGTGCTATTGCTATTGCTAAGCGCTACGAGCTGCTGTGGTGCACTGGTTAGAGTGCAATCCTGCAGGTTATTTCTGCTGATCACCGCCTGCCAGCAGTTTGGCAGATCGAATCTCACCAGGCTCAAGGTTGACTCAGCTTTCCATCCTTCCGAGATGGGTAAAATGAGGACCCAGATTTTTGGGGGCAATATGCTGACTCTGTAAACCACTTAGAGAGGGCTATATACCACTGTGAAGTGGTATGTAAGTCTAAGTGATTTTGCTATTGCTAAGTGCTATTTCTATTGCTAATGTTTCTTTGTGGTAGCTAGCCTCTTGCAGTTAAAATTGTATTTATCTTATTTTATTATTTCTTATTTTGCTTCTAAGTTATTTTGTGTTTAATATTTTATTATTGCCAACTCCTGTGGGGATCAGTTTGGGTATTTTTGTTTGTTTGTTTGACAAATTAATAAACAAATTATCTCCTGGAATATCCCTTTGTTAAATTCAAAATATTTTTTTTATTCATAAATATGCTTTGGGCCATTTTTATGCACACAATGATAAAACTATAGATTTTGACTCTGAAAATCTTCAGATTATTTAATATACTGCAGAGCATGATAAAATAAGATATTTTAACCTTTCTCTCTAAAGTTGGTTTGTATAATCTATAGTGTCTATAATGTATCCTGCTTAATGTATCCTCTTGTTGGAAGTAAATATTATCTTCTTGCAACGCCCTGGATGGCATCTGCCACCACTATAGTTGTGATTGTGCAACCATTCCTTTGTGAATAGAAGACTTCAATGTTGTGGCCAGGTTCCCTATGGGTGTAGTTAACAAATGTTGAGTAGGAAGCCATGTCTAAATCTCACCTAATTTGCAGCATGTACTGTAACTGCTGGATTACAAGTATAGTAGCTGTCGAATAAGAGTTTAAATATCAGATGGTGAGGAATGTTTCTCTTTATTTTTTTATTGTCCATTTTTGAATAAGTGTAATAATCTTTTGATCATAATTAAGGATCATTTCCGTATAATTGTCGTTTTCCCCAGTGTTCAATGCTAGCTTTTTCTCCAACAATCTGCATCATGTACGTGTTTGAGCTAGAGATGTGCTATAAATCTTCCACAAAAAGACTTCTGAGAAGTTATGAAAGAAATATAAACAAATAAAAGAAAAAAAGGGGCAGAGACTGACTTTATATGATTGTTTTCATTACCAATTTAAAAAGATCAAAAAGTAAGTTTTTAAATTTTAAAATTTATAAGGATTATTCAAAAAAGGTTTAAGAGGCAACCTGTTTTTTAAATGAATTTTAACAAAGGGGTTTCATTGTTGTTGTATTCATAGTTTGATAAAAATACGCTGATGTTCTGAAAGGAGAAATGTACCATTTTCAATGAAACAACTAAAGTGTTAGTTTCATGCTAATCAAAATATATTGAACTTTCTCTTGACACTTCACATACTTGAATATAGCCCATGGCTGTAAATAATATCTCTGTAACAGTAGAAGAAAGGTCTATCTCTAAAATTTCAAAGGTTGGCAAAATCAATATTCCCTGTTGATATGAAAGAAAAATCAAATGCTCCTCTAACATTTGATAAACATAATTATGTACGTTCTTTGAAATTTCTTCTTTAATAAAAGTAAACGGTTTTGAAGAACTTTCTTTTCAGTTTAAGATATGGCCTTTTATGACACAGGAGATATCATATTACCATTAATACAAAATGATGGGCGTATATCTGGTATCACATCATCACAAGAACACTTATATCACCTTTGTTTTTTAAAAATTAAAACTTCAGTAAAATGCCAAAATAACATGCCTTATTGCCTCTCTATTATACATAAAGAAACAAAATAGGCTTGAAATCATGCTGAGGTATATCATATATTTAGGATGCTGAGCAGTTGAAACTTTTACAATGCACTATAACAAATTATGTTTGTAATAACTCTGCATGTTACAAGAAAGCAATTTTGTATATGAACTCCTACTTTAAACAAGATTGGAATTATATGATTAAGTAAAATAATAATATATTGCACCATATTATATTTTTTTCCTGCAGAATTGGTTCTTTAATAAAGGACATCACTACTGAAAAACCAACTTGAAGTTATAAAGCTTTCTATGTTATGGAGTGACCATATCAAAAAGGAAATAGGTTAGATGGAGAATACCGTTTTGCAAAATAGAATCATATTCAATGGGGTGATTTGTTAAACTGATATGATTTTCTCTTACGGTTGAAATTTCAACAATGTCAAACAGAACCGACATCATGGATTTCTTGCTTACGGGATTTTCTGAGAAATGGGAGTTTCAGCTTTTGCATTTTGTGGTCTTCCTTATGATATATTTGGCTATCCTGATAGGAAATCTTCTCCTCATCATGCTGGTAGTAATGGACAACCATCTTGAGACACCAATGTACTTCTTTGTGGTAAATTTAGCAATTGTCGATCTGGGATCCACTACTGTCACCATTCCCAAATCAATAGCCAGTGCCCTCATGAATACAAGAAAGATATCATATTCTGAATGTGCTGCACAAATGTTTTGCTTTGTTTTCTTCCTGTCATCAGACCTTTTCTTTCTCACTGCTATGGCCTATGACAGATATGTGGCTATCTGCCATCCTTTACATTATATGTCTATGTTGAATTGGGGAAGCTGCTTCCAGATGGCAGGGGGCGCATGGATACTAGGCTTTCTTAATGCAGCTATACATGTAGGAACTCTTTTTTCATTGCCTTTCTGTTCCAAAGTCATCCATCAGTTCTTTTGTGAAGTTCCACACCTCATGAAGATTTCCTGCTTCGACCCCAAATTCAGTGAAACCTGGGTACTTCTTGTTAGTACTTTGATTGTTGTTGTTTGTTTTATATTAATTATCATGTCCTATGTAAACATCTTTAAGACTGTATTGAGCATGTCCTCAGTGGCCAATAGACAAAAGGCCTTCTCTACTTGCATTCCTCATCTCCTCGTTGTGAGTTTATTTCTTGGCACAGGCACAATGTCCCATTTCATATCAATTTCTTGGTCTTCTTACAATTGGGATGCGGTCTTTGCAGTGATCTACTCTGTGATCCCTCCAATGATGAACCCTGTAATCTATAGCATGAGGAATAAGGATATCAAATCTGCCTTATGGAAGTTGTTTAATCAAAGGATTACAAATCAAAATACAAAACCTTCTTAAGTTGAATTCTTAAGCAACTTTTGCTTATGAATTCAAAAATCTCACCAAAGTTGTTACTCTAAAGTGTATAACATATTTATTATCATATAAGAATGTGGGTTAGACAACATTACCACCAGATGGATTCGTAACTGGCTGACCAACCACACTCAACGTGTAGTCCTCAATGGAATTGCATCTACATGGAGGGAAGTATGCAGTGGAGTACCCCAAGGTTCTGTTTTAAGCCCAGTACTCTTCAACATCTTCATCAATGATTTGGATGAGGGAATAAATGGGGAACTCATCAAATTTGCAGATGACACCAAGCTGGCAGTAATAGCCAACACTCCAGAAGATAGGCTTAAGATACAGAAGGATCTTGACAAACTTGAACATTGGGCACTATCTAATAAAATGAAATTCAATGGTGAAAAGAGTAAGGTTCTACATTTAGGCAACAAAAATGGAATGCACAGGTACAGTATAGGTGGTACCTTGCTCAATAGTAGTAACTGTGAAAGGGATCTTGGAGTCCTAGTGGACAACCATTTAAATATGAGCCAGCCTTGTTCAGCAGCTGTCAAAAAAGCCAACACAGTTCTAGGCTGCATCAACAGAGGGATAGAATCAAGATCACGTGAAGTGTTAATACCACTTTATAATGCCTTGGTAAGGCCACACTTGGAATACTGCATTCAGTTCTGGTCGCCACAATGTAAAAAAGATGTGGAGATTCTAGAAAGAGTGCAGAGAAAAGCAACAAAGATGATTAGGGGACTGGAGACTAAAACATATGAAGAACAGTTGCAGGAACTGGGTATGTTTAGCTTAAGAGAAAGAAGGACTAGGGGAGACATGATAGCATTGTTCCAATATCTCAGGGGTTGCCAGAAAGAAGAGGGAGTCAAACTATTCTGCAAGGCACCTGAGGGTAGAACAAGAAGCAATGGGTGGAAACTAATCAAGGAGAGAAGCAATTTAGAACTGAGGAGAAATTTCCTGACAGCTAGAACAATTAATCAGTGGAACAGCTTGCCTCCAGAAGTTGTGAATGCCCCAGCACTGGAAGTCTTTAAGAAGATGTTGGATAGCTATTTTTCTGAAATGGTATAGAGTTTCCTGCCTAGGCAGGGGGTTGGACTAGAAGACCTCCAAGGTCCCTTTCAACTCTACTATTGTATTGTATTGTATTGTATTGTATTGTATTGTATTGTATTGTATTGTATTGTATTGTATTGTATAAGCCTTGTTAATTACAGTTTACTTATTTTGATGTATTGGGCATAGTCCAGAAAATCACACACACATAATTATATGAAATGGTTGAAAAGCTGGAATTACTTTTAGCTAAATAGAAATTAGATGTAACACCCATATTTTAACGTTATGACCCTTACACTATACATTGTGATGAGAAACCTGGCTTTCTTTTAATCAATGAAAAATGGTCCAAAGTCTCTTCCACAAATTCATGGTCATGAAATCTGTATTTTACTCTCATTTCCTTTCTTAAGGTAACAATTTTGAAATCATGCTCCAAGTGCTCTGAGAAATGTTCTTACTAGTGTCGGTTTTTGTGTAGGTGGACTGATTTATCCCATATAAAGTCAGATAAGGTAACAGCCTGAAATGCACAGTATAGTATAGGTGGTACCTTGCTGAATGGTAGTAGTTGTTAGAGGAATCTTGAAATAATAGTGAACAATCACTTAAATTTGAACCAGAAGTGAGCGGCAGCTGCCAAAAAGCCAACGTGGTTCTAGGCTGCATTAATAGAGAGATAGAATCAACATCACATGAAGTATTAATACTGCTTTATAATGCCTTGGTAAGACCACAATTGAAATACTACACTCAGATTTGGTCAATATGGTGTAAAAAAGATGTTGAGACTCTAGAACGAGAAGACCAATGAAGACAAACAAAGATGATTATGGTACTGGATGCTAAAACATATAAGAACGGTTTCTGCAACTGGGTATGTCTGTTTTAATGAAGAGAAGGACTAGGGGTGACATGATAGCCTTGCTCATATATGTCAGGGGCTGCCACAAAGAAGAGGGAGTCAAGCTATTCTCCCAAGAGTGCAGGACAAACAATGGATGGAAACTAATGAAGGAGAGAAGCAACTTGGAATTGAGAAGAAACCTCCTAACAGTGAGAACAATTACCCAGTGGAACAATTTTTCTGCAGTAGTTGTGAATGCTCCAACATGTAAATTTTTAAGACAAGATTGGACAACCAATCTGAAATGGTATAGGGTTTCCAACCTGGAGGGAGGTTGAACTAGAAGACCTCCGAGGTCCCTTCCAGCTCTGTTATTCTATTCAGAATTCTATTGTAGTGAACATTTGCTGCTGTGATATTGTTTCTTTACTGTGCATTTATCATATGGGTGCATTTGCTGGTTAATAAGTGCTTCATGAAACTTAGCTGTTTGCAAGTAAATGGAGGTCTTCAACACATACTGCAAACATGGCAAGATTGGTTATAAGAATAAATGTTGTGAAAGCATTGCAAATAGTCAAAATCTATTTATTATTATTTGCTGTTTTCCATCTAGAATTTATTATGTCCATTTCCCAAGCTCTAAAACATGGCTGTAAAACTCCCGGCCCATGTGCAGGATGCATCATGCGCTGGTCATATCGTTGCCCAGTTTAACAAAGGGGAAAAAAGTCCTGATTTGTCACATGATGCCATCGTGATGACATGAGTTTGATACTCCTGCTTTAAAAGAATAGACACATTAGAGGAAGACATTAACAGTTAGTGCTGAAGTAACATATGCTACTGTAGAATCATTTTACTTATAAACAAACATACAAACAGTAAGCAATTGAAATTCATTGAAGCTCATATTCGCTGGAGATTGCAATATATATTAGAGTTAGAAAACCTTTAACCATCATCCTCTGCACAATCTTGCTGAAGCTGTGCGCCTATGGATATTTGGAACCTTTTCTCTGAGGGCTTTCTGTGTTTAGTCTTGGAAGAGTTGCACTTCCCTACTCAACACTGGTGCACAACCTGGTAGTCATTTAAACTCATAGTTCCTACTCAATCGTAGGTGGCAGCAATTCCCAAAAGGGCCTTTGCAGAAATTTATTTAAGGTACTATTTGTATCTGTTCCTGGAACAGAAGACCCTGCAGATAGCCATTCATACCCTGGTCACCTGATGATTGGACTATTGCACTGTGTAATATATGAAGCTCCCTATGAAGACATCTCAGAAACTATTGCTGGTCCCAAATATGGCAGGGAAAGTGGTGATGTCACATGATATCTATGTGATGTCACTGTATTCAAGCTGCACTAGCTGCAATTGTATTCCATGTGCAATTCAAGATTCTGGTTATCACCAATGAAGCCATTCCTGCAAAGGGCTTGTCTATTTATAGAATGGCCTATCCCCAATTGTGTCTGCCTATCAGTTAATATCAGACAAAGGGAGCACACCTCAGATCCCTTTGATATAATAATATCATCTATTGGGACCAAATAAATGAGTCTTTTATGTTGCAGCTCCTGTCTTTTGGAATAACTTCCCACCAGAATTCCCGAATCACTAACATTTTAATATTTTTAAAATTACTCAATATTGCACGATAATTTCAATATCCCAAATATTTAGAAATGCTAATAAGGCCAATTGTTAATGAAATTTAATCAGTTCTGAGATTATATCTCAAAGTCCCCAAAATTTCTAGTCCCAAAAAATTATAGTTTTCAGTATATCTTTTACACACAGTTAATAATAATACAATTAGGCTACCTAATCCTAAACTTCCAACTTCTAACCTTAATTTACTTATGATTATAATAAATTCTATTATCTATCAATCTGTATACTACTATTTTCCCAATTTGATTTTTTAAAAAATTCAGTCACGCTATTAATGTATGTTATCTCTATCCATCATCTTTTACCCTTAATTTATGATGAAGTTCCATCATTTATTGACTTTTTGGTCACCCTTTTATTTCTCTCCCTTGGAATCTTATATCACTGACATTTTTATACCTACTAAATATTCCCTTCCATTTACCTTTTGTCTCTTGCTGCATCATCTGAGGACCCATCCATAATCCTTACTTTTTTTGGACGAGATTTTTCTTTTCTTTTTCTCTATTCTATTGTAAACTCTTAAAGGATTAACTATTTGATTCATACTTATTATTCATTTTTCTTCATTGTCTTTATCTTCTTTCATCTTATTTTGCTTTCTCTCCTTTACCACTTCTTCTGGGTTCTCATCTGTTTTTTGAATATTATATTAATTCCCCCCCCCCCATTTGTTGAGGATCTTCTACACTCACTATCTTTAGATAGTCCCCTTATCTCCTAATTGTTCTTTATTTTTTCATATATACTTTTAAGCATCAATAACATTCTTTCATATGCTTCGATTATCCCCTGTTGTAATTTTATAGTAATTTGATATATTACGAATTACTCAATATACCTCTAAGATTCCAATGTCCCAATATCTAAAACCTCCAACAAAGCCAATTATTGATAAAATTTAATCAACCCCATAATTGTACCTCCAAATCCCCTAAATTTATAGTCCTTGAAACTCTTTGGTAATTTACAGTCTTTATAATTTTCCAGTTGTTCTATCACCTTTCTTCTTTTGCCTCATAGAATGTTTTGTCAAATAATCTTAATAATCCAAATCCATATTGGCTCACCAAATTTCCTCAAGCCTTTCAAATCCACCATCCAGTAAACAGTTTCAATAGAATTTTAGTTTGTTGCAATTTAATTTGTCTTAAGGATCTTCATACAACTCATTAAATATTTCCAAACATCTAAATCACCTTCTGGAATGGAATCAAGGTCAAGCCGCCTTCCAGGTGTTGTTTACTTTCTCTCTTCCTATGTGTGTGTTAAACAATTCTCACTTTAACTGGAGTTTCCCACACTGTAGTGCTCTTCTTCTTCCAGTAGATGGCTCCTGTGCTCCAAATTTCAACATTAAACAGTGTGCAGTGATCAGCTGATTGTCAAATAGATCCAGGGGGTTTAAAAATAAAAATAAGAAACACAGTTTTCCCCAATAATCACCTTTCACACTGTTTTTAGCTCTTTCCCAGATTTTCTATATTTTAAAGCTTCTATTGGGCATTTCTTTTGCCTCTTAATCTTTAGTCTTTCTCCATGTATCTAATCACCACTTTCTTAACACTTGGAGATTATTTTTGAAATTCTTTTACTTGGGCTACCATATTTTTCAGAGTATAAGATGCACCAGAGTATAAGACGCAACAAGATTTTGAAGAGGCAAATTTTAAAAAAAAGTAGGTAGGTAGATAGAGTGATAGAGAGGGAGAAGAAAGAGAGATACAGTAGGTAGATAAGGAGAGAAAGAGAGTAGTTAGGTAAGTAGGTAGGTAGATAAAGGGATAGAGAGAAAGAGAAATAGAGAGAGAGAAATAGAGAAATACAGTAGGTAGGTAGGGTGAGAGAGTGTGTGTGTAGGTAGAGGGATAGCGAGAGGGATAAAGGGATAGAGAGAGAAATAGAAAGAGAGGGAGAGAGAAATACAGTAGATAGGGAGAGAGAGAGAGAGAGTAGGTAGGTACATAGGTAGATAAAGGGGGTGGCGAAGAGAAAAATACAGTAGGTAGGTAGGGGGAGAGAGAGAATAGATAGGTAGGTAGATGTTTCCAGATGTATTTATCCATATGCTGGAGAAGGAAATCGCTAACAATCTGCAGCACCTAAAGCTTTGTTTCTGCTGGCACAGCACTTGATCAATGTAATTCTCATCAATCAGTTAAAGAGCTTTCCAAAAGGAAAAAAAAAGTTTTTGTACTCTGCAAACCTCCCCAAAATGGTCCATTTTTCACAAAAATGTGCCCACTTTTTTCCAAATGAATAGTCTTGGGGGGGCTTGCAGAGTGCTCCTGGAAGGGGGGGCAAAAATGAGCAAAAATGACCCATTTTTTGCAAAAACGGCCTCAGTTTTTGTCAAAAACATTGCATGCATAGCCTTATGGAGGCTTATGGAGTGCTACTGGGGGCTGGGGAGGCAAAAATGGCCCATTTTTTGCTCATTTCTGCCCTCCCCAGCACCCAGGAGCTGTCTGAAAACCTCCATAAGGCTATGCACGACCATTTTGGTGAAGAGGCAGGACTTCGGGAGGCAAAAAATGCTGCATTCGATGTATTTGACGCAGCCAGATTTCAGCCTCTTTTTTGAGGAAAAAAGGTGCATCTTATACTCCGAAAAATACGGTTAAGTCTCTAGAATAAAAGTTGGAAGTTGTCTCACCCAGTTTCAATGCTCTGTCCACGAACCCCTCCAGCACAAATCTTATTGTCACAGTTGTTACAGCTTGTGACTTGCCAAAAATGGTGTACGTCCCTTGCTGCCATTCAGGAGAGCTTTCTTCAGACCTAATGAGGAAATTGAGAATTCATTAGTTGGTGGTTGACGAAGCACGTTTTTTCTCTTCATTACCCCTCCAAGGCAGCTCTGACCCCATAGGGTCTCCCAGTCAGCAGTTACCGTCTCATTTTCATGAAAAATGACTATTTTCAGCCATTCTTGCTGCAATGCCAATTGGTCTCTCCCAGAATTCCATATACTTCTAAACTTAGCAGAATAACAAAATAATAAAATAACAGAGTTGGAAGTGATCTTGGATGTCTTCTAGTGCAATCCACTGCTCAAAGTGGTTGCATTTGTTTTTCTCTGCCCTTTCTTTGTCAGATTACTAAATTTAGACAGAGTTGATATGAATCATCAACACTTGGGTTGCACTATTACACATGATATCTGATAGGAGATTCACCTGCCACATATTTTGTTACATGCACCATTTATTGTATACTCCTGCCTATAGTATATTACATTTGTGTTCTTTATTTTGGCTGATGGACTCTAAGAATGACAGGACCTGCAACCAAACCTATAACAATAGAGCTTTATTCAAATTGCCATCAATGTTGTGATGAAGTATTAATTCTAAGGTATAGTTGGGATAGATTCAGTGATCATCAATGGACAATTGTTTTAATGAATGACATAATATTCTGGAAAAGTAAAGACAGTGATCAAAAACATCAGGTATGGTCTCAATCCTTAATTCTACTACTCATTATTTGTTGAAATAAAGGTCCTGTCAGTAATATTTTATACCTCTACTACACATTCCTTTTGTTGAAGGGAAATGTCATGTCCTTGCAATGCCTTAGAGAATTGTATCTGCTAGCACTGAAGTTGTGATTGTGCAATTATTCCTTTGTCTATAGAGTTCTTTAATATTGTGTCTATGTTCCCTATGCGACTAGTTAACAAATATTAAGGAGGAAGCCAAGTCTGAATCTCACCAAACTTGTAGCATGTAACTGCTGGATTACATGAACGGTAGCTGTAGAAGGAGAGTTTAAAGATAGTATGTTAGTGAGAAAAAAAGGTTTTCTTTTTTTTATAAATTTATATCTGTTTTTGAATAAGAAATATAAACTCTGGATACTAATTAAGGATTCATTTCCAGTATATAATGCTCATATTAATTGGTGTTCAATGCTAGCTTTTTCTCCTTAATCTGTATCATGCACCTATGCTTGAAGCAGAGTTGTGTTGTAAATCTACCACTAAAAGTTTTTGAGAGATTGTGGGTTGTGAAAGAAATATAAACAAACAGAAGAAAAGAAATGAGCACAGAGTGGCTTCTATGATCATTTTTGTTATCAGTTTAAAATAATCAATGAGAAAAAGTAAGTTTTTATATTTTAAATTTCTAAAAACCTATTCAAGAAAGGTTCAACGTGGAAGCTTTTAAAAACCTGTCTTCTTATGCCTTTTAATCAAGAGTGTTTTTTTAATTTATTTTATTCATAGTTTATACAAAAATAGGCTATGCTCTGGAAAGAGAAATGTAGCATTACAATGATACAACTCCAGTACTTATGCTAATCAACTAATCTATCAAATCTGGAGCTTTATCAAGTGTTGTAGATATCATTAGTTAATTAGATTCAGGCTTCTTCAATAATATTACATTGCCTACATAAGATCTACACAAGCAATATGGTAGTTCTGCTATACCGCATATAGATAATCCAATTAAATTTGTAATAAAACTCTGACTTATTTCATGTCCTTGGGTGTATCTCATGGCTGAGATTTGGAGGTGGGTATAAGTAAAAAATGATATCCACAATATCTCTGTAATATTAGAAGAAATATCTATCTTCAAAAATTGGCAAAATCAGTAAACCCTGGTGATGTGGGGAAAAAAATCGAATACTCTAAAATTAGATAACCCTAATTATGCTCTTTTCTTCTATGATTTTTTTTTATTTGATAAAAGGAATCTGGTATTGAAGAACTATTTTTTTTAGTTCTAAATTTGGCCTTAAGATGTGTAATAAGAGTTATCACACTACTACTAATATAAATTGGTTTGTATAGTCTCATTATATGAGATCATATTTTTATATAAGAAGCTTATATGGCTTTTCTTTTTTAATGTTTAATGTTCTGAGAAATGCTAACATGGTAAACTTACTTTACAGGTAAAGAATCTAATTATGCTTGCTGTTGAGCCTCATTCACTGCTTTGTATACTGCATAGCACCAAATAATATATTTAAAGCCTCTGCATGTTGCAAAGGAATAAATTTCTGTCTAAGGTTTAAATAAGATTGGAATTATTTGATTAAGTAAATGATAAAATATTGCACAATAATATATACTTCTGCAGAAATGGTTCCTTGATATAGGATGTGATTACTGAAGAAGTAAATTAATTTTATAAATCTAATTTTCTATGTTATAGAAGTGACCATATTACCACGAAAATAAAATATTTGACATGTAGAGTTTTGTAAAAAAATGGAAGAGGTTTGTTAACATGATACTCCTTTCTCTGGCAGCTAAAAATCCAATGAAGTGATGTCAAACAGAACTATCATCATAGATTTCTTACTTATGGGATTTCCTGAAAAACGGGAGTTTCAGATTTTGCACTTTGTGGTCTTCCTCATGATGTATCTGGCTATTCTGATAGGAAATCTTCTCCTCATCATGTTGGTAGAAGTGAACAAGCATCTCCATAAACCAATGTACTTCTTTCTGGTCAATTTAGCAATTGTTGATTTGGGATCCACTACTGTCACCATTCCCAGATCAATAGCCAGTGCCCTAATGAATGTAAGAAGGATTTCATATTCTGAATGTGTTGCACAAATGTTTTTCTTTCTTTTCTTTATGTCCTCAGACATTTTTCTTCTCACTGCTATGGCTTATGATAGATATGTGGCTATCTGCCATCCTTTACATTATATGTCTATGATGAAATGGGGAAGCTGCTTCCAAATGGCAGGGAGTGCATGGATGCTGGGCTTTCTTAATGCTGTCATGCACACAGGAACCCTTTTCTCATTGCCTTTCTGTTCCAAAGTCATCCATCAATTCTTCTGTGAAATCCCACACCTCATGAAGATTTCCTGCTTCGACCCCAAATTTAGTGAAATCTCTGTTCTTCTTTTTAGTGCTTTGCTTGGTGTTGTTTGTTTTATGTTAATTATCATGTCATATGTAAAAATCTTTAAGGCGGTATTGAGCATGTCCTCAGTGGCCAGTAGACAAAAGGCCTTCTCTACTTGCATTCCTCATCTCCTTGTTGTATGTTTATTACTTGGTACAGGTATATTTTCCTATTTCATACCTAATTCTGGATCTTCTTACAATTGGGATGAGGTCTTTGCAGTGATCTACTCTGTAATCCCTCCAATGATGAACCCTGTAATCTATAGCATGAGAAATAAGGATATCAAAGCAGCTGTATGGAAGTTGTTTAATCAAAGGTTTACAAATCAAAATAGAAAATTCTGCTAAGAATAACCAAACAACATTTTTTAAGGAATAAAAAAAAATCCCACAAATTTTGTTATCCTTAAAAATAACATCTTTATTATTATTTAAACCTTGTGAACTACAATTTACTTATCTGACTGCATTGGGAATAGTCCATAAAATTGCACTCATGCACTTGTATGAAATGGTTAAAAATTACCAGTAGTAACTTTAAGCAAAAGAAGAATATGTGTGACATCCACATTTTAACATTAATTAATATATTTTTACACTATATTCAATACAATAGCAGAGTTGGAAGGGACCTTGGAGGTCTTCTAGTCCAACCCCCTGCCTAGGCAGGAAACCCTATACCGTTTCAGACAAATAGCTATCCAACATCTTCTTAAAGACTTCCAGTGTTGGGGCATTCACAACTTCTGGAGGCAAGCTGTTCCACTGATTAATTGTTCTAACTGTCAGGAAATTTCTCCTCAGTTCTAAGTTGCTTCTCTCCTTGATTAGTTTCCACCCATTGCTTCTTGTTCTACCCTCAGGTGCCTTGGAAAATAGTTTGACTCCCTCTTCTTTGTGGCAGCCCCTGAGATATTGGAACACTGCTATCATGTTTCCGTAGTCCTTATCCACATACTGGGATAAGAAGTTTGTCTGAATTTTTAATCAATAGAAGATTATTTTAAGTCTTCTTTTGCCCAGACATTTGATCATGAAATCTATTTCTTTTCTCTCATTTCGTTTGTTAAGGATAACAAACTTGAAATCAGGCTCAGAACATTCTGGGAAATGTCCATCACAGGTGTTTGATTTTGTGTGGAAGTGGGTCATTTTATCCATTTAAAATGGATTGGGGCCAGGGTAACAGATGATAGCAAATTCTTTTGTAGTCAATATTTGGTCATGTGATGTTGTGGTTGAGACAATAGGATATCTTTATTGTCTGTATCACCCTGGTGCTGTTTTTTCTGAGTAATAGCTGCTTCACTTAGGATAGCTGTCAGCAAGCAAATGCAGTTGACCAACTTCATATAGCTGTATGTCAACTATGGACATAGTTACAGCATACACTTTGTCAAGGCATTGCAGGTACCACAACAATATTTTTATTATTTATTGTTGCTCTCCACCTAGCATTCACTCTATTTATTTTTCAAACCATTAAAAAATAGGCTAAAAAGAACAGATCATGCTGAAGCAACATTTCCTTTGTGGAATCAGTCAACACCTAAACCAACACAAAAACACTGAAATAGTGATGAATTTAAACTTATTGATGATGTATTCTGCATAGACAGCAATGGATGTTGCAGTTATAAAATCCTAAACCATCAGCATAATCATGGTCTTGCTGTAGGTCTATGGATATTGTCCAATCTTTTTCTGAGAAATTTCTTTCTTTAGGACGGGGTTGTATTTCTCAAAGAAGTGCTCAAGATGCTACACAATTTGGATATTGTCAAAATCTCAAGATTTCTGCTGATGGATTGTTATAGATATGATTAGATATCTACAACTTCACTAATACACTGTTAGCTACACATGGTCTACACAAGCAATATGGAAATTCTACTGTATTCCAAATAGAGAATCCAATTTGTAATGAAATCACATCTTTGGGTATTTCTCATAGCTGCAGGTTTGGAGGTGGGGAGTATAAATAAGAATTATATTTGTAATATCTCCATTATATTAGAAGAAAAAAATTCAATCACCATTCCTTTGTTGTATGAAAAAAAAATCAAATGCTCCTCTAAAGTTTGATAACCATAACAATAGTATATTCTTATATGAAATGCCTTCTTTAATAAAAGGAGTCTTGTACTGAGGAACTGTCTTTTTAGTTCTAGATGTGGCTATTTAAGGCAGTTGTGCCTTTTGTGTAGTTACCATATTATTTTAAATAAACAATTGGTCTATATCAATTGGGCAGAAATGGAGGGCCTCTGGGGGGAGGCTGTTTTCGGCCTCCCCAGGCTTCTATAAATCCTCTGGAGCCTGGGGAGAGTGAAAAGTGACCTTAAAAAAGGCTGAACTTAGCTGGCCAGCGCGTGCTTGCACGCTGGCCAGCTGACAGGTCAATGCCTAGCATGCCCTGACAAATGGCTAAGCGTGCCACCTGTGGCACACATGACATAGGTTCGCTATCCCAGCTCTAGACCACAGAAACAACATTAACAAATATTATGAACTGCTTAATTTTTTAAAACATCACTAGCAATTAGCAGCTATTCCCCCCTCTGCTCAAATGGGAATTGAGAAGAAGAGAGAAGAGAGAGAAGAGAGAAGTCTTTCATAACATATATTCTATACAGATTTCAATATTAAGAATACTATTTTACAGACAGATTTTTGTTTTTATTTTGTCTTCCAAGTAGATTTCTCCATTGATTCTCATCTATAGGCAGAACCTTGCTGAACTAAGCATGCCACCAGCCTCATAAAACCAATATTCCTGGCACTATTAAGGACAAGCCATCTTCATCTTGTTCTCTTACACAACCTATCTGTACTTTCTTGCTCCTGTGGAATACACTCCCTCCCTCCTCATTATCCAGATTACATTCCATCACAATAAATGGTTTATTCTGTTACCATGTTGGAGAGTTAAGTAATTTTCCCAAACACAGACAGCCTTTGCAATTCATCATGTTGCTTTATTATCATCATCTCTAACTTGAAATCAAGAGATAAAGAAGCAAATATATATCCCCAACCCCCTTTTCTATTATTTCCCTCAGGCTGATAATAAATAGCATGCATTTCTTATTTTGATGAAAATATGTTATTCCTTTTACTACCCATAAGATCAATATCTTTTTTATATTTAATAATCAATCATTATCTGAAGTGATTTCATGGTCCATTTCACAGCTGTCTCTCGCCTGTATTGTCTAGTACATATAAAATATTGAACGTTCTAGAAATTGTTGCTTTGTATTTAATTTCGTTCCTTGCTGCCTTGCTGCCTACTGTTTGCCTGCCTAAGATTTTGTTAAAATAAAGTAATATTCAACTTGAATGGAGGTACTGCAGTTCTCCTAGACTGGAATAAAAAACAGAAGTTTTTTCATGGATGTGGTGGACTACATGTTCCTTTTAGCAATCATTACATGGTATAATCTTCTGCAAGGAAGAAATCTAATCTCATTGTTGCATTGGGTTTGATGCAGTCTGTCATCCAAAGGGATTGGCTGCTGATGGTTTTCTTTCTTTGAAAGAGCCTGTATTTGCCTGTTCAAAAAATAAAAGATCAGAATGTAAAGATTCATCTTTTTAAGTGAGAGTCAAGGATGGGGTTCCAAACTCTTAATTGTACCAGGAGGATGACCAAACAACATTTTATGTGAAGACAGGCCACAATCATTTCTGGGTCTATTTATGAATTGAAATAATACAAAAAACAAAGCCTGAGCCACTTCCACTGTGTCTCCAGGAAAATTTTGCCTGACAAAGTTTTAGTTACTGTATTTTTCAAAGTATAAGATGCACATTTTTCCCTCAAAAAAGAGGCTGAAAATCTGGGTGAGTCTTATACATTGAATACAGCATATTTTGCCACCCAAAACTGTGCCCTTTCACCAAAATGTCTGTGCATATCTTTTAGGAGGCATTCAGAGTGCTCCTCGGGGTTGGGGAGGGCAGAAATGAGTGAAAAATGGGACGTGTTTTGCTCAATTTGCCCCCCGGGCCTCCAGGAGCACTCTACAAGCCTCCTAAAGGTGATTCATGCCCTTTTTTTTTGAAAAAAATGGGCCTGTTTTCATGAAAAACAGGCCATTTTTGGGACGTTTGCAGAGTGCAAAACCTTTTTTTATTTGCCTCTTCAAAAACCTTGGTGCATCTTATACTCCAGTGCATCTTATACTCCAATAAATACCATATCCTTAATTTTTATTACCTTTAATTATAATTAACCACCTATCCCCAATTACAGTGCAGTCCTTTTGGCTGTTCCAAGAAGATGCCACACCTCTGATTCAGGTGATCCTGAGGTCACATATAATACATTGGTTCTACAATGGTTCTCAGAGAGTGTTAAGATCAGTTGACTGCAATACAAGGACAATCTTTCCATTTCCATTCCACCCACCATCATCTTGACAGAACCCATCATTCTCCCTCCCACCAACTAATCTCAGCTGTCAATAACTGTCCTTCCATCTCCCACAGTGTCTAATGCAACTGATGAAGCTTCCAGAATAGGGAGTGAAATGTCTTGTTTGTCTACAAAAATTGAATTCAGTTGCCTTGCAAAATAAAAACCACTTTTGATAGCACTATCACCTGGATAACTGAGAATCTTCATAGACTTTTAATTATCCTTTTAGCATTCTTCACTCTCTCTGATACCCCTGCTGTGCCATAGGAAAGCATTGAATCAGTGGATGATTTGCCATGAATCACCAAAACAAACCTGTATCCATGTTTAGGGAGAAAAGAAAGTTGACTTGTAAATATTCAAAAGAAAGTTAGACCCAGGTTACCTCTCTTTGTAACCCTATGTCTTTTTTATATTATCAAATTTTATTGGTTTTTAAAAAAATTTTACAGGGAAAAAGGTTATAGGGTTATAAAACATTTTGGCAGCTACATCGTGCGGGGGGGGAGCCCCCCCAGGCCTTGCAACTTATACACACACTGATAAAAAGAAAAATCAACATTTAACTATATATTGGCAGTTTTAAATTTAACACATAATCGTCAGTTTGTTTCAATCATTTGTTTAGTATCACTTCCCACAGAATACATTGTAGCAACAATTGTAATAGTATTCCAAGTCACTTTTGTGATCTGAATATCCTGGCTGTTGCATCCTCTCTCCCATCCGCTGGCTGTGCCTCAGCCCCTCCCTCCTTTGTTTTTTGTGTAAGATCCCCCACTTCACCTAGAAGAGCTGCATGTTTTTTAGCGAAAGCCTCCGCTTCCAATAGAGTATGAATTCTGATTCTGCTGCCCTCCCAAAAGATCAACATGCCTTCTGGAAATAGCCATTTAAACCAAATCCCATTATTATATAATTTTTTTGCTAAGAAAAAATATTTCCTTTTATTATCTCTTACTTTCTTTGGGATCTGCTTAAGAATGGTTATTTCTTTATCTTTATATTTTAATGGTCCTCCCCTTTGAGCTCCTAGAACCTCATCTCTTGTAGTTTTTCTAAGAAATTTGATATGAACTTCCCTTGGAACATTGTGTGTCCTTGCATAGGCCGAATTAGCCCTATAAATCAGGTCACTATCCCACCAGAGCTGTTGTTTATCTCTATTGATATAGTCTGCTAGTGCTGTGGTCATGATCTCCTATAGGTCTTCACCCTCAGCCTCTGGCAAATTTTGAAACCTAAGAAAAAAAGACATCCTTTCAAATTCCATTTTTAGCATCTGGTGCCAAAATTCTGTGTTCCCCCTCTGGATTGTCTTCATCTCATCTCTAATCCCAACCTCCCCCTCCTCCAGCACACCAATCCTCTGATCATTCAGTGTGGCTTGCTGCTTTGTCTCTCTAAGTTCTTTCTTAAAGTCCTGCAATTGTTTTTTTAATTTCGTCCTGTCCCTTTAAGATGTTTTGGAGCATCTGCTGAGTAGAGAAGTCTTTTACACTCTCTTCAGAAGATTTTGGTTGTAGGAAAGTTCCCATTTGTGACTGGTGTGCAGGGCTGGATGTTGAAGATGTTGGGGCCGACGAAGCCTTGCCAGGTGGCAATTTCTTCGGGCCCATCTTGAAGCTCAGAGGTAGATGTCGTCTGTAGAAAGGGATAGCATCTGTGGGAGAGCGCGGCCGGCAAAAATCACCAAGCAAACAAGTCCAAAGGGGAACAAATCCTCTGGCAAAAAGTTAAAGCAAATAGGTGGGTCAAAGTATTCCAAATCCAGAGGATTAACGTGTTTGAAGAGGTTCCTGGAAGTCTCTGGGGTGAAAGTTAATTGAAAGGCATAAAGTTTTTCATGGGAGGAGTCTCATTCATAAAGACAAAGAAGAAGAAGGAAGTTGGCCATCTTGGCTCAGCCAGCATAGGTGATCAGGAAACAACAATGTCAAAATTTACATAAGCACTTTAAAAAGAAATCAAGTCATCCATCCTTTCTCTCGCAATTGTAACCAGCAAAAAGGATTCCCCCCCCCATTATTTAAGGGAAGTGAAAGTGGTTTTCAAACTTTCTCTCTCCCCCTTGAAGGGAGGGAATTTTTCAAGCGCCGCTTTTCTGAGGGGGGTGGAATTCCCCCCCTCTAGTCCAGACTTCTCCAAAGATTGAAACCAATAAAACTAGGAGGGCTGCAAAACCATTAAAGCTGAAAAGGTAGTAAAAGACCTGGGAAGACCCATCCGCTCACCGCTCTTCAGCCGCTTCATTCAGATAGTTTATTGCTTCAGACTGCTTTCGGAGAAGCACGCGGTAGCATGCTGTGCGGTCCCTATGCTCCCCGGCTCCTGGGGCAAAACTGGGGACCCCCCGTGGCTGCCACCATTCCAGGGGGTCCCAGTAAGCCACCCCTAAGGCAGGGTGCTCTTTCTGGGCACCCTGTGCCCCCAGATTTTGGGGGAGCCCACCGGAGCAGTGACCAGGCAGACACGAAAGTCCGTCTCCGTCGGCTGCCGGAAGTCGTCTCAGTAACCCTATGTCTTATAACAGCATTGAAGGCTTGGTATGTAGGGCACACAAGCAACTCTGGAAGTTTGTACATAAGTTTTTCTGTAGGGAGAATGAGGCAGACAGGGACTGAGGCAAGGCAGGTTGAAGCTAACACAACCTTTATTAATACAAAGACAACAGCTCAGAAGAACGGCAAACTCAGTAAGGCAAACAGCAACAGCAATGACAGCTGACAGCTCTTTTATACTCGAGCTGTCAGGCAACAGTCCAATCAGGTGGCTGGATTCTCCCGCCGGCTGGCTGGTGCGTCTTGGCCAATCAGGTGAGGCCAATGCAAGTCAATGGCAGGAGAGTTTGCAAGACAGTAGCAGGCTAGCTGAAGTTAGGAACGCTTCAATACACAACACCAAGCTCCCGATCAAACTATATGCTTGAATAGCATTTACAATAACTTGAGTACACAGTGCCTTTTCACATATTTAGAATTTAGAATTCTAGCAGAACAGAGTTAGAAGGTACCTTGGAGGTCTTCTAGTCCAACCCCGTACTTAGGTAGGAAGCCCTATACTACTTCAGACAAATAGTTATCCAATCTTTTCTTAAAAACCTCCAGTGTTGGAGTACTCACAGCTTCTTGAGGCAAGATGTTCCACTGATTAATTGTTCTAAATGTCCATTTCTGAACTTCTGGATTACCCATAGAACCATATTTCGCCCTTCAGAGGCTTTAGGGAAGCCTCCTGAAGCCTCTGGAGGGAAAAAAAAAACAGCCCAATGCACAAATAGGAAGTTCAGATATGGACTTCCAGGTTGCCCATAGGGCCATTTTTCTCCCTCCAGAGGCTTCAGGGAAGCCTTCTGAAGCCTCCGGATGGCAAAAAATGGCCCAGCGCACAAACTGGAAATTCAGGAACTGATTCTGAGTTGCCTGGAAGCCTCCTGAAGCCTCCAGAAGGAGAAAAATGGCCCAATGTGCAAACTGGAAGTCGGTTCCCAAACTTCTGTTTTGTGCTTGGGTTGTTTTTCTCCCTCCGGAGGTGACAGGAGGCTTCCCTGAAGTCTCAGGAGGGAGAAAAATGGCAAAAAATGAAGGCCGAAGTCATCAAGCATGCACAAGCTAGCTTGAACTGACATGGCAATGTCTCATGTGCCATAAGAAATGACTGTGTGCCACCTGTGGCACGCAAGCCATACATTCGCTTCACGGCCTAATCTCTTCTCCTGTCTCCTACATCCTTGGAATATAGATGGCTGTGTAGAGTTAGATTTCTGTGTATTGCAGAAGACATGTGCAGTTTACAAGGATGTCTACAACAGAGAAATTACCCCCCACTTCATGACTGTGACCTTCAATCACACACAAAAAATATTGAGAATATGGGGTTTAGTGTTTGAAGAATCAAGATTTATTGCCATATGCAAGAAGTCTGATAAGATCATCTTTTTCTACTTTCAATGATTTGAGACAAAATTTAAAATATGGTTACAGTTATGTAATTCTTCTAACAAAGATCAAGTCATCAATTCCTTGTTTCAGAACAACATAGGAGCGAGACAGGCCAGTAAAACTGAGTGATGAAAAAGCTAGACCACTTAGTATACTCTTATAAAGCAATTTCATTTATTATGCTATTTGACTCTTAGAAGTTCTGTTTAATTCAGTATCCCAATGTTAAATAAACAAAGGGTTATGTAGGAATGTATGAAATATGCTCCACTAATACAACCTCTCAACCGAATTCCTTCTCTTATATCTTAAAGACTTTTGACACTGGGAATCCATGACAATTTTTACTTTGATTTTTTGCTTAATGGAGGGCTGCTTCCTTAAAAGATTCATTGTGGGGAAAAATAAAACAGAAAATATTGTCAAAGTATCAGAAAGTCCATAATTTAGCCACAGCAGATTTGATATTTTTATTTCTGATGCTATAGATGATTGGGTTAAACAGAGGTGGAAATAAAGAGTAAAGGGCAGTTTGTATGAAATCTAAATAAGATTTGGTATTAGAGGGAGGTTTCAGATACGCCAAGCACACTGTTATCCAAAACATTGAAAAGACCGTAAGGTGGGGAAGACACGTGGAAAAGGTCTTTTGCCTTCCTTTCACAGAAGGGATTTTCAAAACTGCCTTGAAGATCATCGTGTAGGAGACGATGATAAAAATAAAGCAACCTAATCCTAAAGTGATTATACTAACCACAAGGAATCCAACTTCAACTAAATTGAACCCAAAGCAGGACAGTTTTAGCAAATATGGGATTTCACAGAAAAACTGGTTGACAACATTAGAACAGAAAGGGATGTAAAACGTACCAATGGTGTGCCACATACTATAGAGAAAACTTGTCACCCACACCAGAATCATTATTTTGATGCTGGCTTTCCAATTCATCACCAACTCATAGTGCAACGGTTGGCAAATGGCAACGTACCGATCATATGCCATGACTGTCAGGAGGAAGAGATCAGAAGCTTCAAAGCAGTTAAAGATCAATACTTGTACAAAGCAATCAAAGTAAGAGATGTATCTGGTGTTCATGAGAGAATTTATCATGGATTTGGGGACAATGGATGAAACAATACCCACATCCTGTACTGCCAAGTTCACTAGAAACAAGTACATGGGGCTGTGTAGTCGATGGTCAGAAGCTACTGCAGAGATGATGATAAGGTTTGCTGTTGTAATTGCCAGATACAATAGGAAGAATAAGATGAAATGCAAAAGCTGCAGATGCCGATCTTTGGAGAATTCCAGGAGCAAAAAATAAGAGACAATTGTTTGATTCTCCATCTTTAAGCTATAATTAAGATGAATGCCATGTCTGTAGGAAATCAGAGTTGAGAATAGCATTAAATTGAAACCGCTACAGCTTGTTTCATACCGGAACAGAAGGGAAAATATAATAAAAATGTGACAATTGAAAAATAACTATGGCACTGAAAGAATGGCAATGTCCAGTCAGAACACACACTTTCTCTATTGCAATTAATCATTGATGAAAGAACTAACCAGAAAGCCTTTTATCCCCCTCTTCCTTTTTCCATTCTAATTATTTTTCTTGTTATGGTTAAAATGTTTGCTACAACTCTGAAGAACCTTCCAAGTATACCTTTAGCACTGAGAAAATTTATATCACACCTACACACAGAGAGGAGACTGAAAAATAAGATGTAGGTTTCAGCCTGGGAGATGGCCTGGAAAAAAATGAAATTTTAATTTATTATTTCACTTTCACCACTAAATCTTTTTTTTTCTGGGTAAGGAATGGATACACCAATGAAGAGCATTGTTGGGTAGTGTTTAGGTTATTGTTCGGTCATGATACAGCTCAGCTGTCTTCAACTGTCTTTTATTATTACAGGGTGCACTATAATTCTAGTAGTTACAGGATGTAAAATAATTTAAAAAGAGACTTATTTCAAGTCAGGTCCTCCCTCAAGTGTTTCCATTTGCATTGCTGGTTGCTGTAACTCTAATCAATGTGGCATTTCCCATAAATTGTCAACTATTAATAATATTTGGATTTATAGTATTTATTTTAGATATTAGTGAAGAGACAATTTGATTATTTATTAGTTAAATTTTTATTTTGTACTTCTGGAATGTATGACGTTATTTAATGAAGTTGCTCAGACAGTACATAATATAAGATTAAAATTCTCATCTCCATATTCACCTGGTACTATGTAAAAGGATATAGTTAAAGTACATTTTATCAGAACAAACAAGAAATCAAGAAGCTATATTAGTAAGTCCCATCTAGTCTTTCTTTCAATAAAATATTTTATTGAGAATTATTTTAATATAAGATACCAATGGAAATGAACACATACAAAAAATGGTAAAGTTAGGAGAAAGAGAGGAAAGAGGAAAACAAAAAAACCCAAAACAAAAACAAAAAAAGATTTTAGTCTCAATCACCGCTTCCATTCCATGATACATTTTTGTGATTCCTAGTCACCACCATACTTTTTTTCAGTTTATTACTTAGTTAACACACTTACATGCTACCATATTGATGTCTCTGAATGAATCATTCCACCCATTGATAAGTGATGGTCTGGAGACATAACTTTTTGATTTTTAAAAAAATGCATATTATATACTTTTCTAATTTAATAGAGGAAGATAACTTAACACTGACTTTTAAGCTAAGCTAAAAAACATAGTTGAATATGCCCTCCAAATAATACTGAAGAGGGATTTTGTCCAACCTTTTTTGCTATAATGTAAGCATACTCTACAATAATAAGAAATTATTGAAGTTTCATCACTGTAGTTAAAAGTGAATCAAATATTTAACCATTTTTAATATTAACCCTCATATAGGCAGATGTATGTAGAAATTATATTAATTCTGATTCATAATAATTTCAACCAACATTTCTAGTCTACATTTCTGAAAACAATTTTCCCTTTATTGATCTCCTACCCCTAAAACATTTTTTATTACAGCAAATCACCAGGTTCTAATTTCATTTTATTAAATCTTGCCCAATGGGAAAAAAATAGAAATTCATCTAATACAAAGTCAAGTCATGGATATAAATGCCAATTTGCCCAAAATGCCTGGTAATGCTTTCCTGTAAAATAATCAATACCAAAATAACTTACATATTTTCTTGACAAAAGAGACAATTATTGTCTCTCTTTAGTATATTTAATATGAGTCCTGTAATTGATTGCTACCCATATTCAGTCTTGAAAAAGGTGTATCACTAAGGGAACATTAGACTTTATATTTGACAAGCTTAATAATAAGCTGAATTTATATTTATATGACTCTCTAGCTTCCCTTGAGACCATAGAAACAACATTAACAAATATTATGAGCTGCTTAATTTTTTTAAACATCATTAGCAATTAGCAGCTATTGTTTTCCCTGCTCTAATGGGAATTAAGCAAGAAGGCTTTCATGACATTTATTCTATAACAGATTTCAACATCCGGAATACTATTTTACAGATTTTTGTTTTTATTTTGTCTTCTAAACAGATTTCTCCATTGTTCCTCACTTTAGATAGAATCTTTCTGAATTAAAGCCCCATAAAACCAATATTCTGGGCACTATTAATGATGAGCTGTCTTCATCCTCTTTCTCATATGGAAGCTATCTGAACTTTCTTGCTCCTGTGGAATACACTCCCTCCCTCCTCATTATCCAGATTATATTCCATCACAATAAATGGTTTATTCTGTTACCATGTTGGAGAGTTGAGCAATTTCTCCAAAACATAGAGAACCTTCGAGATTCATTGTGCTGCTTCATTATCATCATCCCTAACTTGAAATGAAGAGATAAAGAACAAAATGTATATCCACAACCACCTTTTTTATTTCTGCACTCAGGCTGATAATGAATAACATAAATTTCTTATATTTGACAAAAATATGATATCCTTTTACTACCCATAAGATCATGAATGACATCTTTATGACATCTTAGGAAAGCAAAGGAACTTCCATGATTCAGGCCAGATGCAAAGCTTGTTGAGGATGACCTCACTATTTCCCTAGTGCCTGTTTTTTCTTACGTTGGCCTTTCCATTTTTTTTTTTACAAATATCTTTGTTATATTTCATAACCAACCATTATCTGAAGGGATTCCATGGTCGATTTCACAACTGTCTTTGGCCTGTAATGTGATAGTTATGTGTCCCATTAATTATGACTAGTGTAAATAAGTTGTTTTAAACATGATTTCTGGATTTTCCATCCATTAATTGAATATCTCCAATTTACAATATTAGTATTTCTGTTATTACTGAGAACCAGACGGCTCCAAAATGGAGCCACATGGTGAAGTAGATTAGGTGCTTGCAGGGATGTTTGTGTTAATGTGTATTTATCAGCAGATAGATGTTCTGTATATTCCTATTTGTATTATGCAGTATATCCTCCTTTGCCAACCAATTTTATGGGGTCTAGTACATATAAAATATTGATCATTCTGAAAATTTAATTTCCCTGCTGCCTAGCTGCCTGCCTAAGAATTTGTTAAAATAAAATAATATTCAGCTTGAGTGGAGGTACTGCAGGTTATCCTAGACTGGAATAAAAAAACAGCAGTTTTGCATGGATGTGGTGTACTACATGATCCTTTTAGCAATTATTATAGTAGTATGAATGATTAACACTACTTGGAAGTGTTCATCCCAGGTTGAATGTAATGGTATAATCTTCTGCAAGGAAGGAATCTAATCTTATTGTTGCATTGATGTTTGATGCAGTCTGTCATCCAAAGGGATTGGCTGCTGATGGTTTTCTTTCTTTGAAAGAGCCTGTATTTGCCTGTTCAAAAATAAAAGATCAAAATGTAAAGATTCATCTCTTTTAGTGAGAGTCAAGGATGGGGTTCCCAACTCTTAATTGTACAAGGAGGATGACCAAACAACATTTTATGTGAAGACAGACCACTTTTGATACCACTATCACCTGGATAACTGAGAATATTTATAGACTTTTGATTACCCTGTTAGCATTCTCCACTCCCTCTGATACTCCTCTTGTAGTTTAGGGAGGCCCTGAGTCAGTGGATGATATTCCATGAATCACCAAAACAAACCTGTATCCATGTGTAGGGAGAAAAGAAAGTTGGCTTGTAAGTATTCAAAAGAAATTTAAACCCAGTTTACCTCTCTTTGTAACCCTATGTCTTATAGCAGCATTGAAAGCTTGGTTTGTAAGGCACACAAGCAACCCTTGAAGTTTGTACATAAGCTCCCGATCAAACTATGTGCTTGAATAGCATTTACAATAACTTGAGTAGACAGTGCCTTTTCACATATTTAGAATTTAGAATTCTAAACAACTCTAAACAAAGTTGGAAAGGAGTTTGGAGGTTTTCTAGCCCAACCCCCTGATTAGGCAGGAAACCCAATACCAATTCAGCCAAATGGTTATGCAATCTCTTCTTTAAAACTTCCCGTGTTGAAGCATTTTCAGCCTCTATATATGTATTTTGAGGTCAAAAACCTATTCTGTTTTCCTAAGGCATCAATAGCATGGCAAATAGCATGTCAATAGCATATTTATAGTCAATGAAGATATTAACAGGTTTGTCTCTAGTGATAAGAGAAGCTTAAGTTGAGGTAGTCTTTGACTTACAGGTGCTTTGGAGAATAGTTTGAGTTCGATACCAGAATCAGTTACAATGGCTTCCACCAAGGTTCTCTGTTCTGACGGGAACAGAGATTCAACCTGATTGGTTGAAGAGTCTGACAGCTAACTATAAAAGGGCTGCTGTCAGAATGAACCTTCACTGGATTGTACATAGTTGCTCCTGACTTAATAAAGAGCAGTTGTTGCCTAAGCTTAAGTGTGCCTTTCCTTTACCCGATCTAACACTGGTGGCGAAGGTGGGATTGGAAGGCAACTAGGCAAACAAAAGAGCATATAATCCAGCAAGTGAATCCACCCCAGAGCTGAGTTCGGCATCAACAGCCATCTTTTGAGCAGCTAATTCAAACATACTCAGAGACACAAGATGGCCATGCAAGCCCCACTGACTCCGTACAACCCAGTCACCGAGCATTGGGAATCCTACATGCTGAGGTTCAACTGCTTCCTCGGAGCCAACGACCTCATGGGTCTTTCTGAAGGCTGGAAAAAGATGTTCCTGAGCTACTGTGGATGGGAAGTGTTCAAGACTGCAAAAGACTTGTCCGAGCCAACGCCACTCCAATCGGTCACTTAGTTGGTGCTACAACAGATGCTGAGGGCACACTATGCTCCCAGACCACCTAAACATGTCAGAAAGAACGAATTTAACATTTGCAATCAGAAAGAGGGTGAATCCATCAATGAATATATTGCAGCGCTTAGAAAGTCTGAAGCGTACTGAGAGTTTAGAGATTTCGATGAACTGATACTTGACAGCATCATATGCGGTGTTAGAGACATTGGCCTGCAGAGGAGATATTAGCTATCTCAAATCGCATTGCCATTTCCGCGACACAATCTGCCCATGGTACAATCAGAAGGGACACATCACCAAGGTTTGCAGAAGCAATCACCCCGCTACAACCTGGATGCCCAGAAGCCAACCTAACCACCAGCAGAGGCCCAACCAAGGGGCATGGCAGCCGCCACCACAGCGAATAGAAGGTGACACCAGAGTCACCTACCATACCTCCATAGGCCAAGTCCACACAAAGCGGCCAAAAAAGCTGAAGGTCACAGTCTTCATCGAGGACTCTCCATGTGAAATGGAGATTGAAACTTGGTCATCCCAAGACCATAATGCCTTGGGCAGTACTCAAGTAGGCTATTCCCTAGCCTCAAGAAGAAGCATCTACTGGTTCCTGACATCCGCCTTCGAGACTACAAGGGGAACCGAGTCCCCATCGTGGGCCAGGGCACCTTCCGGGTGCAATTCAAGACTTTCTGTGGCCAGCTACCAGTGACAGTAGTCAATGGAGACCTTCAGAGCCTCCTTGGGCTTGACTGGTTCGAAACCCTAGGCCTAGAAGTGACCGGAATCAATGCCATACGAGACGAAAGCACTGAGGAACTCCTTAAGGAGTTTGAGGATGTCTTCGGCGCCAGTCTTGTTAAGTATGTGGGGACCCCAAAATCCTTCAATTTGGATCGCAATGTAGCCCCCAGGAGAGTACCTTTGGATCTCTGACCCAAAATTAATTTGGAACTGGACAAAGTAATAGGGCAGGGAATCCAGAGCTGGGAGACCCCTATTGTGACACCTGTCAAATCTGATGGATCATTCCACATCTGCACAGACTACAAGTGCATGATAAATAAAACTTTGCAACAAAGTGCTTATTCTGTACCCATTGTACAGCATTTGCTACATTCATTAGGCCCCAGAAAAGTTTTTGCAAAGTTAGACATGGCGCAGGCATACCTGCACTTGCCTGTAGATGGCGCCATGGCAGAGGCCCAAACCATTGTGATGCACAGGGGTGCATTCAAATACAACTGCCTGCATTTCTGAGTTAGTAACATCCCTGGACAGTCCCAAAGCGTCATGGAACGGCTTTTGCAGGGATTCCAGGAGTTGTCCCCTATTTTGATGACATCTTGGTATCTGCTGCAATTACGGCACAATTATTTAAATGATTGAGATCCGTTCTGGCCAGAATCAGAGAAAAAGTCCTCCGCTTCAAAAATTAAAAATGTCAAATTAACGTGCTAAGGGTTGAATTCCTGGGATACCTCATGAACGGCTCTGGGATTCACCCAACCAACAAAAAAATTAAGGCAATCCAGGATGCCCCTACACCTCGCAATCAGACTGAGCTGCAGGCATTCCTCAGACTCCTTGACTTCTACAGCATCTTTCTCAAACAGAAAGCCACAGTTGCTGAACTGTTACATCGACTTCTTGCAAAGAACGCAATGTGGTCCTGGGGCAAAGCCAAAGCAGCCACATTTGCCGTGGTCAAGAGACTGCTGTCAGAAGACACGGTTTTGGTCCAATGCAGCCAGACCCTGCCACTTGTTCTTACGTGTGATGCTTCCCCCTTCAGAGTCGGAGCTATCCTCAGCCACTGCACGCCCAATGGAACTGAGGCACCCATTGCCTATTACTCGCGAACCTTGTCTGCCACCGAGCGGAATTACAGCCAACTGGACAGTAAGACTCTGGCTGCAATCACCGACATTAAAAGGTTCCACGAGTACCTCTATGGCCATGACTTTGAACTCATCACAGACCACAAATCACTACTGGGCTTGCTGGCTTGGGACCGGCCTACTCCTACTTCTTTGTCACCACAAATGACCAGATGGACAATCTTCCTTACAGCCTACATTTATTGCCTTGTCCATTGACGTGGGTCTATATTAGGGAATGCTGACACCTTGAGTCGATGCTCACTACCTGAACTGCTGGCAGACCCCACCCCCAAGATGCCAGTCCTTCTCGTTGACTGCCTTGAGATTGGTCCTGTTTCATCTTGTGACGTTGCCCACCACTCTGCAAACAACTCTACTCTCAAACAAGTTTTGAACTGCGTATGGAGGAGGTGGCCGATGAGGCCTGTTGGGTCTGAGTTTAAAATGTTTGACTGCAAACATGATGAACTGTCTGTAATAAATGGTTGTCTACTGTGGGGGGACAGGGTCGTTCCACCCAAACTGTGCATCGCTGTGTTAGAGGCTTTGCATGTAGGGCATTCTGGAATTGTCAGGATGAAGTCTTTGGCCAGGAGTTACGTGTGGTGCCTAACATGGACAGGGAGATTGAAGAATTGGTGGCTACCTGCACACCATGCCAGGAGTCCAGACCAGCTCTCACAGAGGCACCCGCTAAGGAGTGGGAGCGACCTCAAGCATCATGGTCTAGGGTTCACATAGACTTCGTTGCACCAGTTCATGGCCAGACTTTCATGGTAGTTGTGGATGGCTACTCGAAATGGCTAGAAGTAGTCCTGATGACCTCTACCATGGCAGAGTCGGTCATCAAGGCACTATGGAGACTTTTCTCCACTTACAGCCTGCCTGATGTCTTGGTCTCTGACAATGGTTGCCAATTTACAGCCATGCAGTTCAAGTCCTTCTTATCAGCGCAGGGAATCAGACTTGCCCTGGTCGCTCCATTCCATCTGGCCTCCAAGGGTCAGGTGGAGAGAATGGTGAGATTTGCAAAAGAGGACCTATCCAGGATGGGCCCGGGAGACTGGCAAATGCGGGTTGATCAATTCCTCCTGATACAGCACATTATGCCAAGTGCTACCACTGGGAGAAGCCCTTCCAAGCTTCTAATGGGTCGCGGGCTAAGGTCCCACTTAGACCAGCTACACCCAAATTACTCTGCCACATCGCCCCCAGATTCGAAAAGCAAAGTAAGGAGTTTTAGCATAGGGGATTCACTTTACATCCACAACTATGCTGGGGGAACTCTGTGGATTTCTGCCATGGTGATAGGCATCACCGGATCTCACTCATACCTAGTAGAGCTCAAGGACAGTCGGAATTGGAGACGGCACATTGACCAACTCCGTGGCCGCTTCTCCAACTCCACTCTTAGACAACCAGAGGTAACTCCTACACGAGTTAGCCAAAGCCCTATCCAAAAGGAGCATGAAGTCACTCCTTCCACAGACAACTCAAGCCCGAAGGTACTGGGGGACTTATCTGTTAGTGTTGCAGGCCCGCAGCAAGCTCCGAGCAAATTGGCTCTACAAGCTCCAGCCATGGCCTGGGAAAAGTTCCAGGAGCTTCCACCAGGTGAAGCCACAGATATTGATATTGGAATACTGCTATCAAGTCACCCCTAGTCCTTTCTTCCTTATCAGACTAGACATACACAGTTCATATATATAGGTACAATAAGTGACTGCTATTGGGTTCGGGAGAGTGCATGGAGTGTGTGAGATTTCAAAGGGTGCAAAAGGGATGCAGAAAGGCCAAGTCAGTATGGACAAGAGGTGCAGTATGGGATGGGGAGGGTGTGTGAAGGTTCATAAGGAAGGTGCCGTGCAGGTTGGGGAGGTGCAGTGTATATTGGGGTGGGTCAAGGAGAACATCCAACAATCAAAAGGAGAAGCAAGAGGTGGTATCCAGGCCAGGAGAATATTTGGGGGTATGCAAGTAACTACATTAGCATTAATACAGAGAGGTTGGGGCAGGATGCAGGGGTGGGGAGACTTACACTAGCACTTGGAACCACCCCTACTGACTTTCTGGAGAAGGGATAATTGCAAATGGTAATCATGTAATAGCGAGGTGCTTGATAATCAGTCGTAAGTGTGTAAATGACCAGGTACCTCCTAATCCCCAAACTAACATTTTTCTGCTGACTCATAAATAGGGGACAAAAAGTTGCCCAACTAGAACAATGCAACTCTGAGTGGCTGATAAGAAGCAATCCAAATATAAAGAACAGCCAAAATAAAACCTAATAAAAGCAACATGGTTCATATTTATGCACTTTCCCAATTAAGAGTTATTCATTCTATGTAAAATACATGGGATTAGACACATTTTAAAGCCCATATTCCAGGCATGGACCAGTTGAATATCAGAGGGGAAATAGAAGAGAATGATATGGTATTAAGCAGAAAGAGCTGAGCTCAGGCCAGCTAAGGCTTGGTGACTGAACATTGTGGATGATGACATTAGGCTTATATTCTCTATGAGTTGACTGCTCCTTAACTTGCACAATTCCTTCCATTGCTCATCAGCGCCATGATTTTCTGCCGCCTCTGCCTCAATACACATCAATACAATAGATAGTAAACACTAGGGAGATATTGCCTAATATTCAGTCCTCAGCACTTTAAACACAATCTGCCAGTCCCTTCCCTCCTCTGAACTGATTTACCTCTTTTCCAAACCATTATTTATCCTCTGGCATACTAAATTAAAAATATCCAAACACAAACCCAATAGCCATGGTAAGACCTCATCCCTTCTCCTGTCTCCTACATCCCTGAAATGCAGATGGCTGTGTAGAGTTAGATTTGTGTACATTGCAGAAGACATGTGCAGTTTACAAGGATGTGTACAACAGAGAAATTATCCCCCACTTCATGACTGTGATCTTCAATCACACACACAAAATTAAGAATATGGGGTTTAGTGTTAGAAGAATCAAGATGTATTGCCATATGCAAGAAGTCTGAGAGGATCATCTTTTTCTACTTTCAATGATTTGAGACAAACTTTAAAACATGGTTACAGTTATGTAATTCTTTTAACAAAGATCAAGTCATCAATTCCTTCCTTCAGAACAACATATGATTGAGACAGGCCAATAAAACTGAGTGATGAAAAAGCTAAACCACTTAGTACACTCTTATAAAGCTATTTCATTTATTATGCTATTTCACTCTTAGAAGTGTTTTATTCATTTCCCCAGTGTTAATTGAACAAAGGGTTATATAGGAATGTATAAAATACATTCCACTAATTCAACCTCTCAACTGAATTCCTTCTCTTCATCTTAAAGACCTTTGACACTGGGAATCCATGACAATTTCTACCTTGATTTTCTACTTAATGGAGGTCTGCTTCCTTAAATGATTCATTGTGGGGAAAAATAGAACAGAAAATATTGTCAAAGGAAGGTATCAAACAGTCCATAATTTAGCCACAGCAGATTTGATATTCTTGTTTCTGATGCTATAGATGATTGGGTTAAACAGAGGTGGAAGTAAAGAGTAAAGAGCAGTTTGTATAAAATCTAAATAAGATTTGGCATTAGAGGGAGCTTTCAGATACGCCAAGCACACTGTTACCGAAAGCATTGAAAACACTGTAAGATGGGGAAGACATATGGAAAAGGTTTTCTGCCTTCCTTTCACAGAAGGGATTTTCAAAACAGCCTTGAAGATCATCGTGTAGGAAACAATAATAAAAATAAAGCAACCTAATCCTATAGTGATTATACTAGCCACAAGGAATCCAATTTCAACTAAATTGAAACCAAAGCAGGAAACCTTTACCAAATGTGGAATTTCACAGAAAAACTGGTTGATAACACTGGAACAGAAAGGGGTTGAAAAGGTTCCAGCGGTATGCAACGTTCCATAGGTAAAACCTATAACCCACACCAGAATCACTATTTTGGTGCAGGCTTTCCAATTCATCACCATCTCATAGTGCAACGGTTGGCAAATGGCAACATACCGATCATATGCCATGACTGTCAGGAGGAAGAAATCAGAAGTTTCAAAGGAGGTAAAGATCAATACTTGTGCAAAGCAACCAAAATAAGAGATGTATCTGGTATCCATGAGAGAATTTATCATGGATTTGGGAACAGTGACTGAAACAATGCCCAGGTCCTGCACAGCCAAATTCATTAGAAAGAAGTACATGGGGGTGTGCAGTCGATAGTCAAAAGCTACTGCAGAGATAATGAGAAGATTTATTGCTGCAGTTGCCAGGTATAATATGAAGAATAAGAAGAAATGCAAAAGTTGCAAATTCCGATCTTTGGTGAATTCCAGGAGCAGAAAATGAGAGACTATAGTTTGATTCTCCATTTTGATATTTAAATTAGGACTAAGATGAATGCCGCATCTGTAAAAAATCAAAGATGAGAATATCATTAAATTAAAATAGTGAAGCTACAGCTTGATTCATACTGGTTAACACAAAGAAAAATAATAATAATAAGTGACAATTCAAAGAGGACTACACCATTGAACAAATGCCAAAGTCCAAACACAATAGCCTCCTCATATTTTAGTTCATCACTGATAAATATACTAACCAGAAACCTTTTTCTTCAAAGGGACTTGTTGCATGATATGTCATTCCATGACTTTTTCTATCTGTATTGCTGATTGTATTAATTCCCCATGCTATATTCCCCATAAATTTTATTTTCCCATAAATAAACTGCTTATTATTTTGCCTTGTAGTATTCTTCTCATATATTAGTGAACAGATAATTTGAGTATTTATTAATTATAATTTAATTTTACAGTTCTGAAATGGATGAGACTGTTCAATAATGTATAATATAAAAAATCACAAAGGAATTGTTGCTGAGGCAGACACCAATTCATAATACAATATAGTAACTTTCATGTCTATATTCACTGGGTACTATGTAAAAGCATATGAAAATAAAATGTAAATGTAAAAATGTAAAAACAAATGAAAAGAAAGAAGTTTCCTCTTCTAATCAACTCTATTTTTTTCCAATAGAAAAACTTTATTCAAATTTATCTTATTATAAAGTACAAATGGAAATAAAGGCTATAAAGACAAAGAAAATGATGAAGAAAGAGGAAGAGGAAATGATTTGAGGGGAAGATAAGCAAAGAAAGCACTGATTTCCAATTTTTTTAAGTCTAGTATATTAGAAAGTAAAATTACAGTTTCAACTTTTTACTTTTTGCTTTCATATAATCAATAACTTCTGTTCATTTCTATTACAACAAACTAATCTGATTATCAAAACCCTGTCAGGTGTTTTTTTTTCTGTTTCAAGCCAAGGTCTGGAAGCAGTTTTCAAGTAGAAACAAAGCTGGAAAGATTCATTTCCTTGATTAATTTGGCCATCTTTGTCAATTCCACCATTTTTCCATCCCTTCTTCCATTGTAGGAATTGACATGTCCTTTTATTTTTGCACATGAAAAGTTCTCACTGCAGCCAAAAAACACATTTAAAAAGTTCAGGTTTTTTTTTCCAAGGTCATCATTCAATAGACATAAAAAAGAAAAGTTTCTGGTTTTGATTGTATGTTTTTTCTAATGATTTTCTAAATTAGGGCATGAATATTTCTTCACTTTCTTATAGGTCCATAGGATAATAAGACATCTTTGTAAAGACATCTTTATACATCTGTAAAACTTTGTCAGGTATTTACCAACAATACATCCTTTGGTAAAAATCCTCTTTTAGGTTATAATTCAATGAAAATTTCAGCCCTTTCATCCACATATTTTCTCACTGTTCAAGAATTATATTATGACCAAAGTTTTTTGTCCACTGAATCATACAGTGCTTAACCTTCATTTTCCAGGTTCACCTTTAACAACATTTTATAAACCCTATCAATAACATGTTCATCATTATGTTGAATATCAGGACAAAACTTTTAAAGAAAAAATAACTTGTTGAGGATCCACTTATACAAGAAATAATTATTTGTCCTCATTGGATGTTTTCAAGAAGAGTATCGGCAACAATTCTGTCCAAAGTTCTTTAATTTGGATCTGTGCACTAAGCCGGCAATTGTATTCTGTAGTCTCAATCACCACTTCCATTCTATGGTACATTTTTGTAATTCTTAGTCATCATCTTAAACTTTTTTCACAGTTTAATGCATATGCAGGCGAAACTCGAAAAATTAGAATATCGTGAAAAAGTTCATTTATTTCAGTAATGCAACTTAAAAGGTGAAATTTATATGAGATGGACTCATTACATGCACAGCAAGATAGTTCAAGCTGTGATTTGTCATAATTGTGATGATTATAGCTTACAGTTCATGAAAACCCCAAATCCACAATCTCAGAAAATTAGAATATTGTGAAAAGGTGCAATATTCTAGGCTCAAAGTGTCCCACTCTAATAAGCTATGTAAGCCATAACATCTGCAAAGGGTTCAGGAGCCTTTAAATGGTCTCTCAGTCTGGTTCAGTAGGAATTACAATCATGGGAAAGACTGCTGACCTGACAGTTGTGCAGAAAACCATCATTGACACCCTCCATAAGGAGGGAAAGCCTCAAAAGGTAACTGCAAAAGAAGTTGGATGTTCCCAAAGTGCTGTATCAAAGCACATTAATAGAAAGTTATGTGGAAGGGAAAAGTGTGGAAGAAAAAGGTGCACAAGCAGCAGGGATGACCGCATCCTGGAGAGGATTGTCAGGAAAGGCAAATCAAAAGAGTTGGGGACTTTCACAAGGAGTGGACTGAGGCTGGAGTCAGTGCATCAAGAGCCTCTACACATAGACGGATCCTGGACATGGGCTTCAAATGTCGTATTTCTCTTGTCAAGCTGCTCCTGAACAACATACAACATCAGAAGCATCTTACCTGGGCTAAAGAAAAACAGACCTGGTCTGTTGCTCAGTGGTCCAAAGTCTCTTTTCTGATGAGAGCAACATTTGCATCTCATTTGGAAACCAAGGACCCAGAGTATGGAGGAAGAATGGAGAGGCACACACTGCAGGATGCTTGAAGTCCAGTATGAAGTTTCCACAGTCTGTGTTGATTTGGGGAGCCATGTCATCTGCTGGTGTTGATCCACTGTGCTTCATTAAGTCCAGGGTCAACACAGCCATCTACCAGGAGTTTTTGGCAGACTTCATGCTTCCTTTCGCAGACTAATTTTATGGGGATGCTGATTTCATTTTCCAGCAGGACTTGGTACCTGCCCACACTGCCAAAAGCACCAAAACCTGGTTCAATGACCATGGGATTACTGTGCTTGATCGGCCAGCAAACCCGCTTGACCTGAACCCCAAAGAGAATCTATGGGGCATTGCCAAGAGAAAGATGAGAGACATGAAACCAAACAATGCAGAAGAGCTGAAGGCCGCTATTGAAGCATCCTGGTCTTCCATAACACCTCAGTAGTACCATAGGCTGATAGCTTCCATGCCATTCCGCGTTGAGGCAGTAATTGCTGCAAAATGGGCCCAAGCCAAGTACTGAGTACATATGCAGGCTTATATTTTTCAGATGTCCGATATTGTTCTATGTACAATCCTTGTTTTATTGATTGCATGTAATATTCTTTTTTTAAAAAAAAAACATTTTTAATCAGCACCCTCAACAGAAGCCATTTTTCAATAAACCCCCCTCTCAGAATTTCAACATTTCTTCAAGTCTAGTTCCTTTCATTTTTCTATTTTTTTATAAATAATATTTATTAAATGTTTTGATCTTTAAAAACAATAGGAAAAACACAGCAAAGAAAAAAAAAACACAATGAGACAAAAAACACACAGAACATACATAACAATATACTGTAATTTTGATTGCATGTGATATTCTAATTTTCTGAGATTGTGGATTTGGGGTTTTCATGAGCTGTAAGCCATAATCATCACAATTATGGCAAATTACGGCTTGAACTATCTTGCTTTGCATGTAATGAGTCTATCTCATATAAGTTTCACATTTTAAGTTGCATTACTGAAATAAATGAACTTTTGGATGAAAACATAACTGAATGTTCCCATGAAATAATATTAAAGAAAGATTTTCCCCAATCCTTTTCACTACAATATAATCACACTTTACCATAACAATGAAGTATTAAAATTTCAACACCATGTTTAAATGTGATTTAAACAGTGTCTTTAAAAAAATCATATAGCAATTGTATCTGGAAATGAAGTTACGCATGCTAATTCATTAATTAATGATCAGCTCACACAATGCACACTAAATGTGAGCAAGCTGTAAAATACGTTTTTTTTTTTTTTTTGATATCATCTATGGACGATATGCCATCATGTTAGGTATGCACTTTTCTATTATTTAGGAAGTATTTATACCATCCTCTTCCCTGCAATAGATTCATATTATTCTGATTCATAATAATTTTAACTTCTCTTTTACAGTCTAAATTTCTGAAAACAATTTGCACCATGTTCTAATGTTATTTATTAAATCCTCTCCCCAATATCAAAATACAAAAGTGCACCTAATCCCAAAAGTGTTTTTTTTCTGGAGACTACTGGATTTTCTTTTTTTCCTTTGGAGATGTTTCACTGCTCATTCAAGAAGCTTCTTCAGCTCTGATTGGATGGTGGGGAATGGAAGGAATTATACTATTTGCAGAGAGCTGGTCATTTGCATTCTTTTTAGAGTTGTTGAGGCCAACTGATGGTTTATCTGTGTCATCAGGGTCTTTTGAGAGAGGGCAATTCAATTTTGATAGATGGCTTCTTTGACCCCTCTTTCAAATCAGGGATTTTCTCTGTCAAAAATGTGGACTTTTCTGTCTTCAAATGAGTGGCCTGTGTCTCTTAAATGCAGATGGACCACTGAATCTAGTCCCGATGTGTTTGTTTCCCTATGTTGTACTATGCACTTATGAAGTGGTTGTTTTGTTTTGCCAGTGTACAGATCTGTACATGGCTCCCTGCATTGTACTGCATATACCATGTTGTTCAGTTTATATCTGGGTATTTTATCTTTGGGGTGGACAAGCTTCCGGCTTAGTGTATTCTTGAGTTTGAAGTCTGCACATATGTTATGTTGGCTGAAAATCCTCCTGAGCTTTTCCAATATGCCTGTAACATATGGAATGATAATTACTTTATTTATTGTTTTCTTCGTTATCTACAGTATTATGAAAAGTTCCTGTAGGATCTTTTTTGCCCACTTGAAATAGCCATTGTTCTGAAGTTTCCTTGATGTGTTTTCATTCTTTTTCTTTCCCATCTTTTCTGATAGGCAGGCCTTCAGCTCAGTTGTGTACGGTTCTGATGACTCCCATTTTGTGTTCCAGTGAGTGGTCAAAATGTAAATATTGATCTCTGTGGATGTTTTTTTTTATAAACTTTACAGTTAAGGCTCTGTCTTCCTTCATTCCTCCTTTCACCAAACATATGAACTCTGTGGACAGATACATTAAATCCATGCAGGAAGGTGTTAAGGAAAATAGTCTAGCCTTCCTGGACTGTGAGGAATACATTGAGGCATAGATGGCCTCTTTGAATATTACTGGTTTGAAAAAGGCTGTGTATGTCAAAATTGAGCAGCCCTCTATCAACAGACATCATCTATCTCCAATCTACAATATAGTCCTTTGAATAGTTGCAAGAAGGTGCCACATCCATTCGCATCACTCAAGCGACACTGATGACACAGATAAATCTCCAGGTGACCTTAACAACTCACTAAAAGAATGCAAATGTCCAGCTGTCTGCAAATAGTATAAATCCTTCCATTCCCCACCATCTAGTCAGAACTGAAGAAGCTTCTTGGATTAGAAGTGAAATATCTTTTTTAAAAAACCCAGAAAGTCCAGCTGCCTTTTGAAAAAAACACCTTTGGGATACCATGACCTGGATGACTGATAATCTCCATAGACAGGCCACTTGGAAGTTTATCTGTGTCCTCAGGGTCACCAGATTAGTGCAAATAGATCTGGAGCCTTCTTGACTGCAGGATGTTTTCTGCCCTGTATCTCTTCCCCGCTGAAGACAGGTGCAAACTATTGAAGATGAGCCTGTGTTGTCTGCATCTCAAACTGAAGTGTAAATGGTTCTTGTAGTCTGCATTTTTTCTTGGACAATCTGTTCATACTCTCATACCATTCAAAGGGTGTTCATCCCAAAGTGCATAGTTAAAGGTCTAAGGACATTCTTAGTTATCCAGACTGTCTAAAACAATGGTTCCCTATCTTATTTTTTGCCATACCCCACCGAAGCATCTTTAAAATCCTAATGCCCCCCCCCCCGCCATATATAATTCTTACTTTACTCAAAAAGTGAACTCTATTCACACAGAGGAAGCCTAAAAGGCTATTAACAAGGTTCAAATTGCTCCCATTAAAAATCAAATTTTCCCCCTATGGGGCGTGGCCCCCATGCTGGGAACCACGGCTCTAAAAGAACGCAAATGACCTGCGCTCTGTAAGGTATATAAATCTTTGGGACAACCATGACCTGGATTATTGAGAATCTGTAAAGTGCATCTAATGCAGAGTCATCAGGGGTCAATTTGCTCCCGATGCCTGGAAATGGGTTTTCTGTAAAATAATCAATATATAAATCACTTACAATATTTCTCTTTTGATGTCTCTTCTTTAGAATCTTCAGTATACTGTAGTCCAGGACTGATAACTGCTACTTTTGTTTATTCGTGAAAAAGATATATCATCAGTGGGAGCCTTTGATTTTATATTTGATAATAAGCTGGCTTTATATTATGCAATCATTTTGTTTCCCTTTAATTAGCAAAATATAATAATGAGCGACTTGATTTTTAACATAATTAGCAATTAGCAGCAACTGCCTTCCATGCTCAAATGGGAATTAAGTGAGAAAACTTTCATTACATGTGTTCCATAACATAACACCTGGAATCTTATTTTACAGATATTCATTTTTATCTCCTTCCTTCCTTCCTCCCTCCCTCCCT
Source organism: Natrix helvetica (assembly GCF_964273705.1). Lineage (NCBI taxonomy): Eukaryota > Metazoa > Chordata > Lepidosauria > Squamata > Natricidae > Natrix > Natrix helvetica. The sequence continues at coordinate 31,055,315 of NC_138554.1, forward strand.
CCCTCCCTCCCTCCCTCCTTCCTTCCTTCCTTCCTTCAGAAATGCTTTCAAAATATAGGCAACCCTATACATTATTTCAGTCACTTCATTACCATCCTTCCTAACTTGAAATTAAGAGATAAAGAAGCAAACATACATCGATAGCCATTTTTTTCTTTTCTATTTTGGCCCTCAGACTGAAAACTGACTGCAGGCAAATCTTATATTTTATTAAAATCTATTGTTCATTCTTTTTATTATCCATAAGATCATAACATCTTCATGACATTTTAGGAGAGCAAACTAGTTTCCATAATGTGGATCAGGTCCAAAGCATGCATGCCTGCATTATTCAGGATGACTTCACTGTTAGTCTAATAATAGTTTTTTTTCCATTTCAGTAATGGCTTTTCCATTTTTTAAACAAATATCTTTGCTACATTTCATAATCAAACTATCTGAAGTATTAATGCACACTGTAGCTCACAGATGTCTCAGACCTGTATGCTATATGTTCCATTAATTAATTATGAATAGTGCAAATAAGTTCTTTTAGACATGATTTCTGTTTTTTTTCACCCATTAATTGAATGTCACCAATTTACAATGTTAGTGTTTCTGTCATTGCTGAGAAGCAAAATGATCCAAAGGTGAGTATATCATGAGATAGTTAAGTGTCCCAATCTTTTGGGGCATATAGGGATGTTTGTGTTAATGCTTATTTATTAATAGATGAATATTTGAGTCTGGTTTAATAAAGTTCTACTCATTTTCTCCAGATTGCCAGCATTTTAATTCTGTAAAAATGTTAACAAAGTCTAATATGTATAAAATGTTAGTGGATCTAGAAATTGCTTTATTGCAGCCCATTCCTTCCTGCCTGCCTGCCTGCCTGCAAGATATTTTGTTAAGATAATTAAAGTTGTATCAAACAAGGAGTTTGACAAATACTCATGTACCCCAGAATAAGACAAAGTTGAGAAAGCAAAACTATCAATGATTGCTATTTTCATGCTTGCTCAAGTTTGGGAAAATAATGCCACTGATTACTTGATTGTGGGATCATTCACCGATTCTTCATATTAGAGCACCATAATAAAAGATTTTCAAAAGTCCTCTCTTCTTGACATGTGAAAAGATTACACCATAATCTTCAACAAGCTCTTGGAAGTGGTTTTGATGACCAATCTGCCTTCCAGCATTGGAGGCCCCTGCACTTAGTCCTTGACTTACAATGTTTGCGGAATAATGCTTTGAAGTTACAACAGCACTGAAAAGAATAAGTTATGGCTGATTTTCACACTTATAACCTTTCCAGAATCCTCATGGTCATGTGGCAAAAAGTTACTGATGCTTGACAATTGACTCATATTTGTGATGGTTATGGTGTCCCAGGTTCATGTGATCATCTTTTGCAACTTCTAACAAGCAAAATGAATGGGAAGTAACAGACTCAAGCTCAACCCCTCCAAGATGGAGTGGCTGTGGTTACCGGTGCCCCGGTTCAACCAGTGGGTTCCATCACTGGCCATCGGGGGCGAACAACTGGCCCCCGTGGAGCGGGCACGCAATTTGGGCGTCCTCCTGGATGCCCGGCTGTCGATGGATGACCATGTGACAGCCGTGGCAAGGGGGGCGTTCCACCAGGTTCGCCTGGTGTGCCAATTGTGTCCCCTATTGGACCGGAACGCCCTTCACACAGTCACCCATGCGCTAGTGGCGTCCCGACTGGACTATTGCAATGCTCTCTACATGGGGCTCCCCTTGAGATGCACCCGAAGGCTGCAGCTGGTCCAGAATGCGGCCGCGTGGGCAATCATGGGAAGTACTAGGTACTCCCATATAACACCTCTCCTGCACGGGCTGCACTGGCTACCTGTGGCTTTTTGGGTGCGTTTCAAGGTGTTGACTATCATCTTTAAAGCGCTCCATGGCACAGGAGCTAGCTATCTGCGGGATCGCATCCTACCCCACACATCCCTGCGACCAATTCGCTCTCACAGAGAGGGACTCCTCTGGGTACCGTCCACTAGGCAATGCCAGCGGGCAGCGCCCAGGAGTAGGGCCTTCTCTGTGATGGGCCCGACCCTCTGGAATGACCTCCCCCCCGACATCAGAACAACCATCAATCTCTGCTCCTTCCGCAAGAAACTTAAGACCCACTTGTTCCACCTAGCTGGCCTGGCCTAACCGTAGCTTTAATCTTTAATCCTTCTGGCCGGTATTTAAAATTTTCGGGGGTAGACTTTTTAGGCTGCTTTTTAATTTTTATCATTGTATGGCTTTATATTTAATCTGCCTTTAAGGGGTATTTAACATTTTCTATTGTGTATATGGTTTTTTAACTGCTGTCTGTACACCGCCCCGAGTCCCTTCAGGGAGAGGGGGCGGTCTATAAATTCAATAAAATAAATAAATAAATAAAATCAATGGGGAAGCAGTTTCACTTTGCAGCCATGTAACTAACTTAACACCTGCAGTGCTTCACTTTACAACTGTGGCAAGAAAGGTCATAAAATGGGGGAAACTCAATTAAGAACTATCTCACTTAGAGATGGAAAATTTGGACTCAATTGTGATTGTTAGTTGAGGTCAAGCAGTCCTGCATCCCATTTAATACAGAAAACCCGTTTGTATCCATTCCTCATTTAAGAACTCTATGGTTTATTCCCAGAAAGGAATTCAATAACTTTTTTATTAGCTTTTATACATACATATTTTTGATATCTGTGAGTCTCTGTGTGTGGTACCCATTTAATTTGTTGCTTAGTGGAAGGACTCTGATGGTGTAAACCTTTTATGAAGCCTCTTGATTCAGAGCAGTTCTATCAGTTCAAACTCCATGCTCTTCTATTTCCACTATTTCTGTGTCTAGTTCTTGTACATCAAAGATGCCAACAACTTCCTGCTTTGGATGTTGCACACCATTGTTTCCCATGTTGAAATTCCTACATGAAACCTTGACATTTCACTAGCATATGATCCTTGAGTGTCATCTAAATAGGCAGTGCGCCTGAAGTGGTGGATGGCATTCTTACATTTTATAACCACTTAGAGAATGCATCCACCATAACAAGGAACACCTGCCCCTGGAGGGAACCCACAAAATCAACATGGATGCGGGACCATAGCAAGCTGGAACGTTCCCAGCCACATGGTGTGGCCTTCGGTGTGGATGCCTGGGAGCTTTGGCATTGCAGGACATATGTGGTGATGTCGTGACCTAAGTTAGGCCAAAGGTTACTGCATCCTAACCCCTTCATGAGGACAATTCCGGGATGCCTACACTGAAGTTTGTCCAAAACTGCGGCTCTCAGAGGGGGTGGGACAATAAACCTGTGACCCCATAGCAGGCAGCCACTCTGCACAGGGAGCTCCTGCAGGAGCTGTTTGCATGGCAGGAAATCTGGCCCTTTGGCATCCCGTAGCCATCCCCGTTTCATCCAATCTAAGACCCGGGAGATTACCTTGTCCTTTGCGGACTGCTGGGCAATGTGAACAGCGGTGACTGGTATCAAGAGGACAGTCATAGCTGGTGCTGAGTCTTCAAGTACATCTGGGAGTGGGCATCTGCTGAGCACGTCTTCATGGGCAATTTGCTTCCCTGGGCGGTTCAGTAGAGTGTAGTTGTAAGCGGCGAGGAACACTGTCCAGTGGGTCATGTGAGGGGAAAGCACTTGCGAGGCTTGCTTGTCCCCAGTGAGCAGCCCAAGAAGTAGTTTGTGGTCAGTGACAATCAGGAAGCAGCAACCGTAGCCATAGTGATGGAAACGTTTAATGCCAGCCACAATGGCCAGAGCTTCCTTGTCCAGTTGCGCGTAATTTCTTTCGGCTGGAGACAGAGTCCTCGAAAAAAATGCGATGGGCACCTCAGTGCCATTTGACAGTTTGTGGCATAGGACAGCGCCAACCCCGTACTGGGAAGCATCACAAGCCAGAAGCAGCGGCAAGTGTTCATTGTATTGAGAAAGCACAGCATTTGATAACAGCAGTTGCTTTACTTCCTTGAACGCAGTGGCTTCCCTGCAGCCCCAAACCCATTGGGCTTTCTTGTCTAGCAGGCAATGAAGTGGTTCAGCCACCGAAGCCTTGTGGGGCAGTAACAGCACATAGAAGTTGAGCAACCCAAGGAAGGCTTGGAGTTCAGCTCTCGTGGTGGGAGTTGGCACCTCCACGATTGCCTTGGTCTTGGCTGCTGTCAGATGGAGGCCCATGGCATTGATGAAATACCCCAGGAACTTGACCTGGGGTACAGCAAGTTGACCCTTCTCGTGCTTGACATTTAACCCCATTTGCTGGAAACACTGCAGAACTGGTTTGGGCTTCTGCTGCCTCATCGTCGACCAGCGATTGCTGGTAAACCTGTGTCAAGTCCAGCTTTGCAAAGATGGAGCCTTCGCCTAGGGTGTGTAGCAGGTGATGAACCACTGGCACAGTGTAGGTATTGGACGACAGTGCGTGGTTAATGGAGCAACGGTAGTCAGAGCAGATTCTGATGCTGCCATCTGGCTTGATAGGAGTTACGATGAGGGCCTCCCATCTGGCATGGCCCACCAGCTCGAGGACCCCTTGCTCGATGAGCTTGTCCAGCTCTGCGTCCACCTTTGGCTTGAAATCGAATGGCACATGATGAGGCTTCATATGGATGGGCGGCACTGTAGGGTTGATGTTGAACGAAGCAGGGGTATCTTTGTAAGTGCCCACAGCGGGGAATTCTTTGACTAAAATGTCCAAATTTGTTTGTTGCACGCTGTGTATTCTGCTGACTTGAAGGCTGAGGGATTCAAATCAATCAAGTCCCAGGAGGCTGAGCAATGCCCCTTTTACAACAATTAGCAGCAGCTTCCCTTTGAATCCCTTAAATTGGACATTGAATTTGCTGGTGCCGATTATAGGAATCAGGTTTCCCTGATAGTCCCTTAAAGTTAGATTGCACCTTTGAAGGCGCCGTTTTGCAATTTTCAGTATCAGTCTTTTTATGGTGCTCCAGGACACAATAGACATGGTCGAGCCTGTGTCCAGCTCCATCTGGCACGGTGCCCCTTAATGTATACCGTTAGCTGGATCTTCTTCTTGATACTATGGCAAGATTGCCAATTGATTGATTCAGAGCTGGAGGCATTGCGAAGAATTGCATGGCAGTCATTTCTAGGGTTGTGCGGCTTGGCAGGTGCCCATCGTGGATCCCGGGTTTTTTTTTAATGGATTTTTAAAATTATTTTAATTAAACAAAAACACAAAAAAAGAATCATAATTTATTACATCTTGTAGAAAGCATGTCGATTGGTTACAAATAAATTTCGTGCGTTACTACCACAATCATTCTTTATACATCCTTCATATTTTTGATTTTACATTTTAAATCGAAAATCTTTATGCATTTTGCCATCAATGTACCATCATTCTCATTTAGCTATAATTATTTAAACGTGCTTTTATCTGGAATCATTTGTATTTAAAGACACAACCACCTATTGTCATTCATTAGCTATTCCTATAAACCTCCAATAATTACCCTTTTATAGCATATTCCTTCCCCCCCCCAACTCACTATTTAAGGCTTATATTTGATTGCTTTTACCAATGCCAACACATGTAAAAATCATTAAGCATTATCCATTAACATTTCCTTATTATTATTGTAATTATCTAAAGAAAAAAGAATTTTTTTTTACCATTTATATCACATCTCCTCTCCTCTGACCCAAGAGAAATTACATCTTTATAACAAAATCTAAGCAAAAATGTATTAGTTAAATTGATAAATCTTTTTCCCAGGTCCCGATTTTCAGTTTATATTCAAATTGTTTTTACTAATTAAGATTATTATTTCATTATTATTATCATAATGGGTTATTAATTAACAAATAAACATTTTAAAGAAAACATTCTAAAAGTGTCTACAAAATCCTACTTATTAATCACCAAAGGTTAACTAAATTTTGGATTATCAACCTTCATTATCAACCTGTGTCTTTCCAGTAACAAAACTGTCTTATCTCTTTAGCCAGTTGTTGCATCAATTCTCTTATGAACTTCTTTATAAAGTTTTTAAAAACTTCTCTCCGCACTTTTTTGCTTGAAAGATCTTTCATATAGTCTCGTTGCCCTTAAACTGGTATTAAAATTAACATGTCTTTGATTATCAGATCAACTTTCTAAAGCTGTTTCTCCTAATTCCATCATCAAATCCATATCTTGACAGGAGGGATAGAGCTCCAGATCATCAAGTATATAATAATAATCAGGTTCACTTTTCCATGTTCCCTTCCTTCCACATTCACTCATAGGTGCTCCATTATTAGGTTCATCTGTTATCTTATCTTTATCTTCTTTATCTTCACTCTCTTCTTTAATTTTTGAGGCTCCAGTCCAGTTTTTTGTGCCAGACAATAGTCCATCCAACTTCTTATCAAATCTCTCAAATCCTTCCAATATATTTAGAATTCCATCCAAAAAATCCTGATAACTTAGGGTTTCTTCATCTGTATATAAATACATATTTCGCAGAAGAGAAGAAAAAGTTTAAAATCCACTGCCACTCTTGCCTTCAATGTCTCTTTTATGTATAAAAATATTTTTGTTTTGAATTTGCTTAAACATAAGATTCTTTTAATTTTTTCAAAAAAGAGCGGATTCTATCTTTTCTTTCCCTTCCCTTGTCCAAAATATTCCACCAAGGCACCTGCAAGAGAACAGTCCATGTCCTTGAGTCAGTCTCTACAGATAAGCTGCAAACACTCTAGTTACAAGGTCAACAGAATCAAAGAAAATAGAGCAAAGGATACATTGTTTCAAAAAAAGAAAAAGACCAAGTTCTGGCTTCCGAATGGCAGATTCAACTTTTTCTTATTCATATCAGACTTAAGGAAAGCAAAAATTGGGAATCGTTCTAGTCACTACAATCCACAAAACATTGTTACATAGAAAAGGAAAAAAAAACTTTCTAAGGCAGTCCAATAAAGATAAATTTTGCCGCTTTATTCTTTTCCTTAAAGGACTAATTTATCTTTTAAAAAAATTCTTTGGGCAATTATTCTCAAAGAAAAAATCTCACCAGCTGGACTCACTTTCACTGCCTTCTTTCCGGAACCATCTCCGACTTTGTCAGCCTGGGGGCTGTCTGTTTACCGCCTGCTGGGAGAGCTTTCCTTGGGTCGATCAGGTACTTTGCGGTATCCCTGAGACCAGCAAGGATTTGTCACCATCTCTTCTGTACGGTTTAGGTCCATAGGGACCGTGCAGCAGGTCAAAGAATCGATGGCGGTCTCGGACTGTCGAGACCACACATTGTGTCATTGCGACTTCTGGCTCTCATCTCGTGGATCCCGGGTTTTGACGAGACAGCCAATGGCTGATTGGCTGACTATCTGACAGCTTCGAGTATAAAAGTGAGCTGTCAGATGGGAAGCTCAGCTGTGCCTGTCTCGGAGCTGGTTACTCTGTTAGCTTGTTACTATTAAGGAAGAAACTTGTTAGCCTTTATTCCTGTTTCTGCTGCAGTTATTCTGGCAGCCACCCTCTTGGCAAAGACTGACCTGTCCTTCCAATCCACGCTAGATGAAGCCCACATGGAAGAATTAGCGTCGAAATCTCTGGTGGCTATCCAGCAAACCCACCCTTCGTCCACTGCTGACAAACTTGCAACCTCCAGCATGGCCTCAGTTCACCAGGGGGACGTGAGTGAAGAATCAGAGCCTGAGGAGGAGGGTAACATTAATCGCCTTAACGAGGCGAACAAAAAGAGCTGGCCAAGTGGCAAGGGCGCATCTAAATCTGTATGGGTTGCACCCATGTATATGTGCACCTACAGTGTCACGTACATAAATCTTCTCCAAATTCTCCCAACATCTTGCAGCAGAACTTTCCCCATGAATATGCACTAATTGTTGGTCAGTCAGTGTTAGACCAATTATACACAATGCACGTTCGTTGCATCATTGAAACTCTTCCATCTTCTTGACATCATCCTCGTCATCTGGATCCCAAGAAGTTACATCCGGTGGATTCTGTACAGCATCCCATAATCCCTCTTTACGCAGGAGTAGGCTGCATTTCATAGACCAGGAAACATAGTTTGTTCCATCAAACTGGGTTATTTGTGATAGACTTGCTAATGGGGCATGTGCCATCTTCTCCACGATAGTAACAATCACAAACTAAATGGCTGTCTGTATACGGTATTGCGTATCGACACCTACCCTCTTTTAGCTATGTCTGGTACAAGCTGAGCCCATAACCAGTGTTAGGTCAGCTCCCCGTTAAGAGAGTAAGTGTGCAGAGAAGCGTAATGAGAGTGGTGTGGAAGAACATACACAAACGAGCATACAGGGACACCTAATAGTAAAAGTAGTATTTTACTTCTGTGGAAAATAGAGGTATTCAGAGTTCAAATTATACATGGTTCAGTCATTCAGTTATCAATTTCTCAGTTAAGGAGTGATCCATCAAACACAATCCAGTATCATATAATCAGTTCAGCATACAAAGTCACTAACAGTAGCAAAACTCACTGTAACTCACAATACATCTACAAGCAGTATCCACCGATCAGCATCTAACAAACAGAGAGCTAACAGTCATTCTGCTCCATCTTATGGCTGCTTGAGGTAACAGCAGCCAATCCCATTACAGCAGTACTTAAAGAAACAGTACTACTCTCATGGCTTATATATTGCTGACCCAACCGTTAGCTTACATTCCTAACAGTGCAGCTTTATTATCATCATCCCTAACTTGAAATCAAGAGATAAAGAAGAAAATATATATCTACAACCACCTTTTCTATTTCTGCCATCAGGCTGATAACGAACAACATGCATTTCTTATATTTGATGAAAATATGATATCCTTTTACTACCCATAAGATTATGAGTGACATTTTTATGACATCTTAAGAAACAAAGGAACTTCCATGATTCAGGCCAGATGCAAAGCTTGTTGAAAATGAGCTTACTATTTCCCTAGTGCCTGCTTTTTCTTACGTTGGCCTTTCCATTTTTTTTTTACAAATATCTTTGTTATATTTCATAATCAACCATTATCTGAAGTGATTCCATGGTCCATTTCACAACTGTCTCTGGCCTGTAATGTGATAGTTATGTATTCCATTAATTATGAATAGTGTAAATAAGTTCTTTTAAACATGATTTCTGGATTTTCCATCCATTAATTGAATATCTCCAATTTACAATATTAGTATTTCTGTTATTACTGAGAACCAGACGGCTCCAAAATGGAGCCACACGATGAAGTAGATTAGGTGCTTGCAGGGATGTTTGTGTTAATGTGTATTTATCAGCAGATAGATGTTCTGTATATTTCTATTTGTATTATGCAGTATATCCTCCTTTGCCAACCAGTTTTATGGGGTCTAGTACATATAAAATATTGATCATTCTGAAAATTTAATTTCCCTGCTGCCTAGCTGCCTGCCTAAGAATTTGTTAAAATAAAATAATATTCAGCTTGAGTGGAGGTACTGCAGGTTATCCTAGACTGGAATAAAAAAACAGCAGATTTTACATGGATGTGGCGTACTACATGATCCTTTTAGCAATTATTATAGTAGTATGAATGGTTAACACTACTTGGAAGTGTTCATCCCAGGTTGAATGTAATGGTATAATCTTCTGCAAGGAAGGAATCTAATCTCATTGTTGCATTGATGTTTGATGCAGTCTGTCATCCAAAGGGATTGGCTTCTGATGGTTTTCTTTCTTTGAAAGAGCCTGTATTTGCCTGTTCAAAAATAAAAGATCATAATGTAAAGATTCATCTCTTTTAGTGAGAGTCAAGGATGGGGTTCCCAACTCTTAATTGTACAAGGAGGATGACCAAACAACATTTTATGTGAAGACAGACCACTTTTGATACCACTATCACCTGGATAACTGAGAATATTTATAGACTTTTAGTTATCCTGTTAGCATTCTCCACTCCCTCTGATACTCCTGCTGTAGTTTAGGGAGGCCCTGAGTCAGTGGATGATTTGCCATGAATCACCAAAACAAACCTGTATCCATGTGTAGGGAGAAAAGAAAGTTGGCTTGTAAATATTCAAAAGAAAGTTAGACCCAGGTTACCTCTCTTTGTAACCCTATGTCTCATAGCAGCATTGAAAGCTTGGTTTGTACGGCACACAAGCAACTCTGGAAGTTTGTACATAAGCTCCCGATCAAACTATGTGCATAAGCTCCCGATCAAACTATGTGCTTGAATAGCATTTACAATAACTTAAGTACACAGTGCCTTTTCACATATTTAGAATTTAGAATTCTAAACAACTCTAAACAAAGCTAGAAAGGAGCTTGGAGGTTTTTTAGTCCAACCCCCTGATTAGGCAGGAAACCCTATACCAATTCAGCCAAATGGTTATGCAATCTCTTCTTAAAAACTTCCTGTGTTGAAGCATTTTCAGCCTCTATATATGTATTTTGAGGTCAAAAACCTTTTCTCTTTTCCTAAGGCATCAATAGCATGGTAAATAGCATGTCAATAGCATATTTATAGTCAATGAAGATATTAACAGGTTTGTCTCTAGTGATACGAGAAGCTTAAGTTGAGGTAGTCTTTGACTGACAGGTGCTTTGGAGAATAGTTTGAGTTAGATAGCAGAATCAGTTACAATGGCTTCCACCAAGGTTCTCTGTTCTGATGGGAACAGAGATTCAAACCTGATTGGTCGAAGAGTCTGACAGCTAACTATAAAAGGGCTGCTGTCAGACTGAACCTTCACTGGATTGTACATAGTTGCTCCTGACTTAATAAAGAGCAGTTGTTGCCTAAGCTTGAGTGTGCCTTTCCTTTACCCAATCTAACACTGGCGGCGAAGGGATTGGAAGGCAACTAGGCAAACAAAAGAGCATACAATCCAGCAAGTGAATCCACCTCAGCATCAAGCAGCCATATTTTGAGCAGTTAATTCAAACACACTCAGAGATACAAGATGGTCATGCAAGCCCCACTGACTCCGTACAACCCAGTCACCGAGCATTGGGAATCCTACATGCTGAGGTTCAACTGCTTCCTCGAAGCCAATGACCTCATGGGTCTTTCTGAAGGCTGGGAAAAGAAGATGTTTTTGAGCTACTATGGACAGGAAGTGTTCAAGACTGCAAAAGACTTGTCCGAGCCAACGCCACTCCAATCGGTCACTTAGTTGGTGCTACAACAGATGCTGAGGGCACACTATGCTCCCAGACCACCTAAACATGTCAGAAAGCACGAATTAACATTTGCAATCAGAAAGAGGGTCCATCAATGAATTCATTGCAGCGCTTAGAAAGTCTGAAGCGTACTGAGAGTTTAGAGATTTCGATGAACTGATACTTGACCGCATCATATGCGGTGTTAGAGACATTGGCCTGCAGAGGAGGCTATTAGCTAAATCTAACCTGATAATTCAAATTGCCCTAGATGAGGCCAAGGCCACTGAGTCTGCCGTTAAATCGAATGGAAACCCTGCAGCACCAAAACAGTCCTAAAAGCATGCGGAAGAGCGCAGGCGTGCATTGCAAGGCTACAGAGCCTGAAGACTCGGAGAGCGAAGATCACAGCTACTGCATGTACAGTGACCGCACCAAGCTGGCGTGAAAATTTGAACCGTGTTTCCCGCCTTGTGCTAGCTGTGGAGGAGACTATTTCAAATCGCATTGCTGTTTCCATGACGCAATCTGCCCATGCTGCAATCAGAAGGGACACATCACCAAGGTTTGCAGAAGCGATCACCCCGCTACAACCTGGATGCCCAGAAGCCAACCTAACCACCAGCAGAGGCCCAACCAAGGGGCACGGCAGCCGCCACCACAGCAAACAGAAGGTGACACCAGAGTCACCTACCATACCTCCATAGGCCAAGTCCACACAAAGCGGCCAAAAAAGCTGAAGGTCACAGTCCTCATCGAGGATTCTCCATGTGAAATGGAGATTGACATTTGGTCATCTCTGACCATAATGCCTTGGGCAGTACTCAAGTAGGCTATTCCCTAGCCTCAAGAAGAAGCATCTACTGGTTCCTGACATCCGCCTTCGAGACTACAAGGGGAACCGAGTCCCCATCGTGGGCCAGGGCACCTTCTGGGTGCAATTCAAGTCTTTCTGTGGCCAGCTACCAGTGACAGTAGTCAATGGAGACCTGCAGAGCCACCTGGGGCTTGACTGGTTCGAAGCCCTGGGCCTAGAAGTGACCGGAATCAATGCCATACGAGACAAAAGCACTGAGGAACTCCTTAAGGAGTTCGAGGATGTCTTCGGCGCCAGTCTTGGTAAGTATATGGGGACCCCAATATCCTTTAATTTGGATCCCAATGTAGCCCCCAGGAGAGTACCTTTGGCTCTCTGACCCAAAATTGATTTGGAACTGTACAAATTAATAGGGCAGGGAATCCTAGAGCCAGTAGATCACGCATGCTGGGAGACCCGTATTGTGACACCTGTCAAATCTGATGGGTCGTTCCACATCTGCACAGACTACAAGTGCACGATAAATAAAACTTTGCAACAAAGCGCTTATTCTGTACCCATTGTACAGCATTTACTACATTCATTAGGCCCCAGAAAAGTTTTTGCAAAGTTAGACATGGCACAGGCATACCTGCAGTTGCCTGTAGATGGCGCCATGGCAGAGACCCAAAAGATTGTGATGCACAGGGGTGCATTCAAATGCAACTGCCTGCAATTCGGAGTTAGTAACGTCCCTGGACTGTTCCAAAGCGTCATGGAACGGCTTTTGCAGGGATTCCAGGAGTTGTCCCTATTTTGATGACATCTTGGTATCGGCTGCAATTAAGGCACAATTATTTAAATGATTGAGATCCGTTCTGGCCAGAATCAGAGAACAAGTCCTCCGCTTCAAAAAGGAAAAATGCCAAATTAACTTGCTAAGGGTTGAATTCCTGGGATACCTCATCAACGGCTCTGGGATTCACCTGACCAACAAAAAAATTAAGGCACTCCAGGATGCCCCTACACCTCGCAATCAGATTGAGTTGCAGGCATTCCTCAGGCTCCTTAACTTCTACAGCATCTTTCTCAAACAGAAAGCCACAGTTGCTGAACTGTTACATCGACTTCTTGCAAAGAACGCAAAGTGGTCCTGGGGCAAAGCCAAAGCAGCCGCATTTGCTGTGGTCAAGAGACTGCTGTCAGCAGACACAGTTTTGGTCCAATATAGCCAGATCCTGCCACTTGTTCTTATGTGTGACGCTTCCCCCTTTGGAGTCGGAGCCGTCCTCAGCCACTGCATGCCCAATGGAACTGAGGCGCCCATCGCCTATTACTCACAAAGCTTGTCTGTCACTGAGCGGAATTACAGCCAATTGGACCGTGAGGCTCTGGCTGCAATTTCCGGCGTTAAAAGGTTCCACGAGTACCTCTACGGCCATGACTTTGAACTCATCACAGACCACAAATCACTACTGGGCTTGCTGGCTGGGGACCGGCCTACTCCTACTTCTTTGTCACCGCAAATGACCAGATGGACAATCTTCCTTGCAGCCTATATTTATTGCCTTGTCCATTGACGTGGCTCTATATTAGGGCATGCCGACACCTTGAGTCGATGCTCACTACCTGAACTGCTGGCAGACCCCACCCCCAAGAGGCTAGTCCTTCTCATTGACTGCCTTGAGATTGGTCCTGTTTCATCTTGTGACGTTGCCCACCACTCTGCAAAAGACTCCACTCTCAAACAAGTTTTGAACTGGGTATGGAGGAGGTGGTCCAAGGGGCCTGTTGGGTCTGAGTTTAAAATGTTTGACTGCAAACATGATGAACTGTCTGTAATAAATGGTTGTCTACTGTGGGGGGACCGGGTCGTTCCACCCAAACTGCGCATCGCTGTATTAGAGGCTTTGCATGTAGGGCATTCTGGAATTGTCAGGATGAAGTCTTTGGCCAGGAGTTACTTGTGGTGTCTAACATGGACAGGGAGATTGAAGAATCGGTGGCTACCTGCACATGATTCCAGGAGTCCAGGCCAGCTCCCACAGAGGCGCCCGCTAAGGAGTGGGAGCGACCTCAAGCATCATTTTCTAGGGTTCACATAGACTTCGATGCCCCAGTTCATGGCCAGACTTTCATGGTAGTTGTGGACGGCTACTCGAAATGGCTAAAAGTAGTCCTGATGACCTCTACCATGGCAGAGACGGTCATCAAGGCACTATGGAGACTTTTCTCCACTCACAGCCTGCCCGATGTCTTGGTCTCTGACAATGGTTGCCAATTTACAGCTATGCAGTTCAAGACCTTCTTAGCAGCGCAGGGAATCAGACATGCCCTGGTCGCTCCATTCCATCTGGCCTCCAATGGTCAGGCGGAGAGAATGGTGAAATTTGCAAAAGAGGACCTATCCAGGATGAGCCCGGGAGATTGGCAAACACGGGTTGATCAATTCCTCCTCATACAGCACATCATGCCAAGTGCTACCACTGGGAGAAACCCTTCCAAGCTTCTAATGGGTCGCAGGCTAAGGTCCCACTTAGACCAGCTACACCCAAATTACTCTGCCACATCGCCCCCAGATTCGACAAGCAAAGTAAGGAGTTTTAGCATAGGGGATTCAGTTTACATCCACAACTATGCTGGGGGAACTCTGTGGATTTCTGCCATGGTGATAGGCATCACCGGATCTCGCTCTTACCTAGTAGAGCTCACGGACAGTCGGAATTGGAGACGGCACATTGACCAACTCCGTGGCCACCTCTCCAACTCCACTCTTAGACAACCAGAGGTAACTCCTGCACGAGTTAGCCAAAGCCCTATCCAAAAGGAGCATGAAGTCACTCCTTCCACAGACAACTCAATCCCAACGGTACTGGGGGACTTACCTGTTAGTGTTGCAGGCCCGCAGCAAGCTCTGAGCGAACTGGCTCTACAAGCTCCAGCCATGGCCTGGGAAAAGTTCCAGGAGCTTCCACCAGGTGAAGCCACAGATATTGATATTGGAATAATGCTATTATGTCACCCCTAGTCCTTTCTTCCTTATCAGACTAGACATACCCAGTTCATATATATAGGTACTGTAAGTGACTGCTATTGGGTTCGGGAGAGAGCATGGAGTGTGTGAGATTTCAAAGGGTGCACAAGGGATGCAGCACAGGCCAAGTCAGTATGGACAAGAGGTGCAGTATGGGATGGGGAGGGTGTGTGAGGGTTCATAAGGATGTGCAAGATGTGCAGTGTAGGTTGGGGAGGTGCAGTGTATATTGGGGTGGGTCAAGGAGAAAATCCAACAATCAAAAGGATAAGCAAGAGGTGGTATCCAGGCCGGGAGAATATTTGGGGGTATGCAAATAGCTGCATTAGCATTAATACAGAGAGATTGGGGCAGGATGCAGGGGTGGGGAGACTTACACTAGCAACTTGGAACCACCCCTACTGACTTTCTGGAGAAGGGAAAATTGCAAATGGCAATCATGTAATAGCGAGGTGCTTGATAACCATCGTAAGTGTGTAAATGACCAGGTACCTCCTAATCCCCAAACTAACATTTTTCTGCTGACTCATAAATGGGGCAACAAAAAGTTGCCGAACTAGAACAATGCAACTCTGAGTGGCTTATAAGAAGCAATCCAAATATAAAGAACAGCCAAAATAAAACCTAATAAAAGCAACCTGGTTCATATTCGTGCACTTTCCTAATTAAGAGTTATTCATTCTATGTCAAATACATGGGATTAGACACATTTTCAAGCCCATCTTCCAGGCATGGACCAGCTGAATATCAGAGGGGAAATAGAAGAGAATGATCTGGGATTAAGCAGAAAGAGCTGAGCTCAGGCCACCTAAGGTTTGGTGGCTGAACATTGTGGATGATGACATTAGGCTCATATTCTCTATGAATTGACTGCTCCTTGAGTTGCACAATTCCTTCCATTGCTCATCAGCGCCATGATTTTCTGCCACCTCTGCCTCAATACACATCAATACAATAGATACTAAACACTAGGGAGATATTGCCTAATATTCAGTACTCAGCACCTTAAACACAATCTGCCAGGCCCTTCCCTCCTCTGAACTGATTTACCTCTTTTCGAAACCATTATTTATCCTCTGGCATACTAAATTAAAAATATCCAAACACACACCCAATAGCCATGGTAAGGCCTCATCCCTTCTCCTGTCTCCTCCATCCCTGGAATACAGATGGCTGTGTAGAGTTAGATTTGTGTACATTGCAGAAGACATGTGCAGTTTACAAGGATGTGTACAATAGATAAATTATCCCCCACTTCATGACTGTGACCTTCTATCACACACACACAAAATTGAGAATATGGGGTTTAGTGTTTGAAGAATCAAGATGTATTGCCATATGCAAGAAGTCTGAGAGGATCATCTTTTTCTACTTTCAATGATTTGAGACAAAGTTTAAAACATGATTACAGTTGTATAATTCTTCTAACAAAGATCAAATCATCAATTCCTTCCTTCAGAACAACATATGATCGAGACAGGCCAATAAAACAAAGTGAAGAAAAAGCTAGACCACTTAGTACACTTTTATAAAGCTACTTCATTTATTACGCTATTTCACTCTTAGAAGTGTTTTATTCATTTCCCCAGTGTTAACTAATTCAACCTCTCAACTGAATTCCTTGTCTTCATCTTAAAGACCTTTGACACTGGGAATCTATGACAATTTTTACTTTGATTTTCTGCTTAATGGAGGGCTGCTTCCTTAAAAGATTCATTGTGGGGAAAAATAGAACAGACTATATTGTCAAAGGAAAATATCAGAAAGTCCATAATTTAGCCACAGCAGATTTGATATTCTTGTTTCTGATGCTATAGATGATTGGGTTAAACAGAGGTGGAAGTAAAGAGTAAAGGGCAGTTTGTATAAAATCTAAATAAGATTTGGTGTTAGAGGGAAGTTTCAGATGCGCCAAGCACACTGTTACCCAAAACATTGAAAAGACCGTAAGGTGGGGAAGACACGTGAAAAAGGTCTTTTGCCTTCCTTTCACAGAAGGGATCTTTAAAACAGCATTGAAGATCATCGTGTAGGAGACAATAATAAAAATAAAGCAACCTAATCCTATAGTGATTACACTAGCCACAATGAATCCAATTTCAACTAAACTGAAACCAAAGCAGGAAACCTTTAGCAAATGTGGAATTTCACAGAAAAACTGGTTGATAACACTGGAACAGAAAGGGGTTGAAAAGGTTCCAGCGGTATGCAACATTCCATAGGTAAAACTTATGAACCACATCAGAATCACTATTTTGGTGCAGGCTTTCCAATTCATCACCAAATCATAGTGCAACGGTTGGCAAATGGCAACATACCGATCATATGCCATGACAGTCAGGAGGAAGAAATCAGAAGTTTCAAAGAAGGCAAAGATCAATACTTGTGCAAAGCAACCAAAATAAGAGATGTATCTGGTATCCATGAGAGAATTTATCATGGATTTGGGAACAGTGACTGAAACAATGCCCAGGTCCTGCACTGCCAAATTCATTAGAAAGAAGTACATGGGGGTGTGCAGTCGATGGTCAAAAGCTATTGCAGAGATAATGAGAAGATTTGTTGCTGCAGTTGCCAGGTATAATATGAAGAATAAGAAGAAATGCAAAAGTTGCAAATGCCGATCTTTGGAGAATTCCAGGAGCAGAAAATAAGACACTATAGTTTGATTCTCCATTTTGATATTTAAATTAGGACTAAGATGAATGCCGCACCTGTAAAAAATCAAAGATGAGAATATCATTAAATTAAAATAGTGAAGCTACAGCTTGATTCATACTGGTTAACACAAAGAAAAATAATAATAAGTGACAATTCAAAGAGGACTACACCATTGAACAAATGCCAAAGTCCAAACACAATACCCTCCTCGTATTTTAGTTCATCACTGATAAATATACTAACAAGAAACCTTTTTCTTCAAAGGGACCTGTTGCATGATATGTCATTCCATGACTTTTTCTATCTGTATTGCTGATTGTAATAATTCCCCATGCTATATTCCCCATAAATTTTATTTTCCCATAAATAAACTATTATTTTTGCCTTGTAGTATTCTTCTCATATATTAGTGAACAGATAATTTGAGTATTTATTAATTATAATTTTATTTTACAGTTCTGAAATGGATGAGACTCTTCAATAGTGTACAGTATAATATAAAAAATGATAAAGGAATTGTTGCTGAGGCAGACACCAATTCATAATACAATATAGTAACTTTCATGTCTATATTCACTGGGTACTATGTAAAAGCATATGAAAATAAAATGTAAATGTAAAAATGTCAAAACAAATGAAAAGAAAGAAGTTTCAACATTTTACTTTTTGCTTTCATATAATCAATAACTTCTGTTCATTTCTGTTACAACAAACTAATCTAATTATCAAAACCCCGTCAGGGTTTTTTCCAGCCAAGGTCTGGAAGCAGTTTTCAAGTAGAAACAAAGCTGGATAGATTCATTTCCTTGATTAATTTGGCCATCTTTGTCAATTCCACCATTTTTCCATCCCTTCTTCCATTGTAGGAATTGACATGTCCTTTTATTTTTGTACATGAAAAGTTCTCACTGCAGCCAAAAAACACATTTAAAAAGTTCAGGTTTTTTTTTTCCAAGGTCATCATTCAATAGACATAAAAAAGAAAAGTTTCTGGTTTTGATTGTATGTTTTTTCTAATGATTTTCTAAATTAGGGCATGAATATTTCTTCACTTTCTCATAGGTCCATAGGATAATAAGACATCTTTGTAAAGACATCTTTATACATCTGTAAAAATTTGTCAGGTATTTACCAACAATACATCCTTTGGTAAAAATCCTCTTTTAGGTTATAATTCAATGAAAATTTCAGCCCTTTCATCCACATATTTTCTCACTGTTCAAGAATTATATTATGACCAAAGTTTTTTGTCCACTGAATCATACAGTGCTTAACCTTCATTTTCCAGGTTCACCTTTAACAACATTTTATAAACCCTATCAATAACATGTTCATCATTATGTTGAATATCAGGACAAAACTTTTAAAGAAAAAATAGCTTGTTGAGGATCCAATTATACAAGAAATAATTATTTGTCCTCATTGGATGTTTTCAAGAAGAGTATCGGCAACAATTCTGTCCAAAGTTCTTTAATTTGGATCTGTGCACTAAGCAGGCAATTGTATTCTGTAGTCTCAATCACACTTCCATTCTATGGTACATTTTTGTAATTCTTAGTCATCATCTTAAACTTTTCTCACAGTTTAATGCATATGCAGGTGAAACTCGAAAAATTAGAATATCGTGCAAAAGTTTATTTCAGTAATGCAACTTAAAAGGTGAAACTTATATGAGATAGACTCATTACATGCAGAGCAAGATAGTTCAAACCGTGATTTGTCATAATTGTGATGATTATGGCTTACAGTTCATGAAAACCCCAAATCCACAATCTCAGAAAATTAGAATAATGTGAAAAGGTGCAATATTCTAGGCTCAAAGTGTCCCACTCTAATCAGCTAATTAAGCCATAACACCTGCAAAGGGTTCAGGAGCCTTTAAATGGTCTCTCAGTCTGGTTTAGTAGGAATCACAATCATGGGAAAGACTGCTGACCTGACAGTTGTGCAGAAAACCGTCATTGACACCTTCCATGAGGAGGGAAAGCCTCAAAGGATAATTGCAAAAGAAGTTGAATGTTCCCAAAGTGCTGTATCAAAGCACATTAATAGGAAGTTATGTGGAAGGGAAAAGTGTGGAAGAAAAAGGTGCACAAGCAGCAGGGATGATGGCAGCCTGGAGAGGATTGTCAGGAAAAGGTCATTCAAAAGTGTTGGGGATTTGATGCTGGTCAAATGGTGTTGATCCACTGTTCTTCATTAAGAACAGGGTCAATGCAGCCATCTACCAGGAGATTTTGGAGCACTTCATGCTTCCTTCCGCAGACTAGTTTTATGGGGATGCTGATTTCATTTTCCAGCAGGACTTGGCACCTGCCCACACTGCCAAAAGCACCAAAACCTGGTTCAATGACCATGGGATTACTGTGCTTGATCGGCCAGGAAACCTGACTGACCTGAACCCCATAGAGAATCTATGGGGCATTGCCAAGCGAAAGATGAGAGACATGAGATCGAACAATGCAGAAGAGCTGAAGGCCGCTATTGAAGCATCCTGGTCTTCCATAACACCTCAGCAGTGCCACAGGCTGATAGCTTCCATGCCACACCTAATTGAGGCAGTAATTGCTGCAAAAGGGGCAAACCAAGTACTGAGTACATATGCATGCTTATACTTTTCAGAGGTCCGATATTGTTCTATGTACAATCCTTGTTTTATTGATTGCATATAATATTCTTTTTTTTAAAAATACATTTTTAATCAGCACCCTCAACAGAAGCCTTTTTTCAATAATCCTCCCTCTCAGAATTTCAACATTTCTTCAAGTCTCGTTCCTTTCATTTTTCTATTTTTTTATAAATAATTTTTATTAAATGTTTGGATCTTTAAAAACAATAGGAAAGACACAGCAAAGAAAAAAACACACAATAAGCCAAAAAACACACAGAACATACATAACAATATACAGTAATTTTGATTGCATGTAATATTCTAACTTTCTGAGATTGTGGATTTGGGGTTTTCATGAGCTATCAGCCATAATAATCACAATTATGACAAATTATGGCTTGAACTATCTTGCTTTGCATGTAATGAGTCTATCTCATATAAATTTCACATTTTAAGTTGCATTACTGAAATAAATGAACTTTTGAATGAAAACATAACTGAATGTTCCCATGAAATAATAATAAAGAAAGATTTTCCCCAATCCTTTTCACTACAATATAATCACACTCTACCATAACAATGAAGTATGAAACTTTCAACACCATGTTTAAATGTGAATCAGAGATTTAAACAGTTTCTTTTAAAAAAATCATATAGCAATTGTATCTAGAAATGAAGTTAGGCATGCTAATTCATTAAATAATGATCAGCTCACACAATGCACACTAAATGTGAGCAAGCTGTAAAATACCTTTATTTTTGATATCATCTATGGACGATATGCC
This sequence comes from Natrix helvetica, assembly GCF_964273705.1. NCBI lineage: Eukaryota > Metazoa > Chordata > Lepidosauria > Squamata > Natricidae > Natrix > Natrix helvetica. The sequence goes on from NC_138554.1 coordinate 31,076,328, forward strand.
ATCATGTTAGGTATGCACTTTTCTATTATTTAGGAAGTATTTATACCATCCTCTTCCCTTCAATAGATTCATATTATTCTGATTCATAATAATTTTAACTTCTCTTTTACAGTCTAAATTTCTGAAACCAATTTGCACTGTGTTCTAATTTTATTTTATTAAATCCTCTCCCCAATGTCAAAATACAAAAGTACACCTAATCCCAAATGTGTTTTTTTCTAGAGACTACTGGATTTTCTTTTTTTCCTTTGGAGATGTTTCACTTCTCATTCAAGAAGCTTCTTCAGCTCTCACTGGATGGTGGGGAATGGAAGGAAATATACTATTTGCAGACAGCTGGTCATTTGCATTCATTTAGAGAGTTGTTGAGGCCACCCAAAGGTTTATCTGTGTCATCAGGGTCACTTGAGTGTGGAAATGAGTGTGGAGCTATCTTGGAACTATTCAAAGGAAGGTGTTGTAGATTGGATATAAATGATGTCATCTCCCTCCCCTTCTGTTGAGAGAGGGCTGTTCAATTTTGATAGATGGCTTCTTTGACCCCCTCTTTCAAATCAGGGATTTTCTCTGTCAAAAATGTGGACTTTTCTGTCTTCAAACGAGTGGCCTGTGTCTCTTAAATGCAGATAGACCACTGAATCTAGTCCCGATGTGTTTGTTTCCCTATGTTGTGCCATGCACTTATGAAGTGGTTGTTTGTTTCCCCAATGTACAGATCTGCACATGGCTCCCTGAATTGTACTGCATATACCATGTTGTTCAGTTTATATCTGGGTATTTTATCTTTGGGATGGACAAGCTTCTGTCTTAGTTTATTCTTGAGTTTGAAGTCTGCACATATGTTATGTTGGCTGAAAATCCTCCTGAGCTTTTCCAATATGCCTGTAACATATGGAATGATAATTACTTCATTAATTGTTTACTTCGTTATCTATTATGGAGGAGCTCCTGTAGGATCTTTTTTGAGAGCTGAGGAAAGCCCGCTTGCAATAGCCACTGTTCTGAAGTTTCCTTGATGTGTTTTCATTCTTTTTCTTTCCCATCTTTTCTGGTAGGCAGGCCTTCAGCTCAGTTGTGTAGGGTTCTCATGACTCTCATTTTGTGTTCCAGTGGGTGGTGGGAATCAAAATGTAAATATTGATCTCTGTGAGTGGGTTTTCTATAAACTTTAATGTTAAGGCTTCTGTCCTCCTTCTGTCCTCCTTAATGTGTCCTTTCACCAAACATATGAACTCTCTGGACAGATACATTAAATCCATGCAGGAAGGTGTTAAGGAAAATAGTCTAGCCTTCCTGGACTGTGAGGAATACATTAAGGAATAGATGGCCTCTTTCAATATTACTGGTTTGAAAAAAGCTGTCTATGTCAAAATTGAGCAGCCCTCTATCAACAGAAGGGGAGGAAATCATCTATCTCCAATCTACAATATAGTCCTTTGAATAGTTCCAAGAAGGCGCCACATCCATTCGCATCACTCAAGCGATCCTGATGACACAGATAAACCTTCAGGTGGCCTCAACAACTCTCTAAAAAGAATGCAAATGTCCAGCTGTCTGCAAATAGTATAAATCCTTCCATTCCCCACCATCTAGTCAGAACTGAAGAAGCTTCTTGGATTAGAAGTGAAATATCTTTTTTAAAAAAACCAGAAAGTCCAGCTGCCTTTTGAAAAAAACACCTTTGGGATACCATGACCTGGATGACTAAGAATCTCCATAGACAGGCCACTTGGAAGTTTATCTGTGTCCTCAGGGTCACCAGAATATTGCAAATAGATGTGAAGCCTTTTTGGCTGCAGGATGTTTTCTGCCCTGTATCTCTTCCCCGCTGAAGACAGGTGCAAACTATTGAAGATGAGCCTGTGTTGTCTGCATCTCAAACTGAAGTGTAAATGGTTCCTGTAGTCTGCATTTTTTCTTGGACAATCTGTTCATACTCTCATACCATTCAAAGGGTGTTCATATCAAAGTGCATAGCTAAAAGTCTAAGGACATTCTTAGTTATCCAGACTCTCTAAAACAATGGTTCCCTATCTTTTTTTTTGCCATACCCCACCTAAGCATCTTTAAAATCCTAATGCCCCCCCTGCCATATATAATTCTTACTTTACTCAAAAAGTGAACTCTATTCACACAGAGGAAGCCTAAAAGGCCATTAACAAGGTTCAAATTGCTCCCATTAAAAATCAAATTTCCCCCCTATGGGGTGTGGCCCCCATGCTGGGAACCACGGCTCTAAAAGAACGCAAATGACCTGCGCTCTGTAAGGTATATAAATCTTTGGGACAACCATGACCTGGATTATTGAGAATCTGTAAAGTGCATCTAATGCAGAGTCATCAGGGGTCAATTTGCTCCCGATGCCTGGAAATGGGTTTTCTGTAAAATAATCAATATATAAATCACTTACAATATTTCTCTCTTGATGTCTCTTCTTTAGAATTTTCAATAAACTGTAGTCCAGGACTGATAACTGCTACTTTTGTTTATTCATGAAAAAGATATATCATCAGTGGGAGCCTTTGATTTTATATTTGATAATAAGCTGGCTTTATATTATGCAATCATTTTGTTTCCCTTTAATCCTACAAACAAAATTAGCAAAATATAATAATGAGCGACTTGATTTTTAACATAATTAGCAATTAGCAGCAACTGCTTTCCATGCTCAAATGGGAATTAAGTGAGAAAACTTTCATTACATGTGTTCCATAACATAACACCTGGAATCCTATTTTACAGATATTCATTTTTATCTCCTTCCTTCCTTCCTTCCTTCCTTCCTTCCTTCCTTCCTTCCTTCCTTCCTTCCTTCAGAAATACTTTCAAAATATAGGCAACCCTATAAATTATTTCAGTCACTTCATTACCCTCCTTCCTAACTTGAAATTAAGAGATAAAGAAGCAAACATACATCGATAGCCATTTTTTTCTTTTCTATTTTGGCCCTCAGACTGAAAACTGACTGCAGGCAATTCTTATATTTTATTAAAATCTATTGTTCATTCTTTTTATTATCCATAAGATCACGACATCTTCATGACATTTTAGGAGAGCAAACTAGCTTCCATAATGTGGATCAGGTCCAAAGCATCCATACCTGCATTATTCAGGATGACTTCACTATTAGTCTAGTAATAGTTTTTTTCCATTTCAGTAATGGCTTTTCCATTTTTTTTTACAAATATCTTTGCTACATTTCATAATCAAACTATCTGAAGTATTAATGCACACTGTAGCTCACAGATGTCTCAGACCTGTATGCTATATGTTCCATTAATTAATTATGAATAGTGTAAATAAGTTCTTTTAGACATGATTTCTGTTTTTTTTTCACCCATTAATTGAATGTCACCAATTTACAATGTTAGTGTTTCTTTCATTGCTGAGAAGCAAAATGATCCAAAGGTGAGTATATCATGAGATAGTTTAGGTGTCCCGATCTTTTGGGGCATATAGGGATGTTTGTGTTAATGCTTATTTATCAATAGATGAATGTTTGAGTCTGGTTTAATAAAGTTCTACTCATTTCCTCCAAATTGCCAGCATTTTAATTCTGTAAAAATGTTAACAAAGTCTAATATGTATAAAATGTTAGTGGATCTAGAAACTGCTTTATTGCAGCCCATTCCTTCCTGCCTGCCTGCCTGCCTGCAAGATATTTTGTTAAGATAATTAAAGTTGTATCAAACAAGGAGTTTGACAAATACTCATGTACCCCAGAGTAAGACAAAGTTGAGAAAGCAAAACTATCAATGATTGCTATTTTCATGCTTGCTCAAGTTTGGGAAAATAATGCCACTGATTACTTGATTATGGGATCATTCACTGATTCTTCATATTAGAGCACCATAATAAAAGATTTTCAAAAGTCCTCTCCTCATGACATGTGAAAAGATTACACCATAATCTTCAACAAGCTCTTGGAAGTGGTTTTGATGACCAATCTGCCTTCCAGCATTGGAGGCCCCTGCACTTAGTCCTTGACTTACAATGTTTGCGTAGTAATTCTTTGAAGTTCCAACAGCACTGAAAAGAATAAGTTATGGCTGATTTTCACACTTATAACCTTTCCAGAATCCTCATGGTCATGTGGCAAAAAGTTATTGATGCTTGGCAATTGGCTCATATTTGTGATGGTTATGGTGTCCCAGATTCATGTGATCATCTTTTGTAACTTTTAACAAGGAAAATGGATGGGGAAGCAGTTTCACTTTGCAACCATGTAACTAAATTAATACCTGCAGTGCTTCACATTACAACTGTGGCAAGAAAGGTCATAAAATGGGGGGAAACTCAATTAACAACTATATCACTTAGAGATGGAAATTTTGGACTCAACTGTGATTGTTAGTTGAGGTCAAGCAGTCCTGCATCCCATTTAATACAGAAAACCCGTTTGTATCCATTCCTCATTTAAGAACTCTATGGTTTATTCCCAGAAAGGAATTCAATAACATTTTTTAAAAACAAAATTTTAATGGTTTTCAAATATATAGGGGAGGGTAAATAGGTATACAATTTTTTTTGGCATCTTTCATACTGTTGGTAGAGATCCCAGCACGATACTCACATATAGAGCCCGGGCCTAAGGCTGATGCTGTGTAATGCGAGGTCTGTTGTTAATAAGGCCCCCCTCATAAAAGACTTGATTTCTGAGGGGGAGCCTGACCTCGCAGGAATAACGGAGACCTGGTTGGGCCACGAGGGTGGCTTGCCCTCGTGGAAATGTGCCCACCAGGCTACCGTGTATTCCACCAGCCACGGGCCCAGGGGAGGGGTGGTGTGGTAGCGGTGATCATACGGGAGAGTCTGGAACAGAGAGAGCTCACTGTGCCACAGACATCCGGGTGTGAGTCTCTGAGTATGAGGTGGGGCCCAGGGAGACAGTTGGGTCTGCTGATTGTATACTTGGCTCCTCGCTATACATCAGCAGCCCTGCCCGAACTCCTCAAGCTGATCGCAGAGATGGCAGTTGAGACCCCCAGACTGTTAGTTATGGGGGATTTCAACTTGCTGTCGATGGGAGAAGCATCCGAGGTGGTTCGGGAGTTCATGGCTTCCATGACAGCCATGGACCTGACTCAAGTAATTCAGGGCCCCACACACAAGAGAGGTCACACACTGGATCTTGTTTTTGTCTCTGGCCAGTGGGCGAGTGATCTGGGAATAGGGGACTTAGCCATCATACCCCTGTCATGGTCAGATCACTCACTTCTCCGGCTGGACTTCCCTGGTACTACCCCCCACCGTGGGGAGGCGGAACCAAAATGTCCGAGATGGTTCCGCCCCAGGCGCCTGATGGAATCGGAAAGGTTCCAGACGGAGCTTGGGCCACTTCCTGTCGACCTGACCCACTCCCGGAGGGAGGACATGGAGGCTGCATGGAATAGTGCGGCCGCTGGGGCCCTAGACCGGGTTGCGCCTTTGCGGCCTCTCCTACGGCAAAGAACCACCCTGGCCCCTTGGTTTACCGTGGAGCTGAGGGTGATGAAACGCCATAAGAGACGCCTAGAGAGCAGATGGAGATCTTCTCGTTCCGAATCTGACTGAACACAGGTAAGACCCTACTTAAGGACATACCTTGTGGCATTGAGGGTGGCCAAATGTCGATATTATGCCACTCTCCTTGCATCCGCAGATAACCGCCGTGCCGCCCTGTTTCGGGTGACCCGCTCTCTTTTATCACAGAGGCCGCGGGAAGCCCCTCTGCAGGGCAGGGCAGAGGAATTTGGGGAATATCTGCAGGATAAAATCGCTCAGATCCGGAGGTAATGGATCCCCCTCAGTGATCCAGGGGAGACGTCCGAGGCCAGTCTTGAGAGACCATTCTGGGAGGAATTTGACTCTGTTGCCTCCGATGATTTGGACAGGTTGCGTGGGCGACTGCGAGCCACCACATGTTTATTGGACCCATGTCCCTCCTGGCTTGTACTGGCATCCTGGGAGGTTACACGAGGCTGGCTCCTCGGAATGGTGAACGCTTCATTGAGTGATGGGTTCCTACCAGCCGCCTTGAAAGAGGCGGCTGTGAGGCCCTTACTCAAGAAGCCTTCGCTGGACCCAACTGAGCTAGCTAATTATCATCCGGTCTCCAACCTTCCCTTTTCAGCGAAGGTTGTAGAGAGTGTGGTGGCTACGCAGTTCCCAAGCCACCTGGAGGAAACTGACTATCTGGACCCGCGCCAGTCCGGTTTCCGACCCGGGCAAAGCACGGAGACAGCCTTGGTCGCGTTGGTTGATGATCTCTGGAGAGCCAAGGATAGGGGTTGTTTCTCTATCCTGGTTCTGTTGGACCTCTCAGCGGCTTTCGATACCATCGACCATGGTATCCTATTGCGCCGGCTGGAGGGGCTGGGAGTAAGGGGCACCGTTTTACGGTGGTTCTGCTCCTACCTCTCCGACCGGACGCAATGTGTGTTGGCAGGGGAGCAGCGGTTGACCCTGAGGCCACTCACTTGTGGGGTGCCACAGGGGTCGGTCCTCTCGCCTCTCCTGTTCAACACATATATGAAACCCCTGGGTGAGATCATCCGTGGCTTTGGGGTGGGATACCATCTGTACGCTGACGATACTCAGCTGTACATTTCCACCCCGAACCACCCCAACGAGGCCGTTGATGTGATGTCCTGGTGTCTGGAAGCCGTACAGGTCTGGATGGGAGACAACAGACTTAAACTCAACCCCTCCAAGACGGAGTGGCTGTGGCTACCGGCCTCTCGGTTCAATCAGCTGACTCCATCGCTGGCCATTGGGGGCGACCAACTGGCCCCCGTGGAATGGGCGCGCAACTTGGGCGTCCTCCTAGATGCCCGGCTGTCTATGGATGACCATGTGGCAGCTGTGGCAAGGGGGGCGTTCCACCAGGTTCGCCTGGTGCACCAATTGCGCCCCCTATTGGACCAGGATGCCTTTCGCACAGTCACTCATGCGCTGGTGACGTCTCGTCTGGATTACTGTAATGCTCTTTACATGGGGCTTCCCTTGAGATGCACCCGAGGACTGCAGTTGGTCCAGAACACGGCCGCGCGGGCAGTGATGGGGAGTGATGGGTACTCCCATGTGACACCTCTCCTGCGCGAGCTGCACTGGCTCCCTGTAGTCTTTCGGGTGCGTTTCAAGGTGTTGATCACTATCTTTAAAGCGCTCCATGGCATAGGACCTAGCTACTTGCGGGATCGTATCCTGCCCCATACATCCCTGCGACCAATTCGCTCTCACAGGGAGGGACTTCTCCGGGTGCCGTCCACCAAGCAATGCCAGAGGGCGGCGCCGAGGGGCAGGGCCTTCTCTGTGATGGGCCCAGCTCTCTGGAATGACCTCCCCCCGACATTAGGACAGCAACCGATCTCCGCTCCTTCCGCACGAAACTCAAGACCCACCTGTTTCAACTAGCCGGCCTGGCCTGAATTATAGCTATTTTCTAATCCCTCTGGATAAAATTTTAAATTAAGTTTGACTCTGGGTATTTTAATTGTTTTTAATTGTATTTTGCTGTTTTTAATTAGACTGCCGCGGGTCTAGATAATCAGATTCCTCCAGGTGACACGGGAACTGCTGAGCCACCACACTCTCAACAACCTTCGCTAAAAAAGGAAGGTTGGAGACAGGACGATAATTTGCTAGCTCCTTTGGGTCCAGAGAAGGCTTCTTGAGCAGGGGCCTCACCACCGCCTCTTTCAAGGTGGCTGGTAAAAGGCCCTCACTCAACGAAGCGTTCACCAGTCCCAGTAGCCAGCCTCGTGAACCCTCCCAGGAAGCCAGTACAAGCCAGGAGGGATACGGGTCCAGTAAACATGTGGTGGCTCGCAGTCGCCCGCGTAACCTGTCCAAATCTTCGGTGACAACAGGCTCAAACTCCTCCCAGAGTGGTCTCTCAAGACTTGCCTCGGACGCCCCCCCTGGAGCACTGAAGGGGGTCCATCCCCTCCGGATCTGATCGATTTTGTCCTGCAGGTATTCCCCAAATTCCTCTGCCCTGCCCTGCAATGGGGGATCCCGCTGCCCCTGCGACAGAAGGGAGCGGGTCACCCGAAACAGGGCGGCATGGCGGTTCTCTGTGGACGCTATAAGGGTGGCACAATATCTATGTTTGGCCACTCTTATTGCCACAAGGTAGGTCCTTAAGTAGGCTCTTACCTGTGTTTGGTCAGATTCGGAGCGGGAGGATCTCCACTTGCTCTCTAGGCATCTCCTTTGGTGTTTCATCTCCCTAAGCTCCCCGTTAAACCAGGGAGCCCGGGTCGATCGATGCCATCGGAGAGGCCGCAAAGGCACAATCCGGTCTAAGGCTCCGGCAGCCGCATTATTCCATGCAGCTACCAGGTCCTCTGCCCGGGAGCGGGACAGGTCTGCAGGAGGTGGCCCAAGCTCCGCCTGGAACCTATCTGGTTCCATCAGACGCCTGGGGCGGAACCATCTGGGACAATCTGGCTCCGCCTCCCCGCGGCAGGGGGTAGCGCCAGGGAAGTCCAGCTGGAGAAGTGAGTGATCTGACCATGACAGGGGCTCCTTGTTATTTATTTGTTGTGTAAGAAATTGTACGCCGCCCCGAGTCCCTTGGTGGAGAGGGTACGGCATATAAATTGGATTAATAAATAAAATAAAATATATAACATTATACAGACAAAATTATAAAAGAAAACAGTAAACCAAATCTTACTCTATATTGTTAGCCTTGTGTTCCTATATGTTTCTCTTTGTCATTTTCTGATATATCACTGACTGCTGTTGTTCCAAATACTTTTATTTTTGTGATCTGAGCCTTTTCGATATTGCTTCTTCCTCCCTGTCACCGGAGAGAGCCTCAGTGCCCCCTCCTTCCCGTCTTGAGTCTTACTATCTTGTGTTTTACTGTCTCTTTCACTACTCCCACTCAATTCCTCCTCTGAGAGCGGAAAATTCTTTTTGATGAAGGCCCGCACCTCCTGAACTGTATTAATTCTGGTCCTATTTCCCTCCCAAAAGATTAACATCCCCTCTGGTATCAACCATTTAAACCAGATCCCTTTTTCATACATTTTTTTTGCTAGGGAGGAAAATTTCCTCCTTCTATCTCTTATTTTTTTCGGGATCTGTTTGAGAATGGTGATCTCTTCATCTTTGTATTTCAATGGTCCCTCCCTTTGGGTCACAAGTACCTCATCCCTTGTGGATCTCCTGACAAACTTAACATGTATCTCCCTTGGAACATTGTGTCTTCTAGCATAGGCTGAGTTTATCCTATAAACTAGATCCGTATCTCACCATACTTATTTTTTGTCTCTCTTAAGAAAAAATTGTACTCATAATATCTTTAAGGTTTTTGTTCTCTGCTTCTGGTAAGTTCTGGAATCTAAGAAAAAAGGACATTCTTTCAAATTCTACTTTTGTCTGAAAGTTTTCCATATCTATGTTTCCCTTGCGCATTGTTTTCAATTCTTCCCCCAGCCCTGCCACTCCGTCCTCTAACACCAAAATTCACTGTGTATTTCCAGCTATATGTTCTTTAACCACTCTGAGTTCTTCTTTGATCTCAGCCCTCATTTCATTCTGTCCCTTCATAAGTTCTTTAAACATTTCCAGAACAGGTAGTTCCTTTGTGTCCTCCCCAGCCACTGCTTTCTGCAACATTGAAGAGATCTTAGACTGTTGCATCGTAGGGCTTGGGGCAGCAGATGATGGGGCTGAATGTGCCTTGGCGGTCGGGGGTTTCCTTGCAGCCATTTGTTGAAATTCAGAGATGCAAATCTTTGCCAAGAAAGGTAGTGTCAGAGGGTTTCGCAGCTACGCTGGTCTCCAAAGGAAAACAATCGTAAAGGCACCCAATTTGCAGTTCCAAGAGTAAAATACACCAAGATGAATGAGAAGGAAAAGTCAGCCATAGATCAGAAGATCCATACACAGGAGGACGTCCCAGTTTCCCTTTGGGAGAGTAAACAATCAATCCACTTTTCTTTATTCTCTCTTTGGGAGTAGCTTCAAAGGACAGACTTCATTTGCATAGAGACAAAGAAAGAGGGGCGAGCACCATCTTGGCCCTCCCTTTCGCAGGGAAAGAAGTCACTGAAAGTTTTTTTTAATTTTAAAACAACAGTTCAGGGTCATTTCCAGCAATTGTGAAAGTCATTTTCAATTAAAGGACCAAAATGACAAATCAGTCTTTTATCTCTCTTCCCGAGGGTCCATTTTCGAAGCCGCTTAGTCCAAGGGGGGGATGGAACCCCCCCCTCTAATCTCCCTTCAAGAACAGAAACACAAAAGACTCACAAAGTGACTGTTGCTTTTCTCCTAAGTCCTTCAAGAGCATCGGTCAGGATCCCCACTTTCAGTCTCTAGCTGCACTTGTCCAACTTTTCTTTTAGCCTCCGGAGCCATCCGACGAGAGGGCGAACAGCGCGATGCTGTCTCTCGCCCCCCCTCCTTAGGCCACGTAAGGCTTGGTGACTGAACATTGTGGATGATGACATTAGGCTCATATTCTCTATGAATTGACTGGTCCTTGACTTACACAATTCCTTCCATTGCTCATCAGAGCCATGATTTTCTGCCGTCTCAGCCTCAATACACATCAATACAATAGATAGTAAACTCTAGGGAGATATTGCCTAATATTCAGTAGTCAGCACTTTAAACACAATCTGCCAGGCCTTTCCCTCCTCTGAACTGATTTACCTCTTTTCCAAACCATTATTTATCCTCTGGCATACTAAATTAAAAATATCCAAACACACACCCAATAACCATGGTAAGGCCTCATTCCTTCTCCTGTCTCCTACATCCCTGGAATACAGATGGCTGTGTAGAGTTAGATTTGTGTATATTTCAGAAGACATGTGCAGTTTACAAGGATGTCTACAACAGAGAAATTATTCCCCACTTCATGACTGTGACCTTCAATCAAACAAACACAAAAATTGAGAATATGGGGTTTAGTGTTTGAAGAATCAAGATTTATTGCCATATGCAAGAAGTTTGAGAGGATCATCTTTTTCTTCTTTCAATGATTTGAGACAAAGTTTAAAACATGGTTACAGTTGTATAATTCTTCTAACAAAGATCAAGTCATCAATTCCTTCCTTCAGAACAACATATGATCGAGACAGGCCAGTAAAACTGAGTGATGAAAAAGCTATACCACTTAGTACACTCTTATAAAGCTATTTCATTTATTATGCTATTTCATTCTTAGAAGTTGTGTTTAATTCATTTCCCCAGTGTTAATTGAACAAGTGGTTATGTAGGAATGTATGAAATATGTCCCATTAATTCAACCTCTCAACTGAATTCCTTCTCTTCATCTTAAAGACCTTTGACACTGGAAAACCATGACAAATTCTTCTTTGATTTTCTGCTTAATGGAGGGCTGCTTCCTTAAAAGATTCAGTGTGGGGAAAAATAGAACAGAAAATATTGTCAAAGGAAAATATCAGAAAGTCCATAATTTAGCCACAGCAGATTTGATATTCTTATTTCTGATGCTATAGATAATTGGGTTAAACAGAGGTTGAAATAAAGAGTAAAGAGCAGTTTGTATGAAATCTAAGTAAGATTTGGTGTTAGAGGAAGGTTTCAGATATGCCAATCACACTGTTACCCAAAGCATTGAAAAGAATGTAAGATGGGGAAGATATGTGGAAAAGGTCTTCTGCCTTCCTTTCACAGAAGGGATTTTCAAGACTGCCTTGAAGATTATCGTGTAGGAGACAGTGATAAAAACAAAGCAATCTATTGTTACAATGACACTAACAATAAGAAATCCAATTTCAATTAATTTGAAACCAAAGCAGGAAAACTTTAGCAACTGTGGAATTTCACAGAAAAACTGGTTGATAACACTGGAACAGAAAGGGGTTGAAAAGGTGCCAGCGGTATGCAACATTCCATAGTTAAGACTTATAACCCACATCAGAATCACTATTTTGGTGCAGGTTTTCCAATTCATCACCAACTCATAATGCAATGGTTGGCAAATGGAAACACCAATCATATGCCATGACTGTCAGGAGGAAGAAATCAGGTTTCAAAAAATAAGAGATGTATCTGGTATCCATGAGAAAATTTATCATGGATTTGGGGACAGTGACTGTAACAATGCCCAGGTCATGCACATCCAAATTCACTAGAAAGAAGTACATGGGGGTGTGCAGTCAATGGTCAAAAGCTACTGCAGAGATAATGAGATTTGTTGCTGCAGTTGCCAGCAACAAATATAAAGAATAAGAATAAATGATAAGCTGCAAATGCTGATCTTTGGAGAATTCCAGGAGCAGAAAATAAGACACCATAGTTTGTGTCATGTTCCAGCGTTCACGTTGCATACAAACAGAGATACAGTTTGTTTGGTGAAAAACCTTTATCTCTATCTAACAAACTACATCATAACCAGCACTAAATGACAGTGATACAAAAGTAATCAAATCCAAGTCAGTTCTAACCAAGTTAACACCATCACCCATATATATACCATTACCCCATTATCAATGTGGCAGTGTTGCATGGTGGGCATCGTGATGGATAGGGTCCACCTGGATGGCAGCCTGAGGGCTGACATGCTGCCCCCTACCAGTGGAGAGGATTCTGGAAGACAAAAAGCGCTATTAGCAGTATCCTCTATAGGTTTATCAGGGTATCGATGATGGAACCAGGTGATCAGGTGATCAGGCACCTCAGATGACCCCCCCACGATGCGTCTGTCAACGGTATCCCTTCCAAACTACTAAATACTGTAAAGTGTCATGACGACAATGGGAAGCTACTTTCTGTTCAATTTCCCAATGGTGTTGCTCGGATGCGGCTAGCCGGGAAAGAGGCTATGATGACACTGAGTGGGGGTGTGTCTGGAGGTGTGGGTCATGGTGATTGGTGATGGTGGGTGGGTGGGTGTCATCAACCTGCACTGGAGATGGTGGTGTTGGAAGATTACGCAGCCTAGTGGCGGTCACTGGTTTGAGTAAACTGCTGTGAAACACCGGGTGGGTTTTCCCCAACATGGGAGGCAGCTTTAATTCTACTGTGACCACGATTAATTACTCTGAACATTGGGAATGGACCTATGAACTTGGGACCCAGCTTATGGCAGGGCACTTTAAGGCATAAATACCTTATCCCCGACCCAAAATGTTGCTTGTGGACTGCGTTTCTTGTCGGCGTGTCTCTTGTACATGTCTGCTGCAACCCACAATGCTTTTCCGACATTTTCCCACACTGGATACATGTAGTCTATCCATTCCTTTATAGTTCCGTGATCAGCAGTGGCTTGAGGACATTCAGATATAGCATGAAATCAAACCCATTCACAATAGGGTAGGGGGTATACCCAGTACTACTATGTACTGCATTGTTATGTGCAACCTCAGCAAATGGCAGTAGACATGCCCAGTCAGTTTGCTGGTACTGCCCATAACAATGGAGATACTGTTCCACTGCAGCATTAGTTCTCTCTGCTGTGTCGTTGGTAGCTGGATGGAACGCAGAACTCAAACCCTCAGATGACCCCACCCTCTTCAGGAAACTGCACCAAAATTGAGCAGTAAACTGTACTCCATGATCTGAAATTATACATTTAGGTACTCCATGGAAACGGTAATATGTACTAGGAACAGTTTGGCCAATTTTTTAGCTGACGGAAGCCCTGGATAATTCAGCTGAACTTTTACCGTATACAGAGATGGCGTACAATAATTCAGTGCACAGCAGTATTGGAATGATCCCTTTTAAAGTTGTGTTTGGTCAGGACTTTGTGCCAATTCCTGAATTGCCTCAAAAAAACCCTGCAAATTTTATCCTTATCCAAATGGAGTAATCAACTTCGGCAGTTTTGGCCCCTGGGCTGCAAAGCTCTAGACACGGATCACCAAGCTCACAAAAAACAGGTACATAAAAAAGGGCCAAGCTGAAAGAGTACCAAGTTGGGGATAGAGTGTTTTTGTCCACCAAGTTTCTGCTGACTACCCAGAAATCAAAGAAGCTGGGCCTGAAATACATGGGTCCCCATAAACCCTGTATCAGTAAAATTGAAGTTGCCAAAGACCCTTAGGAGAATTTATCCAGTATTTCATGTGAACCTGCTAAAACCAGAGCACTTCCTTTCGTTCCCCCCCCCCAACCCTCAACCCCGTTTCCTCTTCTTATTGAAGGAGAGCAACATTTTGAGGTTAAATAAATCTTAGATTCCAGAAAGCATAGAGGACGCATTCAATATTTGGTGTCCTGGAGACATTTCCCCCTTCCCAAGCTGAATGGGTGGACAAATCCCATGTCAGGGCTCCCAAACTTTTACAGAAGTTCTACACCAAATATCTAATAAGCCTTGAATTTCATATAGATGCTAATGCTTGTTATTGGTCTTTTGTGTTGTTTTCTCTTTCTCTTTCTCCAGGAATGATATCCTTTTCTGAAGGAGGGCCCAGATTTCAGCCTCTGCTTTGCTTACTTGCTATTGGCTGCCATAGAAATGGGGAGGGTGGGGGCATGGTATTTGAGATGGGAATAAATGGTACTGGAGGTGATATGGCAAAGGGAGTTTTCTTCTCACTATCTTCTGCGCATGCTGATGGTCGGTGTTTGGACCTGGTCAAGGCCAACTGTCCTGCATACTATCATGATGATGCTGTCTGGCGATGCAACCCACATGACACCTTAGGGAGTTGAAGATTGGACACTGGGGTGGGGGTCGTTGTAGGGAGGGAGTTAGGTAATTGTTTGATATGTATGTGTATGCCTTTCTGATTCAGATCTTGCTTTACTTTCGCTGCTATCTTTTCACAACCAGTAAAATTACTTTTTAATTCCACAAACAATGGAACTGGGAGTTTTCTTTCTTGGTTACTGAAGGACGCATGCCTGACAGTTAATCTGTTAAATTTTTGTATTTTATTCCAATCTCATTTTAAATTGTATATTTATTCCAATTTCACTTTAATTGTATTTTATTCCAATTAATTTTTAAATTGTTTTTTGACTTAAATAACAATTTATGTTTGGAATTTTGCACTTTAATATGGCCCATGGACTAATCAATAAAGTAAACTAACCAAAATATTATGAAATATAAGGTTGACTTATTTGCAGGTGATACATTTTTCATCGTATTTTGGTTAAAAATGTGCAAGTAGGTTTATATGCAAGTATATATGGTATATTGGGGTTGATTTTAAACATCTGCTTCTAAGAGTGCAATGACTGCTTTTTTAAAGAAAACAAATAGCACCAGCTATCTCTATTTAGCCTTATGTTTCTTATTTTTCCCATTTTTGTAATCATCGCCTGCGCCATTCACTGTGAGACATCCCAGAAAGAATATTATATTTATTTATTTATTTATTTATTAATCCAATTTATATGCCGCACCCTCTCCACCAAGGGACTCGGGGCGGCGTACAATTTATTACACAACAAATAAATAACAAGGAGGAGATATAAAAAGCAATGTACAACACATAATAAATAAATAATCAATTAATTAAGAACAGCAAAATGCAATTAAAAACAATTAAAATACCCAGAGTCAAACTTAATTTAAAATTTTATCCAGAGGGATTAGAAAATAGCTATAATTCAGGCCAGGCCGGCTAGTTGGAACAGGTGGGTCTTGAGTTTCGTGCAGAAGGAGCGGAGATCGGTTGCTGTCCTAATGTCGGGGGGGAGGTCATTCCAGAGGGCTGGGCCCATCACAGGGAAGGCCCTGCCCCTCGGCGCCGCCCTCTGGCATTGCTTGGTGGACGGCACCCGGAGAAGTCCCTCCCTGTGAGAGCGAATTGGTCACAGGGATGTATGGGGCAGGATACGATCCCGCAAGTAGCTACGTCCTATGCCATGGAGCGCTTTAAATATAGTGATCAACACCTTGAAACGCACCCGAAAGACTACAGGGAGCCAGTGCAGCTCGCGCAGGAGAGGTGTCACATGGGAGTACCCATCACTCCCCATCACTGCCCGCGCAGCTGCGTTCTGGACCAACTGCAGTCCTCGGGTGCATCTCAAGGGAAGCCCCAGGTAAAGAGCATTACAGTAATCCAGATGAGACATCACCGGTGCATGAGTGACTGTGCGAAGGGCATCCCGGTCCAATAGGGGGCGCAATTGGCGCACCAGGCGAACCTGGTGGAACGCCCCCCTTGCCACGGCTGCCACATGGTCATTCATAGACAGCCGGGCATCTAGGAAGACGCCCAATTTGCGTGCCCGTTCCACGGGGGCCAGTTGGTCGCCCCCAATGGCCAGCGATGGAGTCAGGTGATTGAACCGAGACGCCGGTAGCCACAGCCACTCCGTCTTGGAGGGGTTGAGTTTAAGTCTGTTGTCT
Source organism: Natrix helvetica (assembly GCF_964273705.1). Classification (NCBI taxonomy): domain Eukaryota; kingdom Metazoa; phylum Chordata; class Lepidosauria; order Squamata; family Natricidae; genus Natrix; species Natrix helvetica. Next base: position 31,092,613 of record NC_138554.1, read on the forward strand.
CCCATCCAGACCCGTACGGCTTCCAGACACCGGGACATCACGTCAATGGCCTCGTTGGGGTGGTTCGGGGTGGAAATGTACAGCTGAGTATCGTCAGCGTACAGATGGTATCCCACCCCAAAGCCACGGATGATCTCACCCAGCGGTTTCATATATGTGTTGAACAGGAGAGGCGAGAGGACCGACCCCTGTGGCACCCCACAAGTGAGTGGCCTCAGGGTTGACCGCTGCTCCCCTGCCAACACACATTGCATCCGGTCAGAGAGGTAGGAGCAGAACCACCGTAAAACGGTGCCCCTTACTCCCAACCCCTCCAGCCGGCGCAATAGGATACCATGGTCGATGGTATCGAAAGCCGCTGAGAGGTCTAACAGAACCAGGATAGAGGAACAACCCATATCCTTGGCTCTCCAGAGATCATCAACCAACGCGACCACGGCCGTCTCCGTGCTGTGCCCGGGTCGGAAACCGGACTGGCGCGGGTCTAGATAGTCAGTTTCCTCCAGGTGGCGTGGGAACTGCGTAGCTACCACACTCTCTACAACCTTCGCTAAAAAGGGAAGGTTGGAGACCGGACGATAATTACCTAGCTCAGTTGGGTCCAGCGAAGGCTTCTTGAGTAAGGGCCTCACAACCGCCTCTTTCAAGGCGGCTGGTAGGAACCCCTCACTCAACGAAGCGTTCACCATTCCCAAGAGCCAGCCTCGTGTGACCTCCCAGGATGCCAGTACAAGCCAGGAGGGACATGGGTCCAATAAACATGTGGTGGCTCGCAGTCGCCCACGGAACCTGTCCAAATCATCGGAGGCAACAGAATCAAACTCCTCCCCGAATGGTCTCTCAAGACTGGCCTCGACGTCTCCCCTGGATCACTGAGGGAGATCCATTACCTCCGGATCTGAGTGATTTTATCCTGCAGATATTCCCCAAATTCCTCTGCCCTGCCCTGCAGAGGGGCTTCCCGCGGCCTCTGTGATAGAAGAGAGTGGGTCACCCGAAAGAGGGCGGCAGGGCGGTTATCTGCGGATACAATGAGAGTGGCACAATATCGACGTTTGGCCACCCTCAATGCCACAAGGTATGTCCATAAGTAGGCTCTTACCTGTGTTCGGTCAGATTCGGAACGAGAAGATCTCCATCTGCTCTCTAGGCGTCTCTTATGGCGTTTCATCACCCTCAGCTCCTCGGTAAACCAAGGGGCCAGGGTGGTTCTTTGCCGTAGGAGAGGCCGCAAAGGCGCAACCCGGTCTAGGGCCCCGGCGGCCGCACTATTCCATGCGGCCACCAGGTCCTCTGTCCGGGAGCGGGTCAGGTCGACAGGAAGTGGCCCAAGCTCCGTCTGGAACCTTTCCGGTTCCATCAAGCCCCTGGGGTGGAACCATCTCGGACATTTTGGTTCTGCCTCCCTGCGGTGGGGGGTAGTACCAGGGAAGTCAAGCCGGAGAAGTGAATGATCTGACCATGACAGGGGTGTGATGGCTAGGTCCCCTATTCCCAGACCACTCACCCACTGGCGAGAGACAAAAACAAGATCCAGTGTGTGACCTCCCTCGTGTGTGGGGCCCTGAATTAATTGAGTCAGGTCCATGGCTGTCATGGAAGCCATGAACTCCCGAACCACCTCGGATGCTTCTCCCATCGACGGCAAGTTGAAATCCCCCATAACTAACAGTCTGGGGGGTCTCAACTGCCATCTCTGCGATCAGCTCGAGGAGTTCGGGCAGGGCCGCTGATGTATAGCGAGGACCCAAGTATACAATCAGCAGGCCCAACTGTCTCCCTGGGCCCCACCTCACACTCAGAGACTCACACCCGGATGTCTGTGGCACAGTGAGCTCTCTCGGTTCCAGACTCTCCCGTAGGATCACCGCTACCCCACCACCCCTCCCCTGGGCCCGTGGCTGGTGGAATACACGGTAGCCTGGTGAGCACATTTCCACGAGGGGCAAGCCACCCTCGTGGCCCAACCAGGTCTCCGTTATTCCTGCGAGGTCAGGCTCCCCCTCAGAGATCAAGTCTTTTATGAGGGGGGCCTTATTAACAACAGACCTCGCATTACACAGCATCAGCCTTAGGCCCAGGCTCTGTCGATCCTGGCCACCTAGTATGCAGGGGTTGGTACAAATGACCGGGCATGTCCAACGACCACGGTCTCCCAACCGACTGCAGGTATTATGTCTGTCCTCACACCTACCCCTCCCTACGACCGTTGGTATAACACAGCCCTCTGTAGGAATGTTATTTCCCCCCCTCTCCCTCGCTCCGCTCACTCCCCTCTTGACCACACCTGTTCGCCTGGCACTAATCCCATTCCTGGTTGGTTTAACCCTCCCCTCCCCTTTAGAACCCCTTAAAACTATTAAAAAACTTTCCTCCACCTCTCTGGGTTAACTAACCCGTCATTAAGGTGGGCCCTTGAAAGGGCAGAGGGCCATATCTGCGAAAGGGGGGACTCTCGCAGCCGCAGTAGATCTAACCTCGAATAAATATTGTCTTGTTATACACAGGGCCGCATGTATAACGGCCCTGGTGCTGTGGTTATTTTTCTGTAGTTGTTTCTTCTGATTTTTTAAAGCTGGATTTCCTATAAAAGGGGGTAGTTGACCATCCCTGATGGAAAGGATGGGGTGTTGGATTGCCAGCTGGTCTGTAGATGGCGCTAAGATGTAATTTATGGGGGGCGGTAGAAGTGAGCCCAAAGTCAGGATGGTCTGGTTAGTAGTTCGGAGTAAACCAGTGGAAGAGGCAAGGGGCAAGTTGTCAAAAAAGCAAAGCACAAATCAGACTCAAAGCTGTGTTCCATGGTCCGTAGGATTGTCCCAATCTCCTCCATAATCTTCCTAGGGTCTTCCGGTGCCGTTCTGCACCTCAGGCCTCATACTCCCTTTCTCGCACCCGCCTCCGCTGGTCTGGTAATTATGGCGACTGAGGAGTTCGGCGCTCGGCATCTCCAACCGTCTCCATCGCCACTGCCTCCATGTCATCGCCTTAGGGCCGCTCGGGTTATCAGGGTCGTCCCAATGCTGTTATTCCCCTGCCATTCCTCCATTTCACGCCGTCCTCCGTCCCCCACCATCTCACACAAAGCCGAAGCCATTCAAAAACGCTCCAAATGCTCCAAACGCCAAATGCCAGCTCCGAGCGATCCTCCGGTTCCAGCTCCAGCCGGCCATTCTCCTACTCCCATCTAATAATAAAATAATAATAAATTTGAATTTATTAGCCACTCCCTTTCCAGGCAGGACTCGGGGCGGCGTACAGTAAAACATATAAAACATAAAACATATGTACAAACACATAAACATACACATATACAAAGACATACATGCACGGAGGAGGTAATAAATTACATCACATTTAGACAGTTAAAAATCACCATTAAAATACCCAAATTTTAATAACACAATTTAAAATTTAAAGAATTTAAAAAGACTGTCAGGAGGAATAAGAAAAAATTTACGGTTGAGCCAGGCCAGATAATTGAAAGAGGTGGGTCTTCAGCTGTACACGGAAGGAGCGGAGATCGGAAATAATCCTGATGTCACGGGGGAGGTCATTCCACAGGGCTGGGCCCATCACAGAGAAGACTCTGCTCCTGGGTGTCGCCCCCCGACACTGTTTAGCGGACGGCACCCGAAGAAGTCCCTCTCTGTGTGAGCGGATTGGTCGTAGGGATGTATGGGGCAGGATGCGATCCTGCATGTAACTAGGTCCTGTGCCATGAAGCGCTTTAAAGATCATAATTAAAACCTTGAAACGCACTCGGTAGACTACAGGAAGCCAGTGCAGCTCGCGCAGGAGAGGTGTTACAGGGGAGTATCTAGTCCTCCGCATAATCACCCGCGCGGCCGCGTTCTGGACCAACTGCAGTCTCCGAGTGCATCTCAAGGGAAGCCCCATGTAGAGAGCATTGCAGTAGTCCAGGCGAGACGTCACTAGCGCATGGGTGACTGTGCGTAGGGCATCCCGGTCCAATAAGGGGCGCAATTGGCGCATCAGGCAAACCTGATGGAACGCCCCCCTTGCCACGGCTGTTACATGGTCATCCATGGACAGCCGGGCATCCAGGAGGACGCCCAAATTGCGCACCTCTTCCATGGGGGCCAGTTGCACGCCCCCAATGGCCAGAGATGGAAGCAACTGGTTGAACCGGGAGGCCGGAAGCCACAGCCACTCCGTCTTGGAAGGGTTGAGTTTTAGTCGGTTGCCATCCATCCAGACCCATACGGCCTCCAAACACCGGGACATCATTTCAACGGCCTCATTGGGGTGGTCCGGGGTGGAAATGTATAGCTGAGTATCATCAGCATACAGATGATATTCCACCCCAAAACCACGGATGATCTCGCCCAGCGGTTTCATGTATGTGTTGAACAGGAGAGGCGAGAGCACTGACCCCTGTGGCACCCCACATGTGAGGGGGCTCCGGGTCGATCTCTGCTCCCCTGCCAACACACGTTGCATCCGGCCAGAGAGGTAGGAGCCAAACCACCGTAGAACGGTGCCCCTGACTCCCAGCCCCTCTAGCCGGTGCAACAGGATACCATGGTCGATGGTATCGAACGCCGCCGAGAGATCTAATAGGACCAGGATAGAGGAACAACCCCTATCTCTGGCCCTCCAGAGATCATCAACCAATGCGACCAAGGCCGTCTCCGTGCTGTGCCCGGGTCGGAAGCCGGACTGGTGCGGGTCTAGATAATCATTCTCCTCCAGGTGACGTGGGAACTGTTGAGCCACCACACTCTCTACAACCTTCGCTAAAAAAGGAAGGTTGGAGACTGGACGATAATTGACTAGATCCGTTGGGTCCAGGGAAAGGCTTCTTGAGCAGGGGCCTCACAACCGCCTCTTTGAAGGCGGCCGGCAGGAACCCCTCACCCAATGAAGCGTTCACTAGGCCCAGGAGCCAGTCGCGCGTAACCTCCCAGGATGCCAGTACAAGCCAGGAGGGACACGGGTCCAATAAACATGTGGTAGGTCGCAGACGTCCACGTAACCTGTCCAAATCCTCGATGGCAACCGAGTCAAACTCCTCCCAAAGCGGTCCCTCAAGACTCACCACGGGCGTCTCAACTGGACCACTGAAAGGGGCCCATCCCATCCGGATTTGAGCGACTTTGTCCTGTAGATATTTCCCAAACTCCTCTGCTCTGCCCTGTAAAGGGGCTTCCCGCGGTCTCTCAAACAAGAGGGAGCGAGTCACCCGAAACAGGGCGGCAGGGCGGTTATCTGAGGACGCAATAAGAGCGGCGCAATATTGACGTTTGGCCGCTCTTAATGCCACAAGGTACGTCCTCAAATAGGCTATCTGACCATCCGACAATCTGGCTATCCAACGCCCCCGATGCACCAACCTGGATCCAGGACGACGCCAGGGGTGGTTGCCAACAGACTCCCCCAACCCTCGAGGTGAAAACAGGGCCGGCAGCATCCCTACTCCTCAAAAAGTCCCTGCGGTCCTGCGGAGCTTAGAGGCAAGCCGCCATTCCCTCCCGGAAGCTCCTCCTCATCTCCTCACAGAAATCTGAATGTAACATTCTGTTTTGCACCACCACAAATGTAATTAACCTTATAGAAATAAATCTTGTAAAAAATGTCAGAAAAATAATCGGTTAACAATTCTTGTCTAAATTGCCAGAAAAAAGCAAAGCAAGGAGAGCCACCCGTACATCTGCCTGATTTCTAGATTCTAGAATCACTGATATTTTTGCAAGTTAATATAAAACTGGCTAAACTTCTGGTGGATAAAACTGCAGTTACTTTATAAAATAAAGGTTGCTAAAGTTTTTCCAAGTTTAACAAAATGTCAATCTGTATTATAATTTTTAAAACGCATTGTGTTATATATCATCAATTTGGATGCAAACCTGTGTCCTGATGACCTCAACAAGTTTAATTTTGAAAACAAAAATGTCTTTTTCTTTTTGTCAGTAAAGGTATATGTCTATTTTTACCCTCAAAACATGATTTAGCTGGCTAAAAAAAAATCAACTAAACTAAACTAAGCATCTAACATATTAAATCCTGCATATATTTTTGTTTTATATTTTAAAATCAGAAAGATGCTTAAGACAAACTCATCAGCTAGTACAATTCACATTAAACATTATATAAAATACGCAGAACACAATAATGAGAAAACAGCAATTTTGTTGTTAGTTGTGAAGTCATGTCTGACCCATCGTGACTCCATGGAGACTGCCATCCTCAGCCACGGCAAACCCAATGGAACTGAGGCTCCCATAGCCTATTACTCAAGGACATTGTCCGCTGCCGAGCGGAATTACAGCCAGCTGGACCGTGAGGCTTTGGCTGCAGTGGCTGGTGTAAAAAGGTTCCATGAGTACCTCTATGGCCATGAGTTCGAACTCATCACGAACCACAAACTGCTACTAGGCTTGCTGGCTGGGGACCATCCCACTCCGGTGTCATTATCACTGCAAATGACCAGATGGACTATTTTCCTAGCAGCCTACACCTATCACCTCATCCATCTTCCAGGCTCAACCTTGGAGCATGCCGATGCTTTGAGTCGCTGCCTGCTGTCAGAACTTCTTGCAGACCCTACCCCTGAGATGCCAGTTTTTCTTATTGACTGCTTAGAGACTGGTCCTATCTCATCTAGTGATGCCGCTTGTCACTCTGCAAGAGACTCCACCATCAAACAAATCTTGAACTGGATGTGGAGGGGGTGGCCCAAGGGGTCTGTTAGGTATGATTTCAAAATGTAAAAGACATGAATTGTCTGTTATTAATGGCTGTTTGCTGTGGGAGGACCGGGTCGTTGTTCCACCCAAACTGCAAGTTGCAGTATTAGAAGCTCTACACGTAGGGTATCCTGGAATTGTCAGGATGAAATCTTTGGCTAGGAGTTACGTGTGGTGACCTAACATGGAGAGGGAGATCGAAGAATGGGTGGCTAGCTGCACACTGTGCCGGGAGTCCAGACCAGCTCCCCCAGAGGGGCCACTAAGGAGTGGGAGCGACCTGAAGCACCATGGTCTAGGGTACACATAGATTTTGCTGACCCAGTTCATGGCCAGACATTCTTAGTAGTTATGGACGCCTACTCGAAATGGCTAGAGGTAGTCCTTATGACCTCCATTACAGCAGATGCAGTCATCAAGGTTCTATGGAGACTTTTCTTCACACATCGCCTGCCTGATGTCTTGGCCTCTGACAAAGGGCCCCAATTCATGGCCATGCAATTCGAGACCTACTTAGCAGCACAGGGAATCAGACATGCCCTGTTCATGCCATTCTATCCGGCCTCCAATGTTCAGGTGGAGAGAATGGTGAGATCTGCAAAAACGGCCTTACCCAGAATAGGCCCGGGAGATTGGCAAACACGGGTTGATCAATTCCTCCTCATACAGCACATCATGCCAAGTGCTACCACTGGGAGAAGCCCCTCGGAGCTTCTCATGGGTTGCTGGCTAAGGTCCCACTTAGATCAGCTACACCCAAACTCTTCTGCCACATCACCCCAAGACTCAAGCAAAATTCGGAATTTTAGCATAGGGGATTCAGTTTACGCCCACAACTATGCTGGGCGAATTCTGTGGATTCCTGCCACAGTGATAGGCATCACCAGCCTCGCTCTTATCTCATAGAACTTGAGGATGGTCAGAATTGGAGAAGGCACATTGACCAACTCTGTGGCTGCCTCTCCAACTCCATTCTTAGGCAGCCAGAGGTAACCCCTGCATGAGTCAGCCAAAGCCCTACCCAAAAGGAGCACGAAGTCACTCCTTCCACAGCCAACTCAAATCCGAAATCACCGTGATACTCATTTACTTGTTTTGCAGGCCTGCAGCAAGCTCTGAGCAAACCAGCTCTAGAAGCTTCAGCCGCGGCCTGTGAAAGATTCCAGGAGCTTCCATCAGGCAAAGCTGCAGAGCCAATAGTCCATCCAACCTGTTGGAAAAACACCCTCTGACTGAACTGCGCAGGTCTGGCAGAGCTACCAAAAGGCTCGCCTACCTGCGTGACTACATCACCAGTCGGTTGATTCCATCCAAGAGGGGAGGGGTGTTAGATACTAGCAACTGTCATAATGGTTTCCACTAAGGTCCTCTGTTCCGGCGGGAACAGAGGTTTAAGCTCATTGGTCGAAGGGTCTGATAGCTCCCTGTAAAAGAGCTGCTGTCAGAGTGAACCTTCGCTGAATTGTACATACTTGTTCTGTTACAATAAAGAGCTGTTGTTGCATAAGCCTGAGTGTGTCTTTCCATTACCCGATCTAACACCTTGGAATTCAGCAAAATATGCAACACTGCATTTATTTATGGTATTTTTTATGTGGAATGGGCAAAACATAATTTGAAAAACCAGGAAATATGAATTCTATTGGTGTTAAAATTAAAGATTGGTCCCTAGCAAAATGTATTCCAAATATGGGGTGACATCATAAGGATAATATGATGAAAATATAAACTCATATTTGGACATACACCTTCACTTATTGATTAAAGTTATTTTTCTTACTATGGGCTTAATTTTAAGTGATGAGTAAGTTTTATTTTACTGTGGAATATTATATGAGAAATGGAAATTCTGTGAGTTTTTCTTTTTACTTAAGACTCTTCTGATGATGGGATCATAGGAGGCCTTAAACAATATGCCAAGGATTTGGAAGCCCAGTTGGTTTTACTGCATACCCAAAGATGGGTACTTAATGACCTTTTTTCAAGCTGACCCAGCATCAAAGCCAGATATTAGTTCCAAATTCAGGAGACCCATAACTCTGGTTTCATTCATTGTCCTTCCAAAGCTGTTTTTGCAGGAAATCTAAAGGGTATTTCAATTGAACACAGACTTTGCCCATGTGATGTTAGAGATTCTGAAACTAAAAGATGCTCCTTTTTTATTGCTTCTATTATAAAGATAACCCACTGCAATTAACAATAGCATATTTAAGCAGATTTCCATGTTATTTTATATACAAATTTTTAATTAATGTAATTGTATTTCTCTTAATGTAGCTAAGTTTTGTTTTGCAGTTTATATAATGCATCCCATCTTAATCCCATCAGATTTATAACTGGGTTTTTAATGTGGTTTTTTATTGCTGCTTTACATTTGTTTTCTTTCTGTTTTTGACTGACACCCATGACCATCTTATCTTGTATATTCATTTAAATATAATGGTGACTTAAAACAACTTTTTTTGTAATCCACTTTATCTCTTAGTGGAACATTGCTGCAGTTCTGTCTGAAGTTCTTGAAAATGTTTTATCTGAGAAGCACCATCTATTGATTTCTTCTTAAAGAAAGTTGAAACTCCCAATATTTCAATTTGTTTTTATTTGATGTTTTCAAAGAGGAATAACATTTGTCTGTCACGTTTATGGTCTTATTTAAACCACTTGCTAAGTCTAATAGTTTATTTGGCTTTGTATATAAATTGAGTGAATTAACTGTAATTAAAATACTGTTTGCATAATCTGTTTTATGTCCTAGCACGATCTGAAATCTCTGAAAATTGTGCTTACTTGATTGCTTGTTAAGTAAACAGTGGCATAGTCTAATATAAAAAATCAACACAACACAAAGACATCTCCCAATTAATTCCTCTTTCTGCTCTAAATACACCTAAGAATGAATGGGGGAAATAATTCTTTTTTGGACAAAGATTTGCACAAGATTCTTTAGCCACTTACAAGAAGGTAGTATCTTTTTTTCCTCTAAAGAAAGACCAAAATTAAGTGCTGAAGCTTAATTATCTAAATGGAATTGTATAATTAGAACATTTTTGAGGCTATCAGATCATTGTTATATCTGCTTTTTTTTGTTCTTCAAATTTTTATTGCTTTTTAAAAAAAATTACAAAGGAAAAAGGGTAAAAGGTTATGGAAAATTTTGACAGCTACATCGTGCAGAGGGGGAGAAGCCCCCCCGGGTCTCGCAACTTTTACAAAAAAGAAAAATAGAAAACTATAAACATTTACATAGATATTAGCAGTTTTAAGTTTAACATCAAATCATCAGTATGTTTCAATCATTTTACTTTTGTCACTTCCTTAAAAATACTTTGTAACAACATTTGGAATAGTGTTTCAATTCACTTTTGTGATCTGAGTTTTCTCATTGTCTCCTTCCCCCCCCCCCCCCCCGTCCACTGGCAGAGCCTCAGCCCCTCCCTACTTTATATCTTGTGTAGGATCCCCCACATCCCCTAATAGAGCAGTATGTTTTTTCATGAAAGCCTCTGCTTCTGCAACTGTATTAATTCTAATTCTACTGCCCTCCCAAAAAATCAACATGCCTTCTGGTAACAGCCACCTGAACCAGATCCGGTTATTATATATATTTTTTGCTAAGAAGTTATATTTCCTTCTCTTATCTCTTACTTTCTTTGGGATCTGCTTAAGAATGGCTATTTCTTTATCCTTATATTTTAATGGTCCTCCCCTTTGAGCTCCTAGAACCTCATCTCTTGTGGTTTTTCTAAGAAATTTAACATGAACTTCCCTTGGGACATTATGTGTTCTTGCATAGGCTGAATTAATCCTATAGATCAAGTCAATATCCCACCCAAGCTGTTGTTTATCTCTGTTAATATATTCTGCTAACATTGTGGTCATAATCTCTTTAAGATCTTCATTTTCAACTTCTGGTAAATTTTGAAACCTAAGAAAAAAAGACATCCTTTCAAATTCCGTTTTTATCATATGATTCTCCAATTCTATATTCCCCCTTTGGATTTCCTCCAGGCCACTCCTCATCCCAACCGCATCCCCCTCCAGTACACTTATACGCTATTCGTTCTGTGTAGTTTTTTGTTGTGCCTCTCTGAGCTGATCATTTAAGTCCTGCAACTGTTTTTTCATTTCATCCTGTCCCTTTAAGAGAGCCTGAAGCATCTGCTGAGTAGAGAAATCCTTTGAACTCTCTTCAGGGGCTTTAGGTTGTAGAAAAGACCCCAACTGTGACTGGTGGGCAATGGGGCTGGACGTAGAAGATGTTGGGGCCAATGAAGCCTTTCCAGGTGGTAGTTTTTTTTGACCCATCATGAAGCTCGGAGATAGTTATTGTTCTGTATAGGGAATGGTGTCTGTAGGAAAGCACAGCCAGTAGAGGCCACCAAACAGGCAAGTCCAAAGGAGAATAAGTTGTTTAATTCAAGACCAAAGCAGATGGGTGGATCAAAACATTCCAAATCCAGGGAAAAAGTTTGTTTGAAGAGGCTCCTGGAGATCTCTGGGGTGGAAATTATATCAAGCAAACAAGGTCTTTCAAGGGAGGAGTCTCATGCTCACCGACAAAGAAGAAAGAGGAAGTGAACCATCTTGGCTCAGCCAGCACCGGTGGTTAGGAAACAGCAAAATCATAATTCCCATAGATAGCTTAGAGAAGAATCAGTTCACCAACCTTTCTCTCACAGTTGTAATCAAAAGAGAAAAAAAGGGTTTTCTTTTCCTTTTTTCCCCCATCAATCAAGGGAAGTGAAAGTATTTTAAACTTTTTTGAACTTTCTCTCTTTCCCTCGCAAGGGAGAGATTTTCCAAGTGCCGCTTTTCTGAGGGGGTTGGAGATTCCCTCCCCCCTCCACTTTTAACTCTTTCACTAGTTGAAACAAAGTCCAGGAAAAAAAACTGCAAAACAGTCAATAAGGTTTTTAAACTGTATAAGACCCGGGGAAAGCCCCCACCTCACCGTGCTTCAGCTGCTGCATTCAAATTAGTCATTTCCTTCCTGGCTGCACTCGGCAAAGCGCGCGTTGGTATTCCGCATGCTCCCTGCGCTCCACGGCTCCTGGGGGAAAGCTGGAGACCCCCCCATGGCCGCCGCCATTCCAGGGGACCCCAGCAAGTCACCCCTATGGCAGGGCGCCACTCCAAGGCACCCTGTGCTCCCCTAGGATCCAGGGGAGCCCACCGAGGCAGCGAGAAAGCAGACGCACGGGTCTGTTGCCTTCGGCTGCCGGAAGTCGTCTCCTGCTTTTGATATTAAAGCCTTTAATAGTGGTTTTCAATTTGTGGATCTTAGGATGTTGGTCAACCAATTCATTGCACATTGAAACATAACTCCAAAACTACAGATATCAAATTTTATGTTATGATTTTCTTTACTGGTTCAGGATAACCACTTCTACCTCAGTTGTGTCTCATTGTCAAATTTCTTTCCTTTACTCAGAAAAACAAAGGTAAAAGACAAAGAAACTTCAATGCAAGGAAAAATAGGATAGAAAATATTGTTAAAAGAAAATATCAGGAATTCCATAACTTAGATAGGACAGATTTTATATTGTTATTTCTTATACTATAGATGATAGGATTGAATAGGGGTGGAAGTAAAGAATATAAAGCAGTTAGAATGAAATCTAAATAAGTTGGGATGTTAGAGGGAGGTCTCAGATATGCCAAACATACAGGTACCAAAAATATGGAAAGGACTATAACATGGGGAAGACAAGTAGAAAAGGTTTTCTGCCTTCCTTTCACAGAAGGGATTCTCAATACTGCATTGAAGATCATGGCATAAGATACAATGATCAAAATAAAGCATCCTAATGATGCAATGGCACTTACAACTATTACTCCAACTTCAATTAGATTGAATCCAGAGCACGATAGCCTTAGCAAATGAGGAATTTCACAGAAAAATTGGTTGACAACATTAGAACAGAAAGGGGTGGAAAAGGTGCCACTGGCATGCAATATTGCATAGAGAAGACTTATGACCCATACCAGGACCACTATTTTGGTGCAGGCTTTCCAATTCATCACCATCTCATAGTGTAATGGATGGCAAATGGCAACATACCGGTCATATGCCATCACTGTCAAAAGGGATAAATCAGAAGCTTCAAAGCAGGTAAAGATCAAGATTTGGGCATAGCAACCAAAGTAAGAGATGTGTCTGGTATCCATGAGAGAATTTATTATGGACTTGGGGATAATGACTGAAACAATGCCCAGATCCTGCACTGCCAAATTCACTAGGAAGAAGTACATAGGGCTGTGCAATCGATGTTCAAAAGCTATTGCAGAGATTATGAAAATATTTGCTGTTGCAGTTACCAGGTATAATATGAAGAAGAAGAAAATATGTAGAAGCTGCAGGTACCGATTTTTTGAGAATTCTATGAGCAGAAAGTAAAGCACAGTAGTTTGATTCTCCATGTTAATGTTATGACCAAGGTGAATGCCACATCTGCAAGGTATCTGAAATGCGCAATATCATATAGATAAAAATAGTGAATCTATATCCAAACAGTGATCATGCCCAGAATCTCAGGAAATTGTTTGCAAAGATTAGTACTTTTTTTCATTGAGAACCAAAAACCTTATGCCTTATAAGAAGTCTCGCAGGCATATCTGGTTCCAGTAGAGATCCCATTTTGAAGAAAAATGGTTTTCCTTCAATAGCCCTTTCAGTGAAACTTGTGTACAGCAATTCTAGTAGCTTTGTGAAAGAAAAATAACATTAAAAACAAATATGTTATTGATAGGGAACCACCATCTCCCTTGCCTTGCCTTGCTTTACCACACCTTCCTATTGTTGGGAAATTTCCTAACAATGATCCACAAACTTCAGAATTCTATTTACAAAGGAATGAAAAGTTGTTCTTCCACCAACACCCTCATGTTTTATCCTTCCAAGTACAGCAGTCTCTGTGCCAATGACCACCTCACATACACTTTGTGCATGTATATGTGAAAGCTAAAGATACTACTTTTCTCTCTCTCTCTCTTTGCTTTCTTTATCAATATACTTCTCTTTCTGCCTGAACAACTGAATAACGTGTTTAAATTGCCCTCAATCCTGCTTGGTTTCAGAAGTTGTGGGTGCTCCATCACTGGGGATTTTTAAGAAGAGGTTGAACAAACACATGTCTGAAATGGTAGAGGTTTCCTGCTTGTACAGGGTGTTGGACTTGAAGACCTCCAAGGTCTCTTCCAATTCTGTTATTCTATTATTTTGTTATTCTGTTGCCACACCCTTTGAACTCACTGCTTTCATCTCTCTTTGAGTCAGTCCCTTGTGCTGCTTAATTCCACTGATTCTCTAAACTCCAGTCCAATCTTCTGCAAAACTGAACATGTAGCTCCCCAATCTTTACTGCCTTTATTCCAGTAAATTAAACAAATTACTTCCTAGAGCTCCTTATTTTTTTTATGGAAATTAATAATCTGTTCCATTGTTACAGATTATTGTTCTTTTTAAATATTATATATGCTATATTTCCAATAATTTATCTACTGACCCTAAACATTTTTCAATTACATCAAAGTGCTAGATTACATTTTAATTTTATCAAATCTTTTCCTCAATGCTAAAAGTATACAAATGATTCTAATACAAAGTCAAATAATGCACATGTAAATAAGTGCCAAATTGCCCTGGAAAGCAGGAAATGGCCATTTTTGTAAAATAATCAGTATCCTGATCACTTACTATTTTTCTTCACAGAACTATTGTTCAATAATGCATGGGTGGTATTGAATTCTTGTTCCATTTTGAAAAAGATGTATGGATAAATTTGAGTTTATATTTGGCAAGCTTAATAATAAATTGACTTTATTGGTAGCAATAATTTTGTTTCCCTCTGGACTGTACAATAAAAACATGGAAAAAGTTATAATGAGCATCTATATTTTTGTAATTAGCAATTAGCTTGCATTTGTTTTCCACGTTCAAATCGATGATGTGAGGAGACTCTCCTAATAGATCTCATCACCTGGGATTCTATTTTACATCCAGCTTAGAGACAATTGCATGCTCCAAATTAAAGCTATCTAAGCTTGTGATAGCTATGAGTTCTATTACTTAGTTATGAATAATGAAAATAAATTATTTTGGCAAAAATTCTGGTTAAGTGAATTATTTCATTTTGGAAATGAAATTCCAATTTGGAAAGTTACTATTTCTTTTACCACTGAATGCTAGAACACTGCCTAGTATTCAAAATGGGGTTGCACCATAAAGTAGACATTGGCCCCACAACATTTTGAGTCATGCAGACATGTTCTTTGGCAAGAATTTGGTTATTCTTTTACTTAATTAAATACCCCAAATCTAGAATGTTAGTATTTCTGTTATCACTGAATGCCAGGATGCTACATAGTATTTAAAATGGGGCTGCACCATGAAGTAGACTTTGGGTCCACAACATTTTGAGTCAAGCAGGTGCATTGCACTTTTGTCAAACATGTACGTTTGTTTTGTGCTACTCCCAGTGGCATAGCGTGGGTTGTCAGAACCCGGGGCAAGGCAAGTAATTTGCGCCCCCTAACCCGTGGCAACCCACACTACGCCACTGGACTCGGGACATGAAGGGAGCTCTGAAGCAGCTGTCCTCCTTAGCAAAGCTCGCAGCGCCCTCTATAGGCCCGAAGCAGAATCATTTTCTTCCCTCGGTTCTGGGAAAATAGGAAAAGGAAAGCCGCCCGAGGTCTTCACTTGCTCTAATTTAAACGTATCGCGTTATTAACGTCCCTCGCCCTGCCCAGCAGTCTTCAAGAGACCCAGATCTGCAGAAGAAAACTTTGGCCCTCTTTCATGCTCTCGACCCCGGGGAAGACCTGCTCGCGTCTCTTTTGTATTAAACGTGGGAAGCGTTCCTCGGCTTCATTCAATTCAAATTCAGCCTTGAAATACATGCAAGTCAACAGCAGAGAGCTGCGAGTGTGAGGGCCCCCCCCAGATGTTGCGCCCGGTGCGGCCGGGCCCCCCTGCACCCCCCACGCTACGCCACTGGCTACTCCTCCCCTTCATGTTCTCTGGGGTTTTCCCCATTGTCCACCATTTTTATTTTCTAAAAATGCTTATGAGCTTTAATATATATTAAATATTGGTGATTCTAGATTCTAGAGTCTCTCTAGCATCACATTTCCTCCCTCCCTCCCTTTCTCTTCCTGCCTGTCTTCCTGTTTCTCCCTCCTTCTGAAATTATATAGCATAATAGCACAGGAAACTTGGCAAAGATCATATGCCACAGAATTCAACAAAGTTTGGAATGCTAAATCTATCAGTAGAGACTTGCTGAAATTTGATGTGCAAAGCCTGTTGAGTGAGACAAATTTGTGTATAGGCCAAAGGATGTTAATTTCCAATAAAGATTTTTGTAACTTGGAGAAAACACTGCACTAGGCATTGAATCCAAATATCAGTTCCAAAATTAAGTGCAGTCCTGACTCTGATACCATTTAATGTATCCCAACAGCTGTTTTCACAGGAAATCTATAGAATATTCTATTTGATGTTTTCCCCTATGATAAAAAATTATGAAACACTAAAAACCATATCCTTTTTGTCACTCCTTATACAAAAATGTCCTATTTATTTAGATTCTCAGGCTACCCAAATTCAATTTCTTATAGTTGCTATTATACAATCAATGCAACCATGATTCTCTTACTTGGCTAAGGTTTGCTTTACTTGTAAAATATCCTAACCCCACAAATTTTATAATTATTGTGCTTTAAAGTGGTTTTTATTTGCTCTCTTATATTTTATCTTATTTCTGTCTTTGAGCCAATCCATATCATATTGATATATAGATTCAGGTATGTGAGCCATTTAAGCTCTGACTGATACATTACTGCAAATTTTATTGGAAGTCCTTGAATTGAGAAGCATCATGTCTTGATATTTTCCCAAGGATTATAGCATCTCATTTGAAAATCCCAAATTTTGTCAGTTTCTTTTATTTGATGTTTTCAAGAGGTGTAGTAATTGTCAATCAGTATAATATGATCATATCTTGAGTTTTATAACAAGACTTTAGTCAATATGTTAGCAAATCTAACCATGCCCTCTTCAGTTCTAATAAGTACTGAATCATAGCATTCAAGAACATCACACACATTTCAGTATCTGGAATAACTTCAGTAGGAAAGTAGTTTTCAAGAGACTTTGACTTTGCTAAAATATGTTGCTAATTCACATGGTATCTTTGGCTTTGATGTATAAATTGTGTAATGAAGTTGATAAGAAGTTGATAGACTGGTTTGGATGAAACTCAACAGCATTTTTTTGTATGGCTGTTGATAAAAATATGATTGCCAACATGATCACTAATATCCAATGATGGATATGGCTCAGCAACAAGAAGAAGTTGATATACAATCTGTATAATCATGATTCGTGCTGCAGCATTATGTGTGATAGGAGAATTTTGTGGCTTCCTCAATAATAACTTTTAATTGAACTTTGAGATAGTGTAGTATATAAAATCAGCCACAGCAATACACTTCATTTCTCTTTTTCATATTAAAATATTCTGGGTATTCATGAAGAAAAAATCTTTTCTTTTACGGTCTTTTGCCCAAAGTTTTTAGGGTAAATCTTTTAGGGTTATTTGCCCAAAGTTTTATTCACTAACAAAAATATGCTTTTATTCAGCAGAGCAGAGAGTCCAATCTTAATTATTCAAAGTAGTTTGCAATTAATGGGGGGGGGGGAGGAGGATCAGTCATCACCTTGATACTAAATCCAGAGATTGCAGTTGTGTGAATCTGTGGAATTTGAGATGCTGCTAAGGCAACTCATAGTAGCCTCAAAAACAGAGCCAGTAAATACAGATATGGGATTGCAGGTCACCATTTTCTCGAATGTTACCATTGGTTCAGAGCAGCAAGCTACTTTTTAGCAACTTGTCTCCAATTGATTTTTTTTCCCTCAGAAGAAACATGGGGAAGTAAAATATGAAGAAAAATAAAAGAGAAAATATTGTCAAAAGATAATATCAAAATCTCCATAATTTAGTTAGGATAGAATTGATTTTCTTATTTCTTATGCTGTAGATGATAGGATTGAACAGTGGTGGAAGTAAAGAATATAGGGCGGTTAATGCAAAATCTAAATAAGTTGCAGTGTTAGAAGATGGTTTCATATATGCTAAGCAGGCAGGTACCAAAAAAACGAAAAAGACTATAAGATGGGGAAGACAAGTGGAAAAAGTTTTCTGCCTTCCTTTCACAGAAGGGATGCTCAGCACTGCCTTGAAGATCAGTGTATAAGAGGCAATGATAAAAATAAAACAAGCTAATGTTACAATGATACTCACAAATATTACTCCAGTTTCAGTTAGACTGAATCCAGAGCATGATAACTTTAGCAAGTATGGAATTTCACAGAAAAAATGGTTGATAACATTAGAACAGAAAGGGGTGGAAAATGTGCCACTGGCATGTAACATTGCATAGAGAAGACTTGTGACCCACACCAGGACCACTATTTTGGTGCAGGCTTTCCAATTCATCACCATCTCATAGTGCAGTGGGTGGCAAATGGCAACATATCGATCATATGCCATGACTGTTAGGAAGGAGAATTCAGAAGCTTCAAAGCAGACAAAGATCAAGACTTGTGCAATGCACCCAAAATAAGAGATGTATCTGGTATCCATGACAGAATTTATCATGGATTTGGGGACAATGACTGAAACAATGCCCATGTCCTGCACAGCCAAATTCACCAGAAATAAGTACATGGGACTGTGAAGTCGATGGTCAAAAGCTACTGCAGAAATGATGAAAAGATTAGCTGTTGCAGTTGCCATATATAATATGAAGAATAAAAAGAAATGCAGAAGCTGCAAGTGCCGGTCTTTGGAGAATTCCATGAGCAGAAAGTAAGACATAATTGTTTGATTCTTCATGTTTAAATTGGGACTAAGATGAATGCCACATCTGTAAGGAGTCAAAGGTGAGAACACAATTAGAACAATGAAGTTATGACTTGATATGTACTGGGAATGGAAAGGAAAAAAATTAAGAATAATGGGACAATAATTAAAAGAGCACCACAATATTTTTAAAAAGTCAATTTCCAATTAGAGCATTACCATATTTTTCAATCAATAATTGATAAAATTATCAACCAAAAACCCCTCTTCATTTTCTTCCCTTCTTCAGTCACAATTATTTGCATTGTTGTTATGGGTAAAATGTTTGTTAGAATTTGGAAGTGCCTGCCAATACCATAAGAAGAAGAGTGCCAGTTTGGCTTAGCATTTTACTAGACTGGAAATAAGGAGATTGTGAGTTCTTGGCATGAAAAACTGGATGTCTTTGGACAATCACTTAATCTCAACCCATCCCACCTCTTAATTGTGATGATTGTTGTGAAAAAGGAGGAGAAAGGAGTATTAAGTATGTTTGCTGCCTTGAGTTACTTAAAAATTACAAAGAAGAAATAAAAATATTAGAATTAATATAATATATAATGTAATATTATTATATAATAATGTTAATATACCATATTAACATTGCATTGCATTGCATTGCATTATTGCCTTGATTTCCTAAAGGAAAGACAAGGTACAAAACTATCACATAAATTCATAAAGGTAAACTATAGATGTAGTGCTTGGGAGCAGAAACTGTCTAATGCCTGAATGAAGACATTTATTACATCTTTAATGACAGAATGCTGAGTGCAACATTGCAGGCAAATGCTGCCTACAACCAGGAGTTCAATCTCACCAAATCAAGGTTGCTTCAGACTTCCATCTTTCCAAAATTGGTAAAATGAAGATGCAGATTGTTGGAGGCAATATGCTGACAGTTGTAAACTGCTCAGGGGATACTGTAAATCACTGTGAAGTGGTTCATAAGTCTAAGACCAATTGCTGCTGCCATTCACCCAGTTTGGCTCAGCTTAACCTTAAAGTAAAATCAAAAAGTTGAAAAAAATATTTGCAAGAATTCATTCACTTTTTCATCAAGAATTTAAATCCTATGATTTAGAAGAAGTCTGCTAATATCAGAAGACCCTATTTTGAAGACAAATGGGTTGCTTCAATAGTCTCTTCAGTGAAACCCTTTGTACTGCTATTCTAAAAGCCATGGAAAAGAAAATTAATATTAAAAAAACCCAAGACCAATAATTTCAATAATATTTGGCAGACAACCCCCTTAACCATTTCCATTGGCATTCCTAATTGCTATGTCTTGTTGACCCAAAGGCAGATGTAGCAAAATAATAACTGTAATTGTAAAGTTATCAAAAATATCAACTCTTTCCAGTTTTAATTTTTTTCAGACATTCATTCAATCTCTTCCACGAGACTTCTTTGTTGGGCTCTGCTTCCCCTTCCTTCTTTCCTCTTTTCCTGTTACCTGAAGTTATTCAAAAGAAATTCAGAGAAGGACAGCCAATCCTGAAATTCTTCATCACTTGACAACTTTTATTCTCCCTGAGAGAAACTTCATTGAGCCTCTGAAGCCAGATTCTTTGCCCCAGACTGAAAGAGCCTCACCAGTGTGACTTTGATACTGACAAAGGCCATCTATGCCCTCCAATAAATTGGACTTATGGGCCAGCCCAAGAAAATGGTTGGGCTTTACATAGCCGGAGCCCAAACCTCTACTGTGTTGCTTTCCTGGACTTTACATGTGCAGCTTTCCTGACTCCTTGATGCAAAAAAGTTGAGTATAGCCTGGAAAAGCATGCTGGCTTCAATTGACCCACTGGATTAAAAATCAATTAAACTTTTCAGACTGGTATTGGCCTTCAGCTTCAAGACAACCATGGTTTGAGAAAGCCAAGGAATGCATTAAGGGAACCAACAAAAGAGCTCTGACAAAGTACTTACTGATAGGGAGCACTATCTTCCTTCCTTCCTTCCTTCCTTCCTTCCTTCCTTCCTTCCTTCCTTCCTTCCTTCCTTCCTTCCTTCCTTCCTTCCTTCCTTTCCAATTCATAGGGAAACTCTCTAACACTAGCCTTCAAGTTTTCTCATTCAGGATATTTGTGTGCTTTTAAAAAATATTCTTAATTATCACTTTTTATTTTTCTCACAGATTACTTATACTATTTTAGCATAATTCAGTAATGTACCACCATAATGCTGTGTTTAAATGGATCATTCCATTGACTGAAAAATGTGGGATTGGAGGTATATTTATTGATTATCTAAATTTTAAAACAAATCATATTTTAATGTTCCCATCAAAAACATAACTAAGAACAATGAGGAATTTGCTTTTTCTATTGTTTTTGCTCCAGTATAGAACGAACACATTGTACCATAGCAATGAATTTGAACAACATGAATCAAATTTTTAGCTAAAATGGAAAACAAACATTATTCCATAAATGCAGCTAGATTAGAAATTATGTTATAGATGCTAATTTAGCAAGTAGTATTCAGTTTAAACAGAGTATTTAAATTTGTGAAAATTATAAAATACCTCTCCTTTTTAATATCCAGTATCTACATACAGAAAATATACCATTATGTGAAATATGAACTTATAGACCACCCCTTGCACTGCTATAGATTCCCATTAACAATACTCTTAATCTATCTTTCAGGGTGTAAATTTCTGAAAAGAAATCTTTGTTGTCCTCACAATCCCAAATGCTTTTCTATTATAGTAAAGCACTAGGGCTAACCCTAATTTCATTCTTTAAAATCCTTTCCTCAATGTTAAAAATATAGAAAAGAGTTTAAAACAGAGTCAATGTAAAGAAGTGCCAATTTTCCTTAGAAAGCAAGAAAAAATTTGCAAGACAATCAATAAACTCATTACTTACTATTTTCTTCACAGAATCATTATTTGGTAATGCAGAAATGCTACACAAATTGTTCAGCTATGAAAAAGATGTATCCATGAATAATTTTGAGCTTATATTTGGCAAAGTCTATAATAAGTTGACTTTGCAGTTGTAATCCGTTTGATTCCCTCTGGGCCATACAAACTACAAGCAGCAACAATTAACAAAATGTTATAACAAGTATTTGGATGTTTAACATGATTAGCAATTAGTAGCTACTAGTCCCAACCTATGGGATTCTCCAGAGTATATCCTATTGCTCATTATTCTTTTTTCCCTAAATATTTCTTATGTCTAATATTGAGTATTATTGAAATTAATTTTTAGGATATCTTTCCATCTGATAAGCACAAATGTTATTAAAATAATGAAGTCATATACTGCAGATCATGGAATCTGGAAAATATTCATGAAACCTAAGATGAGACAAAGTTAAATCTATCAATAATTGTAATTCATGCTTCAGGTTGAAAGTCCCACTGCATACTTGATTATAAGTTCATTTTCACATTGCACATACAGGTGGTCCTTGTTATCGACCACAATTGGAATTGGCAACTTAATAAGAATTGCAGTCCTTCAGGCATCACATAACCATGCTGAATTATAACCTTATTTCCACTTTATGTCATTAAATGAATCACTGAAGTTATTAAATAATATATCATATGACCATTACTTGCAATTCCTTTTCCTTGTCCTACATTAATGCTGCTTGTTGGAAGCAATTTGTTTAGCAAATGAATGGTAATCATGTGACTCATTGAAGCTGCAACAATTGTAAATGCAAAGATTGATTGCAAAGCCATTTCCCTAACCTTTGTAACTGTTGCTCAAGTCAGGCAGTTGGTAAGTGAGTACTGCCTGTACCATTGTAAAATACTTATGAAAGCAAGGATCATCTGAACGATTATAAAATATATTCAAAGGTCTAGAAAGATTCCATTCTCAATTTCATTCTTTTGGAAATGTTCTTTGATGACATCCATGATTATGGCATTTGATGTCCACTTCTGCATTCCTTTTAATTCAGAAGAACATCTGCGTCCAATAGACATCATCCCCTATTGGGAATTTTGAAAATATATTTAGTCATATTTTCTACCAGTTTATAGCCACATGTATTGTTTCACTGTGTATTTGTGTATATGTGTAGAAGTATGATTGTGCATGTGTCTATGGCCATTTCATGTGTTGTCATGTGAAAGGAATTAGTGTTTCATCTGCTCTGTCTGGCAGAATAAATCTTTATGTGGCACAATCTATATGTGCTTGATTAAGAGATGGTCTACTGGCTCAACTGTACTCTCCTCTTCTTCTGTCTTCTGTGTCTTGTTCTTGAGCATAAAGGATGTCAATCAATTCCTGTTTGGATGATGTCCATTGTTTCCTATGATGGAATTCCTACATGAAATCTTAACATTTCATTAGCATTATATATATATATATATATATATATATATATATATATATATATATATATATATATATATATATATATATATATATATATATATATATATATATATATACATACATACATACATACATACATACATACATACATACATACATACATACATACATACATACATACATATATATATATATATATATATATATATATATATATATATATATATAAAATATATATAATATATAATATAATATAATATAATATAATATATATATATATATATTTTGCTGGTTTTGTTGTATTCGGGTCTTTTCCCGTGTAAAGTTGAGATTGTCTTTGCAACGTTTCGGCAGGATCACACCTGCCATCTTCAAGCTGTGGGCTTAAAATGGGAACGGAGCTGCCGTCTTTCTGGAAGTCTTGGTGGGAGGGGATGGGGTGCTGGCTTTGTTTCAGTAAGTGGAATGATTGGTTGTGTGGTTGTATCATGAATGGTAGATTGGTGCTGATTGGTGCAGGTTGTGTGTGCATTGTTGTTTTGTATTTTAACGGCTTGGGTGGTGGGTGGTGTTCGTTTGTTGGCTAGGGCTGGTTTCCAGATGTTTGGTAGGCGGGAGGTATCATCACGTTTGTTCATGCTGTGGGGGTGTTTCTCTATTTTGATGGCTTCCATGATTATTCTCTTGTGGAGGTGTTCTGTTTTGGAGATTAACCTGGCTCCTTCAAAGTTGATTTCGTGTCCTGTAGCTTTAAAGTGCTGGAAAAGGGAAGAAGTTTTTTCTTTTTTTTCTTACTGCATTTTTGTGTTCTGTGATGCATGCATTTATTCTCCTGTTTGTTTGTCCTATGTATATTGCTGGGCAGATTTTGCATGGTATTTTGTAGACTCCTTGGTTTTCTAGCTGGATTTTGTCTTTGGGGTTTCTTAAGATGTTGGCTATTTTTTGGTCAGTGGTGAAGGTTGTCCTGATATTGTGCTTGTGGAGAATTTTGCTGATTTTATCTGTGGTGCCTTTGATGTAAGGGAGGAGGGCGATGCCATGGTCCTGTTCTGTATCTTGGTTTTTTGGGGGAGTCTCCTTTTGGATTAGGTTGGTGATTGTTTTTCTTTGGAATCCATTAGAGATTAATACATTTGTGAATTTGTGTAATTCAGTTTTCAGGTGGTCTTTGTCAGCTAGGCGTTTGGTTCTGGAGATGAGGGTCTTGGCTACAGAGTTGATCTGTGCAGGGTGGTGATGGGATTGTGCATTTAAGTAGCGGTTGGTGTGTGTTTTTTTCTGGTAGATGGTGTGTCCTAGGGAGACATTGGGTTTTTGTAGATTAGGACATCCAGAAAGGGAAGTTGGTTGTTTGCTTCTATTTCCATGGTGAATTGTATTTTGGGGTGTAGGTTGTTGAGATGTGTGAGGAAGTTGTCCAGTTTTTCTTTTCCATGTGGCCAAATCACGAAAGTGTCATCAACATATCTAAGCCAGAGTTTGGGTTTGTGTTCAGATTTGTCTAAGGCGTTGGTTTCAAAATGTTCCATGTATAAGTTTGCAATGACAGGTGAGAGGGGTGATCCCATGGGTGCTCCTTCTATCTGTTTGTATCTTTGTCCATTATGGATGAAGTATGTGTTGGTTAGGCAGTGGTTGGTCAGGTCCAGGATGTGTTTAGGGGGGTTGTGTTTTTTCTGGATGGCTGTCAAGGCTTCTTTTATGGGCACTTGGGTGAAGAGGGATATGACGTCGAAACTCACAAGTAGGTCACTGGGTTGTAAGTTTTGTTTCTTTATTGTTTCTATGAAGTGGAGTGAGTTTTGTACGTGTGAGGTGATGGATTCTGCGTAGGGTTGGAGTTGTTTGGCGAGGAATTTGGCAAGGTTCTGTAGAGGTGAGCCTATGGAGCTGACTATGGGTCTGAGTGGTGTTATATATATATATATATATATATATATATATATATATATATATATATATATATATATATATATATATATATATATATATATATATATATATATATATAGAGAGAGAGAGAGAGAGAGAGAGAGAGAGAGAGAGAGAGAGAGAGAGAGAGAGAGATAGATGATAGATAGATAGATAGATAGATAGATAGATAGAGAGAGACAGAGAGAGACAGAGAGAGACAGAGAGAGACAGAGAGACAGAGATAGAGAGAGAGACAGAGAGAGAGACAGAGAGAGAATGGCCATATTCTTTTTTTATCACTGAAAATGTTTCTAAACAGGGCAAAGGAGTTCTATGTTCTTAGATGTAGATCATGGTCCAAAGTACACATCTCTAAATTTCCTGATACAAATTTGTATAATATCAATGAATGCTCAACGAATTTCTAAGTTTCACTTGAACTCTTCTAGCATGGGAATCTGTGTTTTCCATAAATTTGGAGCTTTTATGTTGCAGAGAAATTTCCTCCACCATCTTAGGATATAGCACAATTGATTTCTGGTTATGATGAACAATATTATTCATTGGACTTTTCTCTTTGAAACAAACAAACAAAAATGAATGGAGAGGGATTTAATATCTTTCATGATGTAGGCAAAAAAAAAAGTCTACAATTTTTGGAAAATAAGCCATAGCTTCCTTTAAAAGACAAAGAAGGCTATTAAAAACCCCTTAACATAAACTAACCATAAACAAAGAATATGACATTTGTTTACAAAGATACTATATAGCACTGAAGCCTCCTTCTATGCTAAGGTTATTTTGTTAAGAAATATAGAACTATAAATTTTGGAAATAGTGTTCATCTAAAAAATAGAATCCAAGTAATCCTCAATTTATGATCACAACTGAGCCCAAAATCTCTGCTGCTGAGACAGTTAAGTGAATTGTGCCTCATTTTATGACCTTTCTTTCCACGTTAAGTGAATCACTGCAATTGTTACGTTAATAACACAGTTCTTAAGTGAATCCGGCTTCTCCATTGACTTTGCTTCTCAGACAGAGACAAAGATACATTACACTGCAACTATCATAAATTTGTCAAGTGCCTGAATTTTGATCGCCACGGAGATGCTGCAATGGTCATAAGTATGAAAAATAGTTATGCCACTATTTCAGTGCTGTTGTAACTTGTAACAATTACTAAACAAACTGTTGTAAATCAAGGACTATATGTAATAACCACTGTAAAAAAGGCTCCCTTCATACATACTCCCCAATACCCAGATTTCATTTCCTATCAAAGTCTCTTGATCACAAACTGGCATAAGCGACGTGCAGAATGCAATATGCCAACTAAGTATTTCCCAATGCATATGCCAATAATCTGATTGTTTGCTCCTTGGAAAAGATTGTGCCCTCTGAGACAATGTGATTTTTGAAAAAAATGTACATTAGTATAACATTAATTAAAACAATTTCTTTTAAAAACTGAATGATAGTGCCTAGGATTTCTTTACAAAAAGATTATGGGCTTTGATTTATACATTGTGTGAAAATAGTTAATATACAGAATTTAAATCATGATTTATAGCAATAGCATTTAAACATATACTGCTTCATAGTGCTTTACAGCTGTCTCTAAGTGGTTTACAGAGTTATCCTATTGCCCCCAACAATCTTGGTCCTCATTTTACTGACCTTGGAAGGATGGAAGGCTGAATCAACCTTGAGTCTGGTAAGATTCGATCTGCCAAACTGCTGGCAGCCGGTAATCAGCAGAAGTAGGCTGCAGTACTGCACTCTACCCACTGTTCATCTAGCCCATTTATTGTTTCCTTATTATTGTCTGGTATGTAACTAAATTGTAGCTTACTCAATAACTGATTGAACAGTGGCTTAGTGTTATACACAAAATCAGCCCCAGGACCATATTTTGCAATGAATGCATTTGGAAAAAAATGGATGGTGATTTCAATAAAGATAATCTCTACTTTGTTTTTTTTCTCTAATGAAAGACCACCTGTATTGAACAGAAACTAAGATTTCAAATTGGAAGAAAATGATAGAAATATTTTGAGGGTATCATCTCATCATTATATCTGATTCTGATATTAAAGCCTAGGATGGTAGTTTTCAGCATGTAGAATTTAGCATGCTGCTAAAACAACACACGGCATCCTGAAAAACAGGGCAGTAATTAGAGTTGTGGTATAGTAGGCTTATATCTTCTCAGCACTGATAGAATGGCAAATTCTACTTCTATCTTAGCCTCAAAAAATGAGGGGAAAAGACACAGAACATTTGATGTAAGGAAAAAAAATATTAGAAAACATATTCAAAATAATATGTCAGAATCTACACAATTTAGGCAGCACAGATTTGATTTTCTTATTTCTTATGCTGTAGATGATAGGATTGAACAATGGTGGAAGTAAAGAATATAGGGCGGTTAATGCAAAATCTAAATAAGTTGAAGTGCTAGAAGATGGTCTCAGATATGCTAAGCATGCAGGTACTAAAAAAATGGAAAAGACTATAAGATGGGGAAGACAAGTGGAAAAAGTCTTTTGTCTTCCTTTCACAGAAGGGATTTTCAATACTGCCTTGAAGATTAGTGTATAAGAGACAATGATAAAAATAAAACAACCTAATGTTGCAGAGATACTCACAAATATTACTCCAGCTTCAATTAGACTAAAGGCAGAACATGATAACTTTAGCAATTGTGGAATCTCACAGAAAAACTGATTGACAACATTAGAACAGAAAGGCGTGGAAAAAGTGCCACTGGTATGCAACATTGCATAAAGTAAACTTGTCACCCACACCAGAATCACAATTTTGGTGCAGGCTTTCCAATTCATTACCATTTCATAGTGCAGTGGATGGCAAATAGCAACGTACCGATCATATGCCATGACTGTCAAGAGGGATAAATCAGAAGCTTCAAAACAGACAAAGACCAAGACTTGTGCAACACAACCAAAATAAGAGATGTGCCTAGTGTCCATGAGGGAATTTATCATGGATTTGGGGACAATGACTGAAACAATACCAATGTCCTGCACAGCCAAATTCACTAGAAAGAAGTACATTGGGCTGTGTAGTTGATGGTCAATAACTACTACAGAGATGATGAAAAGATTTGTTGCTGCAGTTGCCATGTATAATATGAAGAATAAGAAAAAATGTAGAAGCTGCTGGTGACGATCTTTGGAAAATTCCAGGAGCAGAAAATAAGGTACAATTGTTTGATTCTCCATTTTCTTGATTCTCTCAAAGTTAGGATTGAGATGAATGCCACATCACTAAGGAATCAAGACATGAAAACACTATTATATCAAAACAATGAAGTTACAAGTTGATATCTACTGGGAAAAGAAAGGAAAATGTTAATAGTAAAGTGACAACTATTAAGCAAACCATACCATGTTAAAAGAATGCCAATGTCTAGTCTGGGTACTCTCCATATATTTCAATTAAATATTGATGAAATTACAAAGTCTCTCTTCTTTTTCTTACCTTTTTCCATCTCAATTCTTTTCATTGTTGTTATGGTTAAAATGGTTTTTAGAATTTGAAAGTGTCTGCCAAGACTATTTTTAGCTATGGAGGAAACTATGGAGATGTTATATTGGTCAGGTCATTTTTTAAAAATGGAATAATTAATACTTTTTTTCACCCAGAAGTGAAACCTCATGCTTTAGATGAAGTCTGCTAGGCATTTCTAGTTCCAGAAGAGATCCCACTCTGAAAAAAAAAACAGATTGCCTTTACCTTCTAATAGCCACAGGAAAGAAAATTAATATAAATATTGAAAGGTATCCAATAATTTCAAACTAAGGTTTGTTAGTCAGAACAAAGAACATAACCTCTTGAGGGCTCACATGCTTTTCCATGAGACTTTCTGTGTTGTGCTCTGCTTTCCTTTGCTCCTTTCTTCTTATTTGAAGTCATTCAGGAGATATACAGAGAGGGGTAGCCAGCCCTGAGCTTCTTCCTAACTTTTTTAATTCTCTTTGAGAGAAATTTCATTGAGTCCTTGAAGCCAGATTCTTTGTTCCTAGACTGAAAGACCCCCACCAGTGTGACCTTGATACTGACAAAGGCACTTATGACCCTGCGATGAGTTTAACTTACAGGACAGCCCAAGGAGGTGATTGGGCTTTACATAACCTGAGCCCAAGCCTTCACTATGTTGCTTTCCTGGACTTTGCAGGTCTACCTTTCCTGATTCCTTGATGCAAACAAGTTAAGTTGGATTTCATAGCCTGGCTTCAACATATCAGCTGGATTCAAAATCATTCAAACTTTTCAGTGTGGTCTTGGCTTTCAGCTTCGAGAGAACTATAGTTTAAGAAAGCCAAGGAATGCATTAAGAAAACCCAGAAAAAGAGCTTTGACAAAATAGTACTAGAAGACCCACTATCTTCCTTTGTTCCTTTCCAATTCATTGGGAAACATAACAATAACCTTCAAGCTTTCCAATTCGGGGTGCGTGCATGCTTTTAAAAAATGTTTTTAATTATCACTCCTATTTTTCTCACAGTTTATTACTGATGCTATCTTAGAATAATTAATAATGTGCAACCATAATGGTGTGTTTAAATGGATCATTCTACTGACTGATAAATGTGGGATTGGAAGTACATTTTACTGATTAGCTAAATTTTAAAACAATTCATATTTGAATGTTTCCACCAAAAACATAACAAAGAACAATGAGGGATTTGTTTTTCTATTGTTTTCGCTCCAGTATAGAATGAACACATTGTACCATAGCAATGAATTCGAACAACATGAATCAAATTTTTAGCTAAAATGGAAAACAAACATTATTCCCTAAAGTGCAGTTGGGTCTAGAAATGATGTTATAGATGCTAATTCAGCAAATAGTATTCAATTCAATCATAATATTTAAATTTGTGCAAATTTTAAAATACCTCTTTTTTAAATATCCAGTATTTACATGCAGAAGATATACCATTATATTAAGCATTACTTGCTTCATTATTAGGAAGGTTATAGACCATCCCCACTACTGCAGCAGATTTCTATTATTTTTTCATAATACTTCAAACCTACCTTTTATGATAAAACTTTGTTCTCCTCCCAACCCTAAAAAGTTTCTCTACTATAGCAAAATACTAGTATTATCATTTTAGTTATTTTTTTCAATCCTTTCCCCATAATCAGAAGTATAGAAGTGAGTGCAATGTAGAGTCATAGATATGTAAAGAAGTGCAAATTCACTTCATATTCATGATTTACTATTTTTCTTCACATAATTATTATCCAGTAGTGCAGATATGCTACACAAATTGTTCAGCTATGAAAAAGATGTATTAGTGGATAACTTTGAGCTCAATAATAAGTTGACTTTATATTTGCAATTATTTTGTTTTCCTCTAGACCATACAAAAAGAATTAACACAATATTATAACAAGTATCTGGATGTTTAACATAATTAGCAATTAGCAACTAATTGTCTCAACACATGGGATTCTCCAGAGTATCCCACAGGGTATCTCCAATTGCCCACTATTTTCATTTTTTAAACATTGCTTTGGAAAACACAGGATCCAATCTGGGTAAGTTGCCAGAAACAGAGTGTCAGCATTCCAAATATATACATCCAGAATTAAATCAGAATTCAAGGCATAGCTTTCATCAAAGTTCCAATTTTAATAAGAGAGGCATGTTGATACAAACTGTGGAACCCCAAATCTGAAAGGTTCCTGGGTTTCCACCCAGTTGAAAGTTCAAAACCTTGCCCCCACACCCACAAGTTCATAACATGGTCCAGTCTTCCTCTGCCACGTTGGCATTTCCATCTATCTAGTTCTGGTCAGATGCAGAGGTGCAGAGACAAAGGACGACCTTGGGCTTCTAGAAAGGAATGTTTTATTTTGACAACAACACATTCTACTCCTCACTATTCCCCCTCCCAATTACCCCACTAATGAAACAGCATAGAAAATAATAGAGAGTGTGACAGGCCAAAGATCCTGAAAGGAATATAACTGCAGGCCTGACAGGCGGTCTCTCCTCAGAAGAAAAACATTTCCTGAAAAGAGAATAACATAAAAGTTAACATCACACAATTAACCACCTCCCCCCCCCCCGGGGGGGGACCCTTTGGCTTATCGGGAAACTTCAAATGGAATTATTTTACTAATCTCCACTTTTAGGTTCCAGCTTTTCACCCAAGTAGCATAGGACAAAGGATACTCCTTCCAATACACTAAATACTGTAAGCGACCACTATACAACCTGGAGTCTACAAATTTTTTCCACCTCATAACGTGTTTCCCTCTCTATCACTACAGAAAGAGGGAAAGCTTGGGTGGATGGTGTTAAGTAATTAAGTTCCCCGTTAGAAGAGAGAGTATGCAGAGAAGCGTAATGAGAGTGATATGGAATAACATGCGCAAACCAGCATACAGAGACACTGAATAGTATAAAAATATAGTAGTTTACTATGTAGAAATATAGAAGTATTCAGAGTCTGGTTAACAGTCCAAGTCATACATGGTTCAATAATTCAGTTATCAAGATAGTCAGTCTAACACACAAAGTATAGCTAAACAGTAGCAAACCACAATACCTCAGTATACGCCAACCAGCTTCTAACAAAACACACACACACACAGAGCTAACAACCATTCTGGCTCCCTCTTATAGCTGCTTGAGGTAACAAGCCAATTACATCTGTTAAGCATTTAAAGTAACAGTAAAGTAATCATAGCTTATATACATTGCCAAGCCAAGCCTAGGGTTACATTTCTAACAGATGGTCTTATGCTGGACCCAATTACTGGCTTCAGCAAGCTACAATGAAATTCTGGGTCAATTTTCCCTAGACTTCTGGGTAGCCTGAGTCAAACTGTAACTGTGTTAATCATCTTCACTATTGGGAATGGCCCTAGAAATTTTTGGCCAAATTTCTTGCTAGGCATTCTTAATCTTATGTATTTGGTAGATACAAAAACTTTGTCCCCCACACGAAAGGGGGGGTTGGAGCGAGCAATGTTTATCAGCTTGTTTCTTGTGGGCTTCTGCCACATCTGCTAGAGCTTTCTTCGTATTCTCCCATCCTTTCTTTAGCGTGTCCATCCATTCATTCAGAGACATGGAGGAGGGAGGTTCTCTAGGTAGCTCAGGCACGGGGACAAATTCCATGCCACTGGTAATCTGGAAAGCCGCTAATCCCATGCTGCTGTGGGCCGCATTGTTGTATGCCACTTTGGCGACGAGTAGCAAGCCCAACCAGTTGGCTTGCTGATAGTTCACATAACACCGGATGTATCATTCCACCATCGCATTGACCCTCTCTGCTGCACAATTCATGCTGGGATGAACCTCTGAGCTCTGTTCTTGTGCAGACCCAATGGACCTCCGAACCTCTCTCCAGAACTTAGCTGTGAACTGGACTCCACAGTCTGAAATGACCCTCTTGGGCACTCCATGCAGGCGATAAATGTGTTTCACAAACATTTTCGCTAATTTCTTTGCAGACTGCAACCCTGAGCAAGTGATGAAGTGTGCCTGCTTGGAAATCAAATCAATAACTGTCCAGATTACTCTATTCCCACTGCTATCTGGGAGTTCGACGATGAAGTCCATTGCGACCTCTTCCCATGGTCAGTTAGGGCTGGCCACTCATTGTAGTAGTCCAGGGGGCTTCTCTGGCAGTGTTTTCATCATTGTGCAAGTAGCACACCCTTTTACGTAATCTTCCACCTCCATTTTCATTTTTGGCCACCAAAATTGATGCCTGGCAATGTGGAGCATTTTTAAGAATCCAAAGTGGCTTCCTAGTTCCACTTCATGGCTTTGTTGTAGAACTTCCAGCCTCAACCCAAAGGGGACATATAGTTTGGACCCCTTCCAGGCTAATCCATCTTCCATCATTAGGATATCCTGGTTATTGTTGAGCCACTGCTCTGTTGGGAGCGCCAATTTTATAGCTGTCATCAGCTTCTCCTGACTTCAGTTAGTAACTTGGGCTGCCTTTGGTGGGAGGAATAAATGATGGGGTGAACAACTTCTCCCTTCTTACTGTCATACTGTGGCTTCCTCGACAAAACATCCCCCAACAAGTTTTTTGGTGCTTGATGGACCTCTGGGGTTTTTGTCTCTGCTGCAGGTTCTGGGCTCGTGGGATCAATTGTCCCTGGCTGGCCCTTTTTCTCCACTGGTGGTAGTGGCCCAAATGCGATCATCCATTTCCCACCGCCATCTTCCCACTTTATCATAGGCTTCCGCTTGTCAAGCCATGCAAGTCCCAAGATAATATTTTCTGGCATCTCTGGAGCCACAATGAATCTGAGAAGCTCATAGTGGTGGCCCACTTGTAACTTTGCCAGCTCAGTCAGTTGCGTGGCTGGGGCCCCTCCAATTAGCGTTCCATCTACCTTCTCAACCAGAATGGGACAGGCTAGAGGTCTTGTTCGTATGCCCAATTGCTTTACAATCGACATTCTGATTAAGCATCAAGTACAGCTGGTGTCCACAACTACGTTAACTTCTCCTTCCACCCCTGTTTCGGGTACTTGGAGCTTGGTTTGGAAGGTGAAGAGGTGAATGGGTGCACTCACCATTGTATCATCTTCGGCATTTCCCTCCTCTGAGGCCTCACCATTGGTAGGACTCTTCATCACCTTAGGTTGGGGATCCTCTCTCTGAGGTTGTTGGCCCAGATGACTCTTTTCTGGTGGTATCTGGGGCCTTTTCTCTACCGCCGTTGCTGTTGGTGCACACATTTGTGGCATTGGGGCTGGAGCTGATGCTTAGTGGCCAAGTTGACAGCAACTATGGCATTTTATTGGTCCCCATGAGGGAAGGAACCCAGTTACATCTCTAAACATAGGAACTTCCTCATCACATTGTTCTGCCATCCATCCAGCAGCTTTCCCTTTAAAAAAAATCATTAAAAGCATAAAGGAAAAAAACCGGGTCACTTACCAGCAGGCAGAATCAGCAGCTCTCCAATGGGATGGATGCAAGGAGCAGGCAGGCGACCAGGCAGCAGGTAAGGTGGCCTGGCTGGCAGGCTTAGCCAGCCAGGCGAGGCTGGGGACTGGGTAGTAAGAAAGGCTTCAGCTCGCAGCAGGACTGGCTGCCAGCAAAGAACTTCCCCAGACTTGCTTTGCTGAACACGGGGTAATGGGCGGTAATTTGCATGGTGCAGCTGGCACCTAGTTTGTAAGCTCCCGCCACTGTCCCCACCCTTGCACCCGTGCTTGCTGGCGGCCAGGCATCTTAGGCAAGTCCTGGGACCTTGCAAAGGACTTGCGAGGTCCCCGAACTTGACAAAGATGCCAGCCGTGCCGTGTAAACTCCAACCACCATCCCCTCGCCCACACCCATGCTTGCTGGCAGCCATGCAGCCCTGGGCTATAAGTGAGCCCGGGATCCTTACAAGGCTTCAAAAGTTCACCGGACTCACTTATAGTGCAGGACTGTGGCAGGCCACTCTAGCTGGTCTGTCGCCACCCCCCTGACCCGCACTTAGTTACAGCTTACTTACCTCCTCAGCAGGCAGCAATAGAGAGCCAAGCAAGAAAAAAGGTAAGTGGGTTTAGATAGGGCTCTTAGAGGCAGGCAGGGTAATTGGCGAGCCAGCCAATCAGTGAGCAGTGGGCGGGGCAAGTCTGCTGTGGATGGGTGGGGAAGTGAGTGAGTGAGTGGCGACCAGATGGGTAGGGGAAGGGAGCAAGGGGGCTAGGACAGGCATTCTGGTACTGTCCCACTGCTGGAACCGGTTCTAAATGGCACGGTAGATTTGTGTAACCTCTTCTACCAAACTGGTTAGAACCAGCAGGAACCCACCCTTGGGCTATTGGCTTAATTAGGAAATGGGCTACTGGATCAAACTCCACTCTCCTCTTATTCAGGTGACCGTGCTACCATTTCTGTATCATGTCAGCAGGATATTCTGCTTTGGATACTGTCCACTTATTCCAATAATGGGATTCCTATACGAAACATTGACATTTCATTACCACATGGTCTTTGGTTTCATAAAAAGGCATGTTTTATTATCCTTTCTTTCTGAAGAGAGAGCAAAATGTATTTAGAAAAGTCAGGAACTATTAATTCAATCTTGGAGTTACAGTTAAAGGTTGTAACAAAATTTAAAAGGAAGTCATAAAAATGTTAGAGCCAGCCTCTATGTAAGAGTAGTTAAGAAGCTGTACTCTGGAAGCTAGAAAGATACGCATTCATTTTTATCAGATAATTGAGATGCTAAACTCCTGGGAACAGAAAAGAAACTTGAAGGTCAAGTAACTGATTTTGGAAGAGTATTCGGGTCTTTTCCTGTGCTATCTTACATGGGAAAAGACCCGAATACAACAAGACCAGCATGCCTACACCCGTGAAAATCTACGAAAACAAACATAAATAGGTATGTATTTGTGTTACAACCCCTGGTGTGCCCAAATATGTTGTAACACAAATACATACCTATTTCCCTGGCTCAGCTGATAAGGCGGAGAGCCTGAAGCTTAGTGGCTAATACATCTGCCTAACATGTAATACAGCCCAGGTTCGAATCCCAGTAAGGGTATGGGTAGCTGATGAGAGCTAAATAGCTTGAAATAGATCTATACTAGTCTCCCTTTATTTATTTATCAGCACAAATACAACACACACACACAAACGAACAACATATGTGTGTATGTGTGTGTGTGTGTGTTGTATTTGTGCTGATAAATAAATAAAGGGCATACCAGGGGTTGTAACACACACACACACACACACACATACACACACATACATATATATTGTATTTGTACTGATAAATAAATAATGGATATATATATACTGTATATATTTGTTTTCGTAGATTTTCACGGGTGTAGGTATGCTGGTTTTGTTGTATTCGGGTCTTTTCCCGTGTAAAGTTGAGATTTTCTTTGCAACGTTTCAGCAGGATCGCACCTGCCATCTTCAAGCGTAGGCTTAAAATGATTTTGAGCCTACGCTTGAAGATGGCAGGTGCGATCCTGCTGAAACGTTGCAAAGAAAATCTCAACTTTACACGGGAAAAGACCCGAATACAACAAAACCAGCATATATATGTGTGTGTGTGTGTGTGTGTGTGTGTGTGTATGTGTATGTGTATGTATATATATATTTGTGTTACAACCGCTGGTATGCCTAAATATGGGAGGAAGGTCACTACTCCCTCATTTCTGTCCTTCGGCTTATCACAGAAGACCATGCAGGCAGAAAATCATATTTTTATTTTTAATGTTGCCTTTTTATATTTGTGTTGTATTTATCAGTACAAATACAACACACACACACACACATATATATATATACACTCACTCACACACATACATACACACATACATATATATATATACACATACATAAATACATATATGTATGTGTGTGTGTGTGTGTTGTATTTGTGCTGATAAATAAATAAAGGGAGACTAGTATAGATCTATTTCAAGCTATTTAGCTCTCATCAGCTAGCCATATTTGGGCATACCAGGGGTTGTAACACACACACATACATACATATATACATACATGCATGCATACATACATACACACACACACACACACACACAAACCTCATCAAATACTCTGGATAATTGGGTGATGGCGCGTAAGAAGGGTATGAATTTATGTAGCAGGCAGCATTTAGAGTCCTTCATCCACGTTCCTTCATGTGTTTTAATGAGGTTGAACAATATTTGCTTCCCTAGTATATATCCCTAGTATATATTACCCAGTGTTGGGTAAAAGGGGAAAGAAGGGGAAAGAAAAGTCAGAAATCCATGTGCAGCTCTTGTGGATCTATTGGAAGCTTGGCAAGGGGAAATTTGACAGTTGAGTCTCCTTTTCTTAGATGGCAGTTTTCAACAGAAGGAATTCATGATATTGCTAAAGCAACATACAGCACCCTGAAAAACAGGACAGTAATTAGAGTTTTGGGAGTTTTGGGAGTTTTGGGATTGTTGGTTGATGCCTTCTCAAGTACTACCATTGGTCTAGAAAGGTGAACTCTACTTCTACCTCAGCCTCAAAAAATGAGGGAAAAAGACACAGAACATTTGATGTAAGAAATTTTTTTTGAAAATATCTTCAAAATAAAATATCAGAATATCCACAATTTAGACAGCACAGAGTTGATTTCTTATTTCTTATGCTATAGATGATTTAATTGAATAGAGGTGGGAATAAAGGTATGTAAGGCAGTTAATGCTAAATCTAATTAAGATGGGTTGCAAGAGAAGACCGGAAGTCTCTCAATGAGACAGATGGAAAAAACGTGGGCTCTGAAGAGCATCACATAAATTCTGTTTGACAAACTGATGCTGATTGATCTTCGGATCGGAACTATCCTGGGAGGAAAGTGAAGAAGGAGCTGTGTCTCATTAGACCCAGAGGAATGTAACAGGTTCTTCATAGGTCAGAGATTAGCTCTCTGGATTGGCATCGGGGGAGGCAGCATGGCTGCTATCAAGTTAGGAGCTTCTGGACTAAGCATTTGAGCAAGACCAATGTAGGAATGGAATGTGAAACCTGGTAAGAATTAATTAGATCAATTAACCAACTGACATAAATCAGAATCTGGAAAAGGCAAAGAACCTTGTGAATATAAATAATATTGTTGGATAGGTTGGGATTTTGGCAGAAAGAAATGAAAGAAGGGTTTAAATAATTAAAACTGCTTGTTTTAAACAACTTGGAGACAGAAATGAGGAAATAGAGAATTGACTAACCCATTGAAATGCAAACTTTGAATTTGGATTTGAAAATATTGTGTCTTTAAAAGAGATTAATTGACAACTGACAATTGGGAATGCTATAAAGGGAAAGAAGAAGGACAGGAGAAATGAAACTTAAAAACATACCAAGGGACTTGCTTTGTTCGAGTTTGTTCTAATTTACATATTTTAAGCAACTCTAATCAATGAGAGGTGGAAAGTAACAAGGAAAAAAAATCAAGAAAAAACACTATTTTCTCCACTCATAATCCTATCTTGTCTGGATTTAAAACTGGATTAAAAATATCAAGCTGTATTGCTGAGAATCATTGAGTTGAAACAATTTGGAACAATTTGCTAGAGGGAAGGACAAAGAACAAGGAAAGCAAAGTGATTAAGATGGCTCTCCCTTCTCTTCTTCTCCATTTTAGCTAAATTGGAATATAAATTGGATCAGAATTATGAACTAAGAAGAAACCTTGGAAAACTTGGAACTTAAATTATAATTAACTATATAACTAATTGTAATCTTGAAACTGGACATTATGGAATGGTGGGAATTTGAAGAATTACATAAAATTATAAAAATATGCATAAATCACTAAAATTAAGTAAATAGAATCTTGAAGTTAGAAATTGAGGAGAGGCAGGAATTGAGGGAAGAAGAGGGGGTGGGTAATGAAATGGTACAAATGAAGGAAAATTAAAAGCAGCCAAATGATTTCACTGGGCTTGACAGTGGCATAGGGAAAATTGAAAAGGGGGGATATGTCCCAACAAAGGAAAGGGAAGAGACAGGAATAGAGAAGAAAGAGAAGGAAGAAAGGAGTGATGAGAGAAAAGAGGAAGAGAAGACAGGGAGACAGAGGGTATGCCAAAAGATGCAGCTGTGGGTGGAGAAGAAAAAAGATATACCCAGTAGAAAAAAAAGCAGTTTAAAATTTGGGATAAAGAACTTACTGGGAAGAAATCAGATATTTAGAAATTGTTATGTGGAGAATATAAAGTAGATGTACTCTTTTACATGATAATTAAACTGAGTTGCTAATTGATTGAATATGATAATGGAAAGATAATTAAATATAGGTCAAATATATGAAATATGGACACATATAGAATTCTTAAGAAGATGAACAAAAGTGAGGTGTGTATTGCTTGATATTTTACATAGCAGACTAATGGAATGGTAATGAGCACTGAACAGCAAGGATTGTTATTTTTTAAAGACAATTAAATGTAAGCTAAGTTAAAATATGGAAAAATGGAGGGGGAACATGAAACATACTTACCTTGGAAAATTATGAGATTATAAAGACAGAACTAAAACTTTGGGGTGTGTAATGATGTATAACTATACAATATTATGATGAGAATAGCTGGGAATTGTAACCAGGTCCACATTTCGGCCAAAAATATGTTGGGTGTGTGTGTGTTAAAATATAATTGCTATATATGTATATGTTTTGTTTTTCTTTCAAGAAAAGGAGAATATATGTTAAAATCAAATATGTTTATTGAAATGAAATTATAAATACCATCAATATAAAGTGGAGCCCGCTCAGAGGCTAAAATACACCAAGTAAATGAAATGAAGAGTGTGGAAGAGAGGAGAGAGGTAAAGGGAGGAAGAGAAGGTTAGGAGAGAGGGCAGGTGGGGGAAAGAGGAGGAGAGAAGGAATGAGTTGAAAGGGGAGAGAGGAGAAGGACAGAGGAAGGGGAAGTAGAGAAGAGAAAGATGACAGAGGGAAGAAAGGGGGTAGGGAGGAGGAGGAGAGAGGGAGAAGAAAGTGATGGATAGCATTTAATAGCATTTCCAA
Organism: Natrix helvetica; assembly: GCF_964273705.1. Taxonomy (NCBI): domain Eukaryota; kingdom Metazoa; phylum Chordata; class Lepidosauria; order Squamata; family Natricidae; genus Natrix; species Natrix helvetica. The sequence continues at coordinate 31,131,996 of NC_138554.1, forward strand.
TTGTCAGTTGTCAATTAATCTTTTTTAAAGACACAATATTTTCAAATCCAAATTCAAAGTTTGCATTTCAATGGGTTAGTCAATTCTCTGTTTCCTTATTTCTGTCTTAGATAAACTGAAACATTTTACTGCATTGTGCAGCTTTAACTTTTTACTTAAAAGGTGAGCAGCATTACTCTTTAAAACACATACAATATCTAGTTATATATGCTTTTCCTTTTTTTCTTTTACTGTATTTCCTTCTCATGTTTTCTACTTAAGAGTCATGAATGAATTCTACTCTTCATAGAAAAAGAAATTAGGGGAGATCAAGAAGAATAGAGTTAAATCTCACCAAACATAGATGATATCCATGTCTAATATCTTCAAAATACACTTTTATTGTTGTTAGTGAATTCAGGTCATTGTATAAAATAATAATTTTCACCTAAGGACCACCATACAATACGTATGTCAAGTATTTTTCTGAATGAGTCTTATATCATGATGTTATATTGCATTTAAAGATGGCAACTTGCAGGAGAAAATCTAGAGATGCCTGAATTTGTTGAGTTACAATGAAATTATAGCCATTTTTAGCACTGATGTTTCAACAAATTTGGGGTAATTTTTCACAATATGAATAATAATCATAAATATGTAGCTTCTCTTTGTAGGGCTTATTTACATTCTATATAGTAGGAGGTAATAATTCTATATAATATCACCTATAAGCTGAGGTCCTCTGAAGAAGCCCCGCCCAAATGAGCACCCTCTATTACGAGGCAGGAGAACTGCGTGCCTCACCTACATCAGGAATTTTTAGGCTTTTAACCCTTGCTTAACTCTGCTTGAGTGATCATAAAACCCTAAAGTCAGACTAGATGAGGCATGCAGTTCTCCTGCCTCATAATAGAGGGTGCTGTTTAGAGGCTTTTTTAAACAGTTAAGCAGAGTCATCCATGGTGAGGCAGCAACTAGCTCAGCCTGATCTCAGCTCGCCTTTTTCCTTTTACATTTTTTTTTCTTTTCATGATGACAGTGGTGAGGCTGTGCCTCCCCTGCCTCCTCTGCTTGCACGTCACTGGTATGCTCAATTCTGGATGCTGCCCAGTATCAGTGAAATCTCATGTAACTACATTTCCTTAACAGTGAAAGGAAAAACAACATTTTTGGCAATGAATTGCATCAGACTTGCAACTGTTGATTTATGCATAGATACATTTGGCACTGCCTAATTAGTTCCCCATGGCAGTAATTTTGAAAACATGGGGAAGCTTTGGCTCATGGACTGTATTTATTGGGATTTATGTGCTATTCCAATTATACCAACTACATGAAAGTTAGTCTTAGAATTCAGATTCTGAAGATAAAGTGTTACAGTTAGAAAAATCAAACCTTTCCTCTTTTTGATTTTAATTGTGATCTATTAATTCTGAGTTACTATGCTTGGAGAAATGGGAGAAAATCTCTGGATGTCAAATTCATTAAGGTAATCACCATATGTCTCTGTTTCTCAGCCCTGCTCAAAACCATTACGGAGTCACAAATGTGAAAACTGAATCTGCAATCAGAAGTGGAGGGGATGAGTTAGATAACAGAATTATAACGTCTGAAGAAAATAATAAATAAAAAAGGAAGATGTCAGATAATATATACATGTCATTCTGTTGAGTAAAAACTGAAGGAAAACATGTAAGATAACATAGAAAAGTATAAATTTTGTCAGTCAAATGTCTGTTTTTTCCAGCAGCATCTTTCCCCCTGAAACTTGTTTAAGGTAATTTTAAAGCTACATTTGAGTTATTTTTAAGCTTTACTGTAGTTAGGCTATTTTAGTTTGGCCATTCACCTATTGGCACTGATTACTAGAGTGAAGTAAATAGTAAAGTGAAGTAAATTGTTTCCTATGGAGAGCAGAGGTTTGGTTAAATTTGTGTTGTGAAAATTCTTTTAAAGATAGCACTTGCTCTGCATAAAAACTGAACACATTTATGTGATTGGTTTTGAGGAGCATTCATTTTAGGAAAAGCAAGATGAGAGACGAGTTTAAAATCTGAGACATAAATGGAAAAGAGAATTCTCACACATTGAGAAAAGAAAGGTAAGTTTAGTTTTGGGATATATTGTATAATAGAAAAATATGCTAATTTCAATATACCATTACCTACATCTTAAAACTATATATTCTCAAAGAATGAATCATATCAGAAAGAGGTAGAGAGGCTATGAAATACTGTTATAACTGCTGCAATATAAGTCATTAATACTGTTTGGAAGAACAACTTATAATTGTAAAATAAACATGTATAATTTAAATTTCATTTTTCTATAGGAGACATCATAATGCCACGCCTAATAGAACAAGTATAATGGGTTTTTTTCTTCTGGGATTTACTGGAAATCAAGAGCTACACATAACTCTCTTCCTAATAATGTATCTTTTTGACCTGATGGGAAATCTTCTAATTATTGTTTTAATAGCAATCAATAGATTTCTGCATACCCCAATGTACTTTTTTCTAATCAATTTATCTATTGGTGATCTTGCTATCACTACGTCAATTATACCAAAATCTCTAGTTAATGCCCTTGTGAACTCCAAATGGATTTCATATTCTGAATGTGTGACACAATTGTTTTTCTATGTTTCTTTCCTATCGTCAAATTTCTTCATTCTCACTGTCATGGCCTATGACAGATACATTGCTATCTGTCACCCCCTGCACTTTACACTCATAATGAAGTGGTCCACATGTATTCAAATGGCTGGAGGGGCATGGCTGGTTGGATTTTTGCATTCAGCTCTACATACAGGGAATATTTTTTCAATGCCTTTCTGCTCCAACATCATCAATCAGTTCTTCTGTGAAGTTCCGAAATTAATCAAGCTATTTTGTTCTGATTTTTACCTTGGTGAAACCTTGGTTCTTGTCTTTGGTTCGTGCTTAGGGGTTGGCTGCCTCTCATTCATTATCTTGTCCTATGTGCGGATCTTTTCCACTGTGCTGAGAATGCCCTCAGTTGAGAGAAGGGAAAAGGCCTTCTCCACTTGCATCCCCCACCTCATTGTGGTTTGTGTATTCATTATCAGTAGCCTCTTGGCTCACCTGGTACTACCTGCAAATTCTCCATCTAGGCTGGATGAAATATTTACTGTGCTATATGCTTTGGTCCCTTCACTGATGAATCCAATAATCTACAGCATGAGGAACAAAGATGTCAAAGCTGCTTTTTGGAAATTCCTTGGTTGGGGGAATCTGAGCAAGAAGTAAAATAATAATAATAATAATAATAATAATAATAATAATAATAATAATAATAATAATAATAATAATAATAAAGAAATAATGTATTCTGCCATCTAGTTATGAAATTAAAAATAATGACAATTTGTAAATAGTTGAAGGTTCATAATTTGGGATTTATTTCTGTAATTTATTTGTTGATGTGATTTACTCTAAATTGTGATTTGTTAGATATGGAGAAATAAAATTGTATTTGCATATCATATTGTTTTTCTATTATTTCACTTGTTATTAATTTATCAAAGTATAAAATACAAAAAAAACCATGGAAAAATAAGAAGAGAGGGAAGGAAAAAGAAGGAATACAGTGTAATGGGAGGGGGGGATTCACTGACTTCCCACTCTCTTTAGAACAATAGAAAGTAACAACATTACCACCACAACTTTTTTGCTTTTGCTATAGAACATTATGTACAAGCTATTTCTATAACAATAACCCTATTTGGTAAACCTAGTTTACCAAAACAGAATCAAAGTTTCATTCCCCCCCCCTTGCAATTAAATATAATGTCTAATTTGGATAAAAGAATCAGTTTAACTATCTCTGCTTCTCTTTGCTGTGGGGGGGTAATATGTCATTCATTCTCATTTTTTCAAATCTTGTCCATAATATTTTATTATTCAGCATTACTTAAAGAACCGATAAACCTGTGTTTGCACATATATACTCATTTTATATATACAAAGCTTACTTAAATGTTTCTATCAGTACATATGTATATATTTGTGTATGTGTATATACGTACATATATACACATACATACATACATACATACATACATACATACATACATATATAAATACATCCTAATTAAGTAAAACATTATAGTTGTCACTCCCTCCATCTTATCTTTATAGAATACAGTAGAGTTTTTTTTCTTCTCGGGAGAGTCTATGAAATCTTCTTTCCTGAAGAAGCTTTGTTTATATCCATGAAAAAAAAAAAAAGTCGCAAAGTTCTGTTAAACATTGCAAATTGATCTGAAGCAAATCTTCCCAGATTAGTTTCCTTCACTGAGAGGGCTATCATATCTTTTTTTCTCCAAAGAATTCTCAGCCTTATTAGTATCCAAAAAGCAAAAGTCCCAAAAATAATAAATTAATTCATCTAAAATGGCTTATTAAATTTCATCAGTGTCAATGTCTGTAGCATAATCTTCAACCGATTCATTTTTCATGTAAGTTAATAAGTAAGGCTTTTAATGCTGGCATTTTTTAACCAAGAGAATCCAACTCTTGCTTTATCTACAAATTCTTTTCTGTTTTTCTCATCTATTGCAGTTTTAATCAGCAGAAACGGCACCATTTTGAAAAATGGTAAATCATGCTGAACATAACAAGCAGAACATAACAAGCAGATGCAGATCATTTCCTTTCTGTTTTGCTTGTGAATCGGGAATAAATATAGCATTTGGTATTCTTCAACTTCAGCTTTTGTTTCAGATGCTGCTGGCAGTGTGAATCCCTCTT